>NC_079413.1:6115543-6230543 GCF_026213295.1 Gadus chalcogrammus
TGATTGGAAAAGTGTTAACGGGATACCTGAAAAAGAAAATTCAGATGCTGCAGAGCCGAGGGAGTGGGAGACCCATTTCACTGACCAAACACTCTGTGTCAGTGGCGGCTGTCGGATTATTGAGCTGTTTAGGACGCATTTTAACAAATAAATAACCATCGCAGCACCTCGAAGAAATCGCAAACTGATTACCTCTTTTTTTTTATTTGAGAGTTAATGTCACTAATTATCTGATCGTTTTTTGGTATGTGTGTCTGTGTGGGTGTGGTTATGCATTTTGTTGTGCATGCTCCCGTGTGCATGTGTGTTCACATGTGTTTGTGTATGTGTCTTTGTGTGTTAGTTTTTGTGTCTTTGTTTTTGTGTGTTAGTTTTTGTGCGTGCGTGCGTGCGTGCGTGCGTGCGTGCATGTCCATATGTGTGTGTATATGTGTGAATATGTCAGTGTGTGTGTGTGTGTGTGTGCGCGTGAGTGTGTGTGTGTGTGTGTGTGTGTGTGTGTGTGTGTGTGTGTGTGTGTGTGTGTGTGTGTGTGTGTGTGTGTGTGTGTGTGTGTGTAGCCTGTGTTTGTGTGTATGTGTGTGTGCGTTCATGTATGCGTCAGTGTGTGCATAGTGCGTACGTGTGTATGTGTGCGTAGAGCGAGAGAGAGAGAGAGAGATCATGGTCCCGTGGGAGGCTGTAATGGAACACCATTAGGGAAGTCACAAGCACTACGCTGCATGGTTCTATGGTTGGGGTTGGTGCTGCTATTGCTGCGTATTCACCAGACTCAAGTATTTTATACAAGCAGCACCCCGCAGGCACAATGTCTCCTCCACTACCTCCTCTCTCTCTCTCTCTCTCTCTCTCTCTCTCTCATGTCTGCCTCTCTCTCTCTCTCTCTCTCTCTCTCTCATGTCTGCCCCTCTCTCTCATGTCTGCCCCTCTCTCTCTCTCATGTCTGCCCCTCTCTCTCTCTCTCTCTCTCTCTCTCTCTCTCTCTCTCTCTCTCTCTCTCTCTCTCTCTCTCTCTCTCTCTCTCTCTCTCTCTCTCTCTCTCTCTCTCTCTCTCTCTCTCTCTCTCTCTACTGCACTCTGTCCTTCTGTGTATCTTTCTATCCGTCTGTTTAACAATCTGTCGATCCATGTATCCATCTAGCCATCTATCTATCTGTCTGTCTACCAGTCAGCCTGCCTGCTTTTCTCAATACACACACACACGCACACACAAACAAACTCCTGTCAAACACCTCCCTTGCCTCAGACCTCCATTTTTTCCCTCCATCAACCCTGTGACACCCAGCACTGGGCCGTGACATTACAGGAAAACACAGCCAGAGCTGGGGGGTGTGTGTATGTGTGTGTGTTGCTGCGTAGGTGTGTGACGTGTGTCTGGTGGGGCTTTAGATGTGGATGTAGGTTTGTGAGTGCATGTCTATACATATGTGTATATGTGGTGTGTGTGTGTGTGTGTGTGTGTGTGTGTGTGTGTGTGTGTGTGTGTGTGTGTGTGTGTGTGTGTGTGTGTGTGTGTGTGTGTGTGTGTGTGTGTGTGTGTGTGTGTGTGTGTTGGAGAGAATGGGCTATGAACAATTGAACAGAATAAACATATTGGAAAAGTGTGGGAGCGAGTTTGTGTAGCGGTTGTGAGGGCGGTTTGGGTCAGAGGAGAAACATTGAGCACAAAGGGAGAGACACATGAGTGATTTCCTCAATGACACAATGATTGTGAGCGTGTGCGCATGTGTGTGTGGGTAGTGCAAACATGATGGCCTACACAGACAACCCGACGAGAAGGACCGGTCCCCTTGAAAGAAGGAGCTCAATAATTCAAAGGGAGGAGAATGAAAGAGCGAGAGGGAGTAAGAGAAAGTGAGAGAGCAAGAGGTTGTCAGTAATGTGCAATACATGGCAGGTTGATGGCTCGATCGCCGGCAGGTTCAAGTTTGCCAATCGCCGTCAGTTCAATCTTGCGAGCGCACGGGGGAGTACAAGCCTTGTACACCGAAAAAGGTGAACGGGGAATCGGCGCAGGCGCAGTGGGTGCAGCCGAAATACGTGTGGCACTTTGATAACGGGTAAAACTGTATGTGCAAGACATCATTTTGGAAGGGATTCATCGCGCTGACAGCTGCACGGCAACGGCCACGACGAGAAAAAAAAACAGAAGCCGAGGGAATTATACTTTTATGAAAAACCACAGGGCGTCCATTCACGGGGGTCTGGGTGGGGATGGGGGGGGGGATTTGGTACTCAGTGCCGTGAGTCCATTCTGCACTGCAAATGCTGTGTCATCCGTCTCCACAGCCCCGCCACTGCATTTCAGAACGTGGGATGAGGGAGGAGGAAACGTGCGAAGGAAGCACTAGGGAGCGAACAATCACTCGCCTGGCATGAGGTGACGAGACGCTCGGCACTTAGGTAGTATGTTGGAAGGGTGAAATGATTAGAAAATGAATACAAAGGGGAATTAATGGAGCGATTTGTCCCTGAGCTAAATTAATGTTCGGAGGGAGGAGGGGGTGCGGGGATTTAAAAAAAAAAAGAGGTCAGAGTGGGTGAACTTGTGACAAAAGGGACCAAGATTTTAAGTTATTCACAGGGTTACGTGTATTTCTAGGGGCGCTGTTCTATTGTTAGTATTGTTAAAAGTTTCACAAATGTAAAATGGCTCCTAAGTTGGGTGATAATAGCCAGTCTAATTAGAAGCTGACTTCAATTACACATTAAGAAACAAGATAATCTCAAACATTTCCCCAACCTCTAATTTGAGTGCGGATATTCATTTTTATGACAAATGGTATTCATTTTCCCACATAAATAATCTCCTCCGAGCCCTTCAAATATTTTTTTTTGTTTCAGATGTGTGATGCTCATGACGTTGAGCGTGTGATGGGGCTGCAGCGCCTCCTGCTGGTGGAAGGCGGTCACAGCACCCATCACGGCATCGAACACTTTATTTATTAAATCATTCCATTCCCTACAATTCAGCCCAGTTTATTGTGGCTGAGAATTGCTGATAGTATGTAACATGTCGTCATACTATAATCATTTATAGACAGAAAGAGGGTATATTCAAACTAATGTTGGTTTCAAAAATGGAAGGAAATACTATGCCAACTTGTCTTGTGCCTTGTCACAAAATGTGTGTCCCTTTGTGATATCATAGAACACGACGGTAGTGTGAGGATGACACAAAAGTCTGTTAATACCTGGGAGGTCACGTCATTGTTACTTATAGCTGTAGGATCTTTACGGTGATTGAATACAATTCTGAAATAATGTATTTAAACGATGCATTTAACACAGATAGCCTGAACATCTGTCCTCATGTTTGCTTCTAGAAAACAATATTTAATTTGGGACTTATTCAACTGAATTTAAGGCGTGGGTTTATCATCATAGTGTGGAGTATGTAAATGATGAGACAAGAGACGGAGATGGGTCGAGTCAGCTTTACTCTCCACTTCAAAACAAACAAGTGATACTCGCACATGAGTTCAAATCGAAACTGACGTAAACCGGAACTGTTTATCTTAAAGGTACAGTCCCTTGAATGTGAATGTCTCACACAGTAATTGTGGGTCACCACACAGGCCCCCCCAGAATTCACCCAAACCAACAGGTCCAGACCGAACAGGTAACACACAGAGAACATCGGACACCCACTAGCGTTAAACAGAATACACTAGTACAAAACAGTCCCTAGAAAAATCAACGCCTAGGGGGGCGGACCAGGCGGCCAGAACGGCTGCGCCTAACAGGAGAAGGGCAAGAGGCAGGAGCAGGTGTCGAGGCCGCCGCAGGACCAGGGGTCGAGGCTGCCGCAGGCGGGCGCCCCCGCCGCGGGGGCTGAGCCAGCTGGAGCGGTTCGCCAACATCCACATGAGCAGGCTTGAGCCGGTCTATAGCCACCCGCTCAGGCCTGCCCCCCATATCCACGACAAAGTTCTTAGGCCCACCCTCCAAGACGCGGAAGGGCCCATCGTAGGGGGGCCGCAGCGGGGTACGGTGGCCATCGTGGCGGATGAAGACGTACTTGGCCGACGGTAAATCCCTGGGAACGTAGGACCGGGGGAGGCCATGGCGAGACGTCGGAACGGGAATGAAAGCGTCCGCAATGTCCCGGGACGCAGCACGATGGGAGGCAGCCGACCAGGGGGCCGTGGCGTCCGGAAGAAACTCCCCAGGGACGCGCAGGGGCTGGCCGTACACCAGCTCTGCCGACGAGGCCTGAAGATCGTCCTTGGGGGCGGAGCGAAGGCCCAGCATAACCCACGGGAGGCGGTCAGCCCAGTCGCCGCCCGTAAGGCTGGCCCTGAGCGCGGCCTTCATGTCCCGATGAAACCGCTCGCAAAGCCCGTTGCTCTGGGGGTTATAGGCTGTGGTGCGGTGGACCTTCACCCCCAGGACCCCGGCGACCGCAGTCCAAAGCTCCGACGTGAACTGCGGCCCCCGGTCTGAGGAAATGTCTGACGGTGTGCCGAAACGGGCCACCCAAGCCATAACGAACGCCCGGGCCACCTCAGCTGCTGTAGTGGAGGACAGGGGAACCACTTCTGGCCACCTGGTGGTCCGGTCCACCATGGTGAGGAGGTAGGTGTAACCACGGGAGGGTGAAAGCGGGCCCACCAGGTCCACATTCACGTGGTCGAAACGCCTCTCCGGCACTTTGAAGAGTGCCAAGGGGGCTTTGGTATGCCGAGTCACCTTCGCACGCTGGCACGCCACACAGACAGCAGCCCAGGCCCTGACGTCCTTCCGCAGGCCCGGCCAGACGAACTTGGCCCCCACGAGCTTGGCAGAGGCCTTCACCCCAGGGTGGGAAAGGCTGTGGATCGTGTCGAACACCTTACGCCTCCAGCCAGCAGGCACCATGGGGCGCGGCTGGCCAGTAGAGACGTCGCAGAGGAGCGCGGTGTTGGCCGTGCCAAACACCACATCCTCCATAAGGAGTGCCGTGGGGGCTGTCCTGTAGGCCTGCACCTCAGAGTCAATAGCCTGATCCCCAGCCATAGCTGCGTAGTCGAGGCCCAAGTGGACGGAACCAACAACCACCCGAGAGAGGCAGTCGGCTACAAAATTGTCTTTGCCGGCCACATGCTGAACGTCGGTGGTGTACTCCGAGATGGCGGAGAGCTGACGCTGCTGTCGACCAGACCATGGCTCCGAAGATTTCGCCATGGCGAACGTCAGCGGCTTGTGGTCAACAAAAGCCGTGAACCGACGGCCCTCCAGCAGGAAGCGGAAATGACGGGTGGCGAGGAAAAGAGCCAGGAGCTCCCTGTCGAAAGCGCTGTATTTCCTCTCGTTGTCGCGGAGCTTCCTGCTGAAAAAGGCCAGCGGTTGCCAGGCTCCGCCCACCCACTGCTCACACACGGCCCCCACGGCGTAATCAGAGGCGTCCGTAGTAAGAGCAACAGGGGCGGTCGGAGACGGGTGCGCCAGCAGAGCAGCGTTGGCCAACGCGGTTTTGGCAGCATCGAAAGCAGCCGTCATTTCCGTGGACCAATCCAACACGTCTGCAGGCTTCCTGCCCCGCAAGGCGTTGTACAAGGGTCGCATGAGCTGGGCCGCATGGGGAAGGAAACGGTTATAGAAGTTCACCATGCCCAGGAACTCCTGCAGGGACTTCACAGTGCGCGGACGTGGGAAGCTGGCGATGGCGTCCACCTTGGCCGGGAGGGGAACCGCCCCCTGCGGAGTGACGTGGTGGCCGAGGAAGGTAATGGATGACCGGCCAAACTCGCACTTGGCCGGGTTGACAATGAGACCATGCTCACTGAGCCGACCGAACAGCTGCCGTAGATGCGTCAGGTGGTCGTCCGCGGACGCACTGGCAACAAGGATGTCATCCAGATAGACGAACAGGAACGGCATGTCCCGCAGCACAGAATCCATGAGGCGCTGGAACGTCTGCGCTGCACCCTTGAGGCCGAAAGGCATTCTCAGGAATTCAAAAAGTCCAAAGGGCGTGATGACCGCCGTCTTGGGGACATCCTGCGGGCGGACGGGCACCTGATGGTAACCGCGCACCAGGTCCACCTTAGAAAAGACGGCGGCGCCAGCCAGGTGGGCGGTGAAATCCTGAATGTGCGGTACCGGGTACCGGTCGGGGGTGGTGGCGTTATTCAAGCGACGGAAATCACCACACGGACGCCAACCGCCATCAGCCTTGGTCACCATGTGCAGGGGGGAGGCCCACGGACTTTTAGAACGGCGTACGATGCCGAGGCGCTCCATGGTGGCAAACTCCTCCCTGGCGATCGCGAGCTTGGCGGAGTCCAGGCGGCGGGCCCGTGCATAGACCGGGGGGCCAACCGTGGTGATGTAGTGCTCCACACCATGCTTAGCCACAGCCGATGAAAACGTTGGCGTGGTGATGTCAGGAAACTCAGCCAGCAGGCGTTGATACAGGTCCCCGGTGGCAAACGTGTTCGCAAGACAAAGCCCCCCCACCCCCCCCAGCGTGCAGGGGAACGAAGCAAAGGAGGAGGGCGTCGATCAGGCGGCAGTTCGTAACATCCACCAGCAGCCTGTATGCGCAGAGGAAATCCGCCCCCAGGAGTGGCGTAGACACGGCAGCCATGACAAAATCCCAACCAAAACGCCGGCCGCCGAAACACACATCCACATACCTCGTGCCGTAGGTACGAATGGGTGTGCCGTTGGCGGCGTCCATCGGGGGGCCATGGCCGCCAGCCATAGTGTCCACAGGCGTCGCCGGCAGGATGCTGCGCTGAGCCCCAGAATCAACCAGCAGCCGCCGGCCGGACAAGGTGTCAGTGACGAACAACAGCCTGCAGTCCCGACCAGCGCTCACAGCTGTTAATGAGCGCTGGCCCGGGCTTTTCCCGGGGCCCCAAAACTGCAAGGCTGGCGACACTGCTTGGCTTTGGCCCCGAACCTGGCGTGGTAGTAACAACACCCGTCGTCATGCTGTCGGCGGGCGGTCACAGCGGCTGCGGTGTCCGGGTCGTATCCCTGCGGCGGAAACGGGGCCGATGTGTGCTGGGGGGGCAACAGCGCATGAACAAACTGCTGCCTGTTGGCGAGGAAAATCCTGTCGGCCTCTACAGCCACCGCCCGGTAGTCCTTGGAGGCAAAGAGAGGTGAGCTGGCCAGTGCGGTGCGCACGGGTGCTGGAAGCTGCCGCAGGAAGATGTGGGCGAAAAGGAAGGAGGGATCCGCCGAGCCCAGCACAGCCAGCATCCTCTCCATCAACTCGGACGGCTTGCCGTCGCCCAGGCCGTTCAGGGAAAGCAGGCGGTCCGCCTTCTCCAGCTCCGACAGTTCAAAGAGGTTCACGAGGAACGCCTTGAGCGCGTCGTACTTGCCGACAGCTGGAGGAGCCTCCAACCGCGCCATACACCTGGCCGTCGTCGAGGCATCTAAGGCTGCTACCACGTGGAAATACCTAGTCACGTCCTGTGTTATTCCTCTCAGCTGGAACTGGGCTTCGATATGCTGGAACCACGACCGTGGGTTGTTCTGCCAGAAGTCCGGTAACTTGACGGTGGCAGCATAGATAGCGCCGACGTTCGCCGCGTCGATAGCCGCACCGCCAGCGGCGGCCGGCGCCGCGGCGGGCGCGTTGTTATCACCGTCGATGTGAAACATTTTACAGTCGTATCCAACTCGCGTCGGGGGTCACCAATTGTGGAGTATGTAAATGATGAGACAAGAGACGGAGATGGGTCGAGTCAGCTTTACTCTCCACTTCAAAACAAACAAGTGATACTCGCACATGAGTTCAAATCGAAACTGACGTAAACCGGAACTGTTTATCTTAAAGGTACAGTCCCTTGAATGTGAATGTCTCACACAGTAATTGTGGGTCACCACAATAGTATACATTGCTGATTCAATCGTGGTTGTAGACTACATACCGGTGTGTTTGGTTTGACTGCACGTAGATTATTTTTATGCAAATCATCCTTTGTAATACCGCTGACAATTAATTGGTATGTATGTGATTCTCCAGAGAGCGCTTTATACGGGCAACAAACACACTCACTGACGCTGAAATATCAGAGGAGCTCACAGCGCATTGCATAAACAACAAGCCTATGTTTAACATTTTAGGAAAAAAAAAACTCTTTAGCATATGAATGTATTCACCATGACCTCGCCAGATGCTACATCTGTTCCATTGTCAGAACTAAACGTAGTAAATAGAATATATCGCTTTATAGCACAGTTTCTGCCACAGTCCCTGGGCCTTTCTACCTGTCCCTATAGAGGTAGGGAGTTCTGGGTAATAGGTAAAAATAGCTATCTAACTCTGCTGAGAAGGCTTTTCTTTGTCTTTTGGTTCAGGAATAGAACAGTGTGCCGGCAAAAGGACGTGCCCTTAAACTTTTGTCGTTTTTTTTCCTGAAAAATAAAAACTCCCGCACTGTAGGCCTGCTCCATTTTCACTTCAGGGAATAGGCTAATGCGGGGATAAAGCAAGCCCATTTTCGTTTTTCTGTCCCTAAACGTATAAGTAGCATCTTTTGTAATTGTAATTCATGTTCAACATGGAGTGCATATGTGCAACCTCTGCAGGGAACAGAGCTGTTATTGCTTTCAACATTTGGAATGGCGGTAGGCCCCGCTATGTATCAGTGTTATAATATTCACAGCAAAAGTAAATTGGCTATTAGCAAATATGGAGCTTATTGCAACTCTAATTTTGAGCATGAAATGGTTTAATCGCTTGACAGGGCACCCCCCCCCCCACCCAGGGCTCTCCCACCAACACCACCATCAAACCAGCATCACCACCAGCAACATCATCATGCTCAAAAACAACATATCAGCATCTTTTAGAGTTAGCAAAAATAAATATATAATAAATAGCCCCAAATTGCTGAGCAGCCAGTCCATGTTAATTTTCAACTCAATAACGGAAAGTGGATTATTATTCAACGTTATTCTACCTAATGATGATAATCCTCCAGGGAATCACCTTAAACTCCGCCAGGGGTAATATGTGCCTTAATTATTCACAAAGATGCTGCAATAAACATATTTTGCTTAAAAAAAAAAGAAAAGAAAACGTTTAGATGAGCAACATTAAAGTAGAGGTTCACTTTGATGTGAACCCATTTGTTGACTTTGGTGTCCCAACCGGCACAGGATATGTTTTAAAATGGATATAAATATTGAGTAATAGATAGAATGTATATATATATCCCAACAAAATGAATCCCCTGTGTGTTCCCTGTATTATTATAGCCATTTTGTCAACTGAAGAATATCCCATTCTGACCACCAGATGCTGCAGTTTTACTACAGCAACATATTCACACCACTTTTTTATTTTTCTAATTGAAAAAACATTACTTTATTTTTTTTTATGTGGAAGTTAACCTTGTGGCGAAACATTGTGACATCCACGATGAGAACCATATGAGAGTCAGAGAGTGAAAGAGAGATGTAGATAAATAGGGTTATACACAGAGAGAGGGAGAGAGATAAATACATTTGTAGAGATAGCGACAGAAAGAGGAATAAAGGAATGGAGTAAGATCTCAAAAACAGAAGTATCGCAAATTTCCACTTGCATCACTTCCTTTGTAAGAACAATCATCATCCTGCAAGAAAGATTGTTTTTGTCACAGCATGTCGTTGCACTCTGTGAGCAAACTTCCTCTATGGGCTTGAAGTTTTTTTTTTTCTTCTCACTTATCGTTTTTCCACGTATTGTGAACGTAATACAAAGTGTGAAGCAGAGTCAGAAAGAGTTCAGTCCTTTCTGTAGTGAGCCACTGCACAGCGAATCACTTCTTATATGAAGACGCTTCCCGGTACACACATGGACAATGCGTTTAGAATAAATCCTAGGTTGATATTTTACTAGATTTCACTTTCCGCCATGGCTCCTATAAAACAGGCTTGGCGGAAAAGTGGAACAGGGATCCAATGAGCCCCCACTGTATTTCCACTGTTGGGCTTAGCAGTGCCCTCTGAGTGAGACATGTCTTTCCTTTCACTGAAAAGAGGACAGCAGGGCTTTGGTAGAAGATACTGGCAGTAGCAAGGTTTTAAAGAATAACACAATAAATATAATTTTCAAAGGCGCAAAAGAAATATCCGTGAGGCAACAAAGCATAACTAACAATTAGAAAATTTGACTTTTTTTCCCCACACTATTCATTGTATGATTTTAAGTGTGCATTTCTCCCTTTTCCGTCGGGCCCGGGGCAGGAACTGGGTACCAATGGAGAGCGTCAGCAAGCTTGCTGGCACAGGGGACTTCCGTGGGGTCTATACTGTGTTGCTGACTGAAGGGGTGTGTGGTTTCTAAAGGCAGGTGGGCCTGCAGCATGACTACGTACCTAGGCTTATCCACTAATCATCCACGGTCGGAGGTTTGCATCACTCGATTGAACAAGATATAACCTATTGCTTGTTCTGAAACAGCCCCTTCACAGCTTTTCCGTGAACTAAGCTATAATGTTGTCATGGCGGGGGTTGCGTTAGTCAGACCGCGTTAGTTAACACACCAGATCATGTACTTTTGCCTGGCTCCGTCAACTCTAAGAGAAAGCAGAAGTCGCACAACAAAGTCGCAACTCTTCTCTGTTTTGGCACCGCAGTGGCAGTGACTGTGGTCCTGCCGATGTCAGGACTACAGAGTCACTCATCAGCTTCCGCAAGAGACTCAAGACTCACTTGTTCAAAGTTCACCTCGACTCTGCCTAGCCTCCATCCTCACCCCCTTTCTCCCTTTCTCTCTTAAAACGCCCCTCTTCAGCCCTTATTGTATGTTTGTACGCCCTGGCACTTAATGTACACAATAATTGTATGTTTGCAGGTCCCGGCACTTATATATAGTACTAAGCATTGTGTATCATCTTATCCTAGCTATCCTTTGTTATATATAGGGAATGGGTTAACCTTACAATTGTAAGCACTTGTCACTTGTTCTATGAACATCCTTATTGTACCAACAGTGATATATTGTTGTTTCTGTTTCTTCTTCTTCGACAAATGTACTTATTGTTTATTGCTGCAAAATGCCAGTAAATGTAGATGTCAGGTGTCGCAATAATCAATGATGATCGTTTTCATGAGATCACTCAAAGAGTGTCAAACAATATTTTTGACTGTTTGGTACACCAATAGCAACGGTGTTGCTAACAGAAGGGGAAGTGGTTTTGAATGTGGGTTTGGTTTAAATCGGGCTGTCTTTAAAAGTAAAGCTTGGTTCTCGGGGTTGATTAAATCTCTCTGTATGTGCTGCAAGCACGCTCTCTCGGTTTCATGTAGATGCTGTGGGCTTATTCTGTGGCCATTGCCTTAAAAAAAATTCAATTAGTTTATCAAGTGAAGTTGCTTCACTTGACGCAGTTTACCCATTTGATAATTTCTCAGTAATGTGCAAAAAATTAAAAGTACCCTAAACTATTTAGTGTTTTTTTTAAACTATAATAGATAACAGGAAGCCGGTGATCTTATCACTAGAGTGGTAATGGATCCGCTTTCTTAGTCTTAAAGTTTAACTCTTAAAGGGCCATAGTCACCTTTGGATAAATGCATTTATACCACAGCATAATCAAATACTTAATCCTGATTGGTCAATAACGTTCCAAGGGTGTGCATTATGGAAGTAATAAACCACTCAGGGATCTAGTGTTACTATTGGCAAACAGTGTGTAACGGGTTCGGGATGCGGCCGAGGCAAAGCTGAGGTTGCCTCCCACCACTAAAGTAGCTAGTTGTTTCCCAATAACGGAACACCCCAAATCTGTTTATTCCCCTTAAACCGCAATTGCCAACAATGATTCGATTTTTTTTTCATCACTTCTATCCATATAGACTGTTTTTTCAATGACTTAATCAGCTGAAATTAAAATAATCTTCCCTGGTGCCTTGGACATATATTTTTTGCATTGTCAAGGAAACAGCTGGTCGATATGTCTATTTGACAGTTATTGTCATTGTTGGATTTGTAGTGTATTTATTCAGAACTGTTAAAAGGCGGTGTCCCATTATTGAAAATAATGCACTCCCTTGTAAGAGGAAGAACAAATCCAGAACGATGTCAGGACCACAGAGTTGCTCATCAGCTTCGGCAAGAGACTCAAGACTCACTTGTTCAGAGTTCACCTGGACTCTGCAAAGCCTCTCCCTTACTCTCCTAAAACGCCCCTCTTCCACACTAATTGTATGTTTGGATGACCTGGCACTTAATGTACACACTTATCGTATGTTTGTATGACCTGGCACTTAATGTACACACTTATCGTATGTTTGTATGACCTGGCACTTAATGTACATACTTATTGTATGTTTGTATGACCTGGTACTTAATGTACACACTTATTGTTTGTTTGCAGGTCCCGGCACCTATGAATAGTACTTAGCATTGTGTATCATCTTATCCTAGCTTTGTTGTATATAGGGAATGGGTTAACCTTACAATTGTAAATGGTTGGCACTTGTTCTATGAACATCCTTAATGTACCGACAGCGATATATTGTGGTTTCTCATTCTTTGACGCATGTACTTATTTTTTATCGCTGCTCAATTCCAGTAAATGTAGATGTTACAAACAATGATGATCATTTTCATGAGAATATTTTTGACTGTTTGGTCGACCAATAGCAACGGTGTTGCTAACAGAAGGGGAAGTGGTTTTGAATGTGGGTTTGGTTTAAATCGGGCTGTCTTTAAAAGTAAAGCTTGGTTCTCGGGGTTGATTCAATCTCTCTGTATGTGCTGCAAGTACGCTCTCTCGGTTTTCTGTAGATGCTGTGGGTTTATTCTGTGGCCATTGCCTTAAAAAACATTAAATTAGTTTATCAAGTGAAGTTGTTTCACTTGACGCAGTTTACCCATTTGATCATTTGTCAGTAATGTGCAAAACCTGAATATACAATTATCTTTTCTCATAAATCCATGGTTGTCTATCTCAGGAAATGATGTGGGTTTTTGATCTCAATAAGAAAATATGGAACATACTGCACAGCAAGAAAGAAATGTGAATCCCGAAAAGGACCACTGAGGAGGGTCCAGTTCTTAATGTGAGGGACTTAACTTTCCATAGTTTGAGGGATTCTTACCTTACCCAACCAACCTTACGATAGATAACATCCAAAACCAACCACGCACAAATTCGATGCAAACAGGAAGTGGGTCTCATCGCAACAGTGAAAACCTTGATGCTTGCCAAGTTCCGGTTTGTTGTGTGGAAACTCGCACAAACTCGCAGAAGGCAAAGAGAAATTGATAAATATAGATCAAACACTGCCATTCATAGGAAGAAATCTGCTAAAGCGATAATCAAAAGAACGCAATTACACACATCTTGCTTTTAAGAACATAGAGATACAGAAACTAGCTGTCCAGGTCAGGCTCACACACTTGCTGTCTCTCAGTCGGGCCCTGAACATATGAACTAGGTGTCTTTTACCTGATGCCGTTACCGTAAACATAAAATAATAATATATAAGCCTTGATACATTATATAATAGTGCAGACATTTAAATAAAAAGCGCTTTCAAGCCCACGAATAAAAGAAGAAAGCGTTGCGGTGGACATGAGATGTTCTGGAACATTCTTTCAGGTCCGTGGCGCATAAACACTAAGAGCTGCTTCAACATGTTTGATTCAGATCACTCTTAAAGTTTAACTATTCAAGGGCCATAGTCACCTGTGGATAAATGCCTTTATACCACAGCATTATCAAATAATTAATCCTGAATGGTCAATAACATTCCAAGGGTGACACCCCAGAGCTGTTTATTCCCCTTATACCTCAATTGCCAACAATGATTCGATTTTGATCACTTTAATAGGCTGTTTATCTGATGACTTAATCAGCTGAAATTAAAATATTCTTCCCTGGTGCCTTGAACATATTTTTTTTGCATTGTTAAGGAAAAAGCTGGCCGATATGTCCATTTGACAGGTATTGTCATTGTTGGATTTGTAGTGTATTTATTCAGAACTGTTAAAAGCCAGAGTTGTCCCTTTATTGAAAATAATGCAGTCCCTTGGAAAATTATGGATAAATCCGGAATAACTATACAACAATGTTGTCGTGTAACTTCAGTTACAGGACACAACTGCCTTTTATCAGTATCAAATCAATGTGCTACAAATCCAATATTAAAAACAACTGTAAAATACAATTACTGACCAGATGTTCCCTTGACAACGGAAAGAACAATGGGCTCAATGCATTGCGGAACAATATTTAAATTTCAACTGATTAGGTAAAAAAAAAAAAAACATTATAGACAAACATAACCTTGGCTTTGCCTTGGCTGCGTCCTCACCCCCGTTTTACTTTATTTTCCAAAAAGGGGAGACCCCAAGTATGTTTTATTCCTTCCCTAAATCAAAGTCATCTGAATAACACTGGTAGGAGATAGTCTTTTGTTGTTTTTAAGAATTTGGAATAATTGGAACATAAAAAAGGAACAAAACAAGCACAAGAATCGATCCTTGTAAGTTTTGGTTTGCTCAGATGTTTTTGGTTTGCTCAGATATGCAGGTCTAATATGCACCAAATAGTATCTGTCTTTTAGATACAACTTGAACCAATTTGGTGCTGTATGAAATGTAAGGCCTTCACAACAGCCATCTCTGTACCTTGGTGAGGTAGAAATTGAGACTGAAAAAATTAAAAAATATTGTTAGATGCCTAGAGGGTGTTGATCAGGTTTATTTGTTTTCAGAAGAGGCCTAATAATTGTAGTTTTGAAGACCTTCAGGAATTCTGTTGACTGTAGTGTTCATTAAAAACATCCTAAAAGAGCTTCAGATGTACAGATTTTCAGAACCTAAAAGGACAACATCAAACTGATATATTTAACCATCATTGTTGCAGAGATGTTTTAATTCCATGTTCATAATCTTAAATGACAAGTTTATCAAGTATGTTCAAAGAGCTAAAATATCTAAATTCACGTTGTTTTTAATTCAGATCAAGCATCAGCTCCAACTTCTGTTTCGGTTTAAAATAGAAAAATCCCTATAATTATACAGTATAGTATGAACGCTACTTCATCAGGGATTTTTTTAAAAACCGCTGACCAATTTTCGTACCACATATGAACACACTTGAATTTGTCGACATAAACCATTTACCAAGAACTATTCCTCAACTATTACCCACAGTGTCCGACGTCCGTCACCACATCCCGGGGCCGTCACTCAGCACTCCCTTCCCGATCATTGTATAAAAACACTTTTGGCCTTAACCTGATCTCACTAATAAATAGCATGTACCAGACCGGAGACCAATGGAGGCCACATTCCACAGAGGGGCCATATGGTGACCTTGCCAATACCAGTGGGAATTGTTCAGCTTAAAAAAAAAAAAAAGACTAAGGCTGCATCCGAATACTCGTACTTGCATACTATATAGTATGCATTTTGTAGTATGCGAAAAATCTAGCGCGTCCGAATACTGTAGTATGCATTCTGTAGTACGGAAGTCATTTCCGAATGCATACTACCGCCAAAGTGAACCACGGACCACACTACGCTATCCCACAATGCAACCGGAGTCTGGTAACAAACGAAGAAGAGATGGCTGACCCGACACCACCAACAGCGGCTTTTTATTCGTGTGTGTGTGTGTGTGTTCAATAAAAAAGGAAAAATGAACTTCAATCGTCTTTTTCACGGAGTAACAAATAACTGTAAATGTATTATTATTATTCCAAAAAAATGACTTACCAAATTTCCACATATATACAACATAACCTGCCGGTAAGTCGCTCTACGAGATGACCGACGACGACGCCTTCTAGCAGAGATATCCATTTCAAGAGACATTCGCGTAGAAAGAGACATTTTTTTATTTAATAGCAACGATAACAAGACGGAAAACAGGTAAATTTTGCCGCCATCTGGGGGGAGATACGTCATCTCCAAACATCCGGTGGAGTTTCGGCGGCGTTCGGAGGCATTCTACGCATGTCTGTAGACCGTACTACACAGTCAAGTGTAGTATGGTCAAGTAGTAGACACTAGACAGAAATAGTATGTACTAGGTATTCGGATGCAGCCTAACCCTTGTGACCCCGGCTGGAGTTTTTTCATTCGTCAGCAGTTATGCACATGGCATGTGTTTGGGGAACAGAAGAGCAGTAAGAGAGTTTGATTTAAAGGGAATGATAGTGTGGAGTGTGTGCCTATGCTAATGAAGGCTGGTTGCTGGGTGAGGCTGCACACCTGTTGCACGTTGAGTAATCAAGGTGCACGGTTCAGGCCAGCCATCGCCACACACACTCACAACATGGATCCTCATCTGCATACAGTACAATGAACTGGCTTTCAACACCACCACCCTGCGTCCTTGTGATGGAAGAGCCCAGTAAAAGTCCCCCCTGTGGGGTGTGGAAGCCACCATGGCGAGTAGCAATGGACCAGATGTTAAAGGCCACGTTTATACGTAGCAGGGTATTTATAGAAACGAATATTTCCCCCCCTCCGTTTTCAAAAATAACATTGCGCACACATCGTTTTCAAAAAAGTTGTCGTTTACATCAAAACGCATAAATACGCCGTCAAGCGCCATTCTAACTATTCCAAACCTATGGGCGGCAGTGTAGGGAGAAGGATAAAGCCATGCAAGCCAATCCGAATCCTCAGAATCAACAACAACGAATAACATGAGCGTCTTCCTGTAACAAACAAACTGTAAACATAGGGAGCTATTAATGACGTTAAGCATTTCCTGGCGCATAATGTGACGCTTCAGAACCTAAAACCCTGTTTCTCCCCGTTGACACGACAACACACAACCAGCGTTTTCAGAAATCTCCAATTTGGCTGGAGTTTTTAGAAATTATCGCTTTCTGTGATAAAAACTGCGTTTTCGTGTAAATGAGGCCAAACCGCGTGGAAATATCTGTGTTTTCCCTTCGTGTAAACTAAGGGAATAAAAATAGAGAAAAGGGGTCATGATCGAATAAAAACGATATCATGAACCCATAAGCTTCCGAAAATGATTCCTCGCCTCGATTGTCAATTGTGTATTGTGTGTCGGGGCGGATGGAGTCAAATGCATGCTGGGAGTCTGTCGTATACCCATCACCACCACCGTTATAAAACACACCAAGGCTGCCAATGGGAGGGCGTCACTGGGTCATCTGTTCACGTCTAAAACAATGAGCCGTCGGCCCGTCGCCCAGACTGGTCAAACCCTCTCTGACCCCTGTGTGGATCAGTGCAAAGCCTGTCAGCACCACTGAACATTAATTGTGGACAGAGGACAGAGGAGAAAAAAAAGGAGATGAATAAAAGCAATATTGGCTTCTGACATCAGCAGTGAGACCATAGTCGTCACTGGGCCAGAGTCGAGGCTATCTCACACAACTCTTTCCACCCTCTCTTCCCCTCCTCCTCTTCTCTCAGCCAGACCCGGCCGCTCTGCTCACTTTTTAAGAGAAGAAAAAATCCCTCCCCCGCTTCCTCCTCCTCCCCCTCCTTTTCGATTGGAGGGGAGGAGAGAACAACGTTGGTTTACAATCTGACGAACTGTGTCAGTTCTCTTGGCGCCGTGGAGGGGAAACTATACAGCTCAAGCAAGGAGGGAGAGAGAGAGAGACCGAGAGAGAGAGAGAGAGAGAGAGAGAGAGAGAGAGAGAGAGAGAGAGAGAGAGAGAGAGAGAGAGAGAGAGAGAGAGAGAGAGAGAGAGAGAGCGCGTTAGGAAGGAAACTCACAGCATGATCCACTTAAGAGTTTGTTGCGGGTTTTTACACTTATTTGCTTCTCTAACCTAAGCAGTTCCACTGCTTATTTCACCCGAGGTCTATTTTTTTTTATTAAAAGCCATCATTTTTTCTTTTTCATTTTCCATTTCAAAGAAGAAAACAATTCTCCATATATGAGAATAAGCATTTAAATTGGGATCATTTCAGCAGAGTAAAGGCTTGCGTCATGACAACGAGGGAGCTCCTGCTTCTGGGTGAGTCATACATCTGTTTCCACACACAGCATGTCACTTTTCTATGGAAAGACTGCCATGTGTTCATGTGTCAAATAAAAGAGATTGTAAACTGTGGCTTGGGGGCTGTGTGTTTGTGTCTGAATTCCGGAAAGCAGAAATACTGTGTTTTTAATATGTGGTTGAAACCCAGGTGTTTTAAAAAAAATAAGCTAACGCGGCAATGTCAATTGTGATACATGATAATGGTGGTACGTTGGTACATTACATTGGACCAACGGATCAAAAAGCCGTCGATGACTATAAATTCATCTGTACACAGGTTTTCATAAATACCATTTTATGGAAGTTAATGCATTCACTAAAGTAAAGAGATTCTGCTCTGTTTTTCTGATTTAGCAAGTTTATTTTCCCAAAATTCGGAGAACGGTTTTCATTCCAAAAAAGAATTATTAAAAACAAAACATAAAAACGTGTTAATTCAGAAAAATAAGAGCAGAATTGATTTAGGCAAGAGATCAACACATACTAAATAACATTGAAACAACCAAAGGAAAGCTAAAATAATTATTGATTGAAAACAAACTGGCAGTGCACATGTGCTCAGCAGCTGTATGGTGTTTTTTTTGAGGAACAGTCTGTCTGGGCGTGGGTTCACAAGGGGCTTCTGTTCTTCTCTCTTCCAAGATATATTATTAAACCATGAGCTCATCCAACGATAGGAACCACTATGACTGATATTAGGGACACACAGAAGACCTAAAGCACACACACACACACACACACACACACACACACACACACACACACACACACACACACACACACACACACACACACACACACACACACACACACACACACACACACACACACACACACACACCCTCTTTCAGACAAGGAAGCATTGAGTGTTGGTTGTCATGCACTCACAACAACATCACAACAGTGATACTAATACTGTCAGAAAGAGTGGGTTAGAAGTGTGAATCTTAGCCGACCTAACACCTGATTATGGGCTGTGGGGAAATCCTCCATGAAACACTTACAAATATAATTGTTTAAACATCAACATACTTACTTTTTCCAATGCCTTATTTGGGATTAAATATAAACACTTATAATAGACAATAGGCCTACAGTATAGATAATTCAAATGCAATGCACACAAATTAATTCATAAGAGACATCATATTACAAATGATGATATACTGTAAGCCTACTGAATGTAACACACTCTTACTGGTATACTGAAAATATGTGGATTGTTAAAAGATCACTGAAAGGTGTCTTCTTGTTTTACAGCTGTCCTCCTCTCCCTGGTCTCTTTCACGTCTGAATGCCCTACTGGATTTAGTTCAAACGCCGATGGTGGTTGCATTGGTATGAGTTGAAACCTGCCGTCATTATCATAGGAAGTAATTTATGAAACTTTATGAATTAGTCTTTGGCTGGTCATTAAAGAATATAAAAAATCGATAATAACCTGGTCATTTTTTGCATTGGCATAGATGAATATTTAACACATTCACTGACGCCTTTTCTCCCCCACCCCGTCGCTCGTTTGGCCCGAAAGATGATGACGAATGCGAGGAAGATTCACAATCTGGCCCTCAGTGCGGGGAAGACGCAAAGTGTCTCAACACAAATGGAAGCTCCCTCTGCATGTGTAATGATGGCTTCCAAACTACAAAAGGGGAGAAAAGCTTTGACCCTTTTATCGGGGACAAATGTTCAGGTAAAGCAAAAAACAATCTGAGCATCTTGATTTAGAAAAGCTAAGTGCTCCAAGCTTTTGTCTTTAATGTAAGCTATGTCTATTTTTAAATATTATCTTTTATTCGTATTATGTTATTATCATTATTATTATTTAGAAGGTTGCTAATCTGTCTGAAGGCTAATCTATTTTGTTGTACTTCAAGTTATCCCCGAGTGTGAAAGAGAAAAAGGCCTTTGTGAAAAGCATGGAGAGTATGCAGAGTGTCGCAACTCTGTGCCATTCTGCATCTGCAAGATGGGATTCATCGCTTCCAGTGGGCTGGAGATTTTGGCAGAGGGTGACAATTGTACCGGTACGAAGTTATATTAATTAAAAAGATTGCGCCACTCCTTGCTTCATCATGACCTGCACTAACTTGTCCAATCAGTTTCACATTTTTGGAGGACGCTTTAAATGGGCTTGAGACCAGACTGATCCGCAGAGAGAAAGAGATTGCATGATCTGGACATTCTCACAAGGCGACCAACAATCAGCCACATTTAGAAGAATGTTCACGTCAGTAGCGTCAATGGGGGTTTGAGGAAATTTCAAGAAAAATTTGAACCAACAGCAAACAATTTCTAAATGGCAAAATGGGCAAACATACCAGCAATAAATAACAACAAAGAACAAACAATTACAAATCTTTCTTTGGCTTGTCCCATCCGTACCATTCATGAATCTGTCTGAACCCAAACAACTTCTGCAGGACATGGAGGCATTTCAGTGGCCCAAGAAACACACTAAAGCTTTTTTTTGGTTCCCCCCTTTCCTCCAATTGATTCCATTCCCATTTTAGACGTATGTAAGATTGATAAGACAATCTGTGGAAATGGAAACTGCCAACAGGGAAGAGATGGACATGTGTGTGCATGCCATCCCGGATCCAGCAACTACGGCAACAAGAGGTCCCGCTGTGTTGGTTAGTCGCATTACAATTATACTATACCGTACATTCTTGGTACGGTTTTTGAATAAACCTTACCACTGATTCACTGTACTCCCCATAGAATTAAACTGTGAGGTGTTCACGAATGCGTTGAATCAACAAGAGGTATGAACCATATACCATATGCTCTTCTCCAACTTCTTCAGCAAATCCCTTCTGGCTGATGATGCCCGATAACTTCAGTGATCTATCTTTCCTTCCTATGCAGAGTGATCCAGATGTAACTAGTGTCCTAAGGATGTTGAAGGGCAGCTGTCTGAACCTAAGCGAGAGCGAAACTCCCACCAGCTTGGACGGAGAGGAATTTCTTGAGGTAGCCCAATCATTTTGCTTTTCTGCTCTAATAATCAGAGCTAAAATATTATCTTTGAAAAGCCTCAAAACCACCACAGCACCCGGTGGTCCCTGGCAGCTGTCCACCACTGCTATGTGGGCAGACGTCACACAACATGGCCGTGTGTTTAGACTGAAGAGAGTCTCTGGCTCTTCCCTCTTTCCTCCAACATGATTTCATATTGCTCCCCCCCCCTTACAATCTCCAGAGGCTGTTGTCTATGATAGACAGGCTCCTGTTGGGCGGAACCGTCTTGGATAACAAGCAGGTATCCTTCATCCTGAGTCTAGTGGAGAGCAGCCTGGGTCTGATCGCTCCCTTCATGAGCAAGAACAGAACGCAGGTCTCCAAAGCTCACACAGGTAATGTGCCACACTGCCCATCGCCCACAGCTCCCTATAAATGTGTTCCCGGCATGTTCTATGTTTATTATGAAATGCCAAAGCTAAGGTTTAGTCATAATAAAAAAGAGTTCTAAACGTGACCTTAACTTCATCTGATTCAATTAAATTCCATTCAACTTTATTTCGCCATGTATACAGATACTACCAGGAATTTGAGTTGGTCTTCTCCATGCAGGCAACACACAATAAAACAGAAAGACAAAAACCCAATACAAGGACAAACAGTACCATTATGAGCAATAAATTAATAGGAATGGAGATAGTGCAGTGTTTAATAAAATTAAAGTGCAAAACTCTAACAGTTATTTACGAGGGCTATAGCTTGGGGGAAGAAACTGTGGAGGTGGCGTGATGTTTTGTACATAATACCCCTGTACCGCTGTCCAGAGGGAAGAAGATTAAACAGACTATTGGCAGGATGAGAGGCATTAGGCATTGAAAGCATTATCATGGACTGTTTAATGTGCAGAGGGAAATAATGCCATTGACCATGCAGATGTTATGTCCAAACAACTTGTCTGCCCTCTGTAGCAAGCCCCATACACCGTATAAAACCAGAAAGCAGCAGAATTCTGTATTATTATTTTGTATTTCCATCTAAACGGTATGTTGTTCTCTGTTTCCCCAAAATGTAATTGATGATGGTCCAGAGCTGGAGATGGTTCTGTTTAAAGGTCCTGGTTTCCCCCAGGGCCCTGTGACATTGTCAACTAAACATGCCAAGCTGCAGATGCAATGGGAAACAGCTGCTGGAAAAAACTCCACTTACCCAGGTCATCCTCCAAACCACCCATTCCATGTTCCATGACCGCAACCGGAACACACGCAATGCAATCTACAGTGTCATTTTCAAATAAATTTGAAGGTGCATCACTTAATTGAGAATATATATGTGTGTGTGTGTGTGTGTGTGTGTGTGTGTGTGTGTGTGTGTGTGTGTGTGTGTGTGTGTGTGTGTGTGTGTGTGTGTGTGTGTGTGTGTGTGTGTGTGTGTGTGTGGTTGCAGGCTTTACAGCCCTGTCCTTGCTGAGCTACTCAACCTTGAAGAACCCCACCAATTGGTCCTTTAGTGGGATCAATGTAACAAAAGAAATCAGCCTTCAGATGAATTCTAAAGTGGTTACGGTTAAAGTTAGTAACCCAGACACTGCCGCCCTCCAAGTGCCGGTGACATTAACCTTCAACCACCTGCAAAGAGTAAGAAAGGGAATATAAATATTGTTCCAATGTGTATACGTGCAAGATTGTTGTACATACCTAGTTAAAAAGTGTCTCTTATGTGCTTAAAGGTTGGCTGCAAATTGTTGCATACAAAGTATATGACAATGAAATGAAACGTTCAACTGTATTGCTTTTTTATGCACCAATAGTTTGTTGCCAACAATTTTATGTCAAAATGTGCTCCTGGATCCCGTTAAGATTTTGTAAACCCATTTAGTACACTGGTCATCTCTAACATGTGAAACGTGGCGGTCTCATTTTGCAGACAGACAAGGACAACGACTCGATCTGTGTTTACTGGAACTTGGAGGCCGACGGCGGGTCCTGGTCGAATGTTGGCTGCGACACCCTCCACTCAGGTGCTACCTACACGCTGTGCTCCTGCAAGCACCTAAGCAGTTTCGCTGTCCTCATGGCCCTTCACAACATAGAGGTGAGAGTCTTTTGGTGGTATTGATAGGTAGGTGATGTCAGTCCATCTGTCTGACCATCTATCTCTATACTCGTGTCTAACCTGTCGTTGGTGTTTTAATACCATATTTTTATTTGCTTTGTCCGGCCGTCCGTATGTGTGTCAACTTTCTATCTATATTCCTTACTCTTTAATGGTCTATTTGTCACTCTCTCTTTGTATCTTCAGCTTTTTGTCAGGATGCCCATCTTGCTGTCGCTATGTCGACGTAACGGTTTATATCTGTCCATTTGTCTGTCATTCTGACCGTGTTCTGTTCAATCTCTTGGTCTCCCCCTTCCCAAACAGGACCCGTATGAGATGAAGGTGTTCACCTGGGTGGGTCTGACGCTATCACTGGTTTGCCTCTTCGTCTGCATCCTGACTTTCGCCCTGATCCGCTCCATCCAGAGCCCCAGGAACAGCATTCACCTCCACCTGTGCCTCAGTCTCTTTGTCGCTAACCTGGTCTTTCTTTGCGGCATCACTCGCACAGAGAACAAGGTAACAGTGGGTGGTCCACAGTCTAGAATGTATGATGCAAACGTTTCTAAATAGCAGTAGACATTGGTGGCAATGGCTGAAGGACTTGGAGCTAGGTGGCGTGTGGAGACTGTGACTAGTGGGGACCTGGGTAATGCATTATGGGTTGGGACTTGGTAACGAATGGGTACTGAATGACTGGTTGGGACTGGGTAACTAATGATTACTGAATGACTGGTGGGGACTGGGTTACTGATGGGTACTGAATGACTGGTGGGAACTGGGTAACTGAGTACTACATTACTGATGGGGACTGGATATCTTATGGGTACTGGGCGAATAATTAGATTCCACTGAGTTCTTGGCTCCCTGTACCGTGCGTGTCTCTGAGTCTCCTCTCCCTCTCGGTCATGTCAGACCGGCTGTGCTGTGGTGGCAGGGCTGCTGCATTACTTCTACCTGGCGGCGTTCTGCTGGATGTGTCTGGAAGGCATTCAGCTCTTCAGGATGGTGGTCCTGGTCTTCAACACCAGCTTCCAGACGGTCCGCATGATGGCTGTGGGCTACGGAGTACCGGCGGTGATAGTCGCCATCTCCGCACTGGTCAATTCCGGCGGATACGGCACAGAGAAAAAGTAGGCACATTTCACTAATGCGTGCCACGCGTGTGGTACGCATATGATAAACGGCAGACATTTTTATGGATTCCTGGGATCACAGCTTGCTGAATAAATCAATTTATTTGTGTTTTTTAAGTTGCTGGTTGAACTTGGAAGGTTCGTTCAGATGGAGTTTCTTCGGTCCTATCTGCTTCATCATCACAGTAAGGAAAACCCCCTGACAACGTTGATTATTTTTCTCTACCACTAGAATTTAACGAACATTATATAATTGCAAACCCTTTTGACTTCCAGGTGAACATTTTCTTCTTCTTCGTCACCGTGTGCAAGCTGGCACAGAAGTTCTCAAGTTTAAACCCTGACTTAGACAACTTACATAAGATCAAGTGAGTTTATGCGCTCGGAGCTCATGTCCTTTACAGCTCATTACTTCCATGGATCTGATAAAGATTACCGGCTTATAATTTCTTCCTGCAGAGCTTTCACTATCACCGCTGTGGCCCAGTTGTGTTTACTTGGCATCACGTGGATCTTTGGCTGTTTCCAGTTTGGGAATGGCCCGTCAGCCATGTCTTACGTGTTCACCGTCCTCAACAGTCTGCAAGGTGTTCTGCTCTTTGTAATGCACTGCCTGCTCTACAAACCGGTTTGTACATGATTTGTATTCAATTATTTGAGAATATATCAAAATTATCTCGTTCCAAAACAATGTGTATGAATCTGCGTCTATCTCAATTATTTAGTAAATATTCAAATGCAAGGCGGTGGTATAATTAGGTGAGTGGTGCATGCAGCACTCAACTATTGTTCTTCATACATTTTATTCTTTCTTTCTTTCTTTCTTTATCAGTCCCTACAGAAAAACGTGATTATGCGATTGCATAATTCAACGCATAATCAGCCAAAGTCTGCATATTCATGCGTGGGCCGCATTTTTTCAAATATGCCGCACTTTCACCGTATAAATTGCCGATTTCCGCGCAAAATATGCGGGGCTTGCATGATTTCATAATCCCCGCATTTTCGTCAAAAAAGTCACATATATCTTAGCAGAAAGTTGAAAAATTTTGCGTTTACTTCACACAAGAGCAGCCATTTCCCCTTGTTGCAATAGAACGTTATGAAATGACGTAATTGCGCAACGTAAAAGTCATCGAAAAGCTGCATTTTTCGCAAGTTCCGCATTTTTCCGCAAGTTCCCGTAAATTCATCGCATAAAATTGCATAAATATGCCACATATTTCATCACATTTTTTAAGAAAATGTGCCGCATAATCAAGCATTTTTGGCAGCAGCAATCACAAAAAAACGCTGCATTATAAAGCAGGGACTGCTTTATTATTCTCTACAAACTTTGGTACCTATCTCCTTTCTAAATTTTTCACCTAAAGACTCCATTAAAATTTTTAAATATTCAGAACAGCTTGGAATCGCACGCTTCTTCTCAGATTTTTTAAATATTTTCTACTTTTTAAGATATTATACTTTTAAAATATTATAATTACTTTAACATAGGAGTCAATGGGAGGACGGCAGAGCTGTTTAAGACGTAACTAAATACATTTTCAACCGTTTATCTTCGTTCAAACCATTTAACAAATCGACACACTTGTATCTTCAATAATATCCAAACAGTCGATATAATTTAAACTTTATTCAGAATCACAGTTTTAGTTTCATACCGGCTTCGTTTTCAGTTGGTCTCATTGATTTATGTTGACGCTGGAGGACGCAGTGTTGCCAGATTGGGCTGTTTTTCCTGCTCTATTGGTTTACTTTTAATCATGCACCGGCTGAGTTTCCTCTCCCTCTCGGTCATGTCAGACCAGCTGTGCTGTGGTGGCAGGGCTGCTGCATTACTTCTTCCTGGCAGCCTTCTGCTTTATTATTCTCTACAAACTTTTGGACCTATCTCCTTCCTAAATTTTTCACCGAAAGACTCCATTACAATTTTTAAATATTCAGAACAGCTTGAAATCCCATGCTTCTTTTCAGATTTTTTAAATATTTTATACTTTTTAAGATATTATACTTTTTAAGATATTATACTTTTAAAATATTATAATTTCTTTAACATAGGAGTCAATGGCAGAGCCGTCCTCTGGTACTTCAAACTGTTTAAGACGTAACTAAATCAATTTTCAACCGTTTATCTTCGTTCATACCATTTAACAAATCGACACACTTGTATCTTCAATAATATCCAAACGGTCGATATAATTTAAACTTTATTCAGAATCACAGTTTTAGTTTCATACCGGCTTCGTTTTCAGTTGGTCTTATTGATTTATGCTGACGCTGGAGGACGTTCAGGCAGTGTTGCCAGATGGGGCTGTTTTTCCCGCTCTATTGGTTTACTTTTAATCACACACCGGCTCGCTATTCTCTTACACACACACACACACACACACACACACACACACACACACACACACACACACACACACACACACACACACACACACACACACACACACACACACACACACACACACACACACACACACACACACACACACCAGCGCAGAGCAATGAACTTCAGTTCAATTCATTTTACATTTCTGCATTTTTAGCAATGCTTTGCGCTTTTCATTCAGCTGTCACTTTATTTGTTTCCAAACATTTACTTTTTCTTAAATGGTGTGCATGTTTACAATGTTTACTCCATTTAGGCTTTTGAACTTTTGATCAAATCCCTTCGCCTTGTAACGTTTCTTTATGTCTTAATGTGCCTTTATTAAAAAATATTTTCAACCTCACTTTGCACTACAGCCCTCGACGCATTTTCTGCAGGAAATGCATTTTCTAGTTTCCTTATGTAATTGCTTGGAAAAACCAAGAGAAATGGGATTCCCTTCACAGTAGCAGTTTGAATTATTAATGCCTCTTACGCCCCCTTCAGGTAAGAGAGGAGTATGGAAAGATATTCTCCAGATTCTTCGCATCACAGAAGTACTCAGAGTTCACTTCCTCTCAGTCAAGCAAAGCACAGGTGAGAAATGAGAAGGCATCTTCAGTAATAAGATTCAATGTCTAGTAGCTCCGCAACAGACATCCCCGCTGCTGACATGGACACTTTAATCACTTCATTAGTGGAGATGTGATGATTCACTGTGCCCTCCCCCCCTTCGACAAGAGCGAATACCGGCAAGACAGTTATTAAAGGCGTGCATTGCCAGGTTGAGCATCTTGGTGACTTGGAGTCTAAACAATCAGCATAGAAACAATATCAATAAAATCTCTCTCTCTTTCTCTTCCCTTCAGAATTCCAAGAGTTCCCAGAACACTCGGGAGTCTGGCATTTGAAGTGCTGTCGGAAGGCTGAATCTTGTAGAGTGGAGTTTTGTATGTCTTTGGACCCTCTCCAACGTCTTCGGGGAGTACTTCCTGTTCTTATTCTCGAAATATTTGTTGGAAAAATATTGCAAAAAGTTGCCTTCCTAGTAGGTTGCACTGCAGTATCGAAAAGCCCAGCTGTTCAATTTAGCATATCCAGATATACTTTACTTTCCCCCCTCCCCTCTCACTCTCCCACTTCCAGATCAGGTTCCAAATGTGTCTCTTTTTGTGAGTGTTTGTCCATAGGCACACACAAATGTAATGGAGGAATAATGGCTATTGAGTCAATGAATGAAACATCAATTTGATGGATGTTCCAAATGGTGTACTTTCATTACTCCATGAATGTAAATAGGAATTCTCAGGGATTCTTAGTTTGACCTTTAACCTCTGTAATGACAATCTTACAAAGAGAATGAATGTTTAGTTTTTTGTGTAGCAATCTATGGTTAATTTTGTTTGTTGTATATATAATTCTTACACTGTATATAAAACGCTCTCACTTCCTTAATTGAAAGTGGAAAATAGGATAGAGATATGTTTAAAATGTACATTTGTGTTTATAATGTTATTTTGTGTAAGGCGTTTAGGCTTTAATAATGTATGTAGGTAGTGCCAAAATGGAGTGATAGGATTGATGCTCTATCTTCACTGTGAAGAGATTCTTTAATAAGGAACCAAAAGACGACGAGTTCTTGGTATACACTGAGGAGTACCTTAATAATTGAATCATTAAGATATACATTTTAGCCCTCTTGATGTCAGATGATGCTTAAATGCTGTTTGTGGTAGCCTTGAAGCTCTGTCGCCGAACACGCTTAAACACGACTTGTTTGCTGCACATGTTGTCCTTCAATATGCGAAGGACGTTGACTTGTGCAATAAAACACAAATCACAGCTCTGCTTTCCTCACTTGAAGTGGTGTTTTTCCTAATAAATAACACAAACGGGTTGCTAGATCGGTGCTATGGACCACTGCAAATCTCAATGGCTTGACCTGAACTGAATTGCAGGTGAAATATGAAGTTAATAGAACATAATTACCTTTAGAGGTGAGGCCTTAGGATTTATGAGGACATTAGTAGTTTTAGAAACAGGAAAGAAATGGCCTTAAGAGGTGAACCAGATTAATTATACACCTGCGGATTTATTATTTTATGCGTATTTGATATTTGTTTCTCACAATTAAAAGAAAATATAACATGTGTAAAATAATAACAGTGTGTAACCTGGTGTGGTACCCTTCACTTTAAAGTACCCTGGTGTCTATACATAATATGATTACAATAACCAACTATTGAATAGCTATTAATTTAAATGCTCATGTAAAAAACATAGACACAATATACTAAATTAGAATGTGAGATGAAGATAATGTGATACTATTGATACTACTGGAAAGACAGCAGTCAAAGCAGAGGTAAGTTCCATCTTATAAAAACTACACCCAGAAAGTAAGAAGTTTCAAAAGATTAAGGTAGGAATAAAGACAATAGAGGTGACGATAGATTTGGTCAGAGAGTAAATAAAAAGGTCATTACTCCAAACACCTGTATTGATTACCTCACCATGACCTGATATCCACTCCTCTCTCCCTGATCGATGTCCATTATCCCGTCCCTCTGCAGGAGCCCACCAGGTTCACCTGGCTTGGCGAGAAGTCAAAGCAAGTGAAATCAATGTAGCGTATTCTTTCTACCAGTAACACTCAACAATGAAAACCATACATATCGAATGCACTGCATTTGATATGATGGCCCCCTTATTAGTTTATGAGTGCTGCATGCAGAACTATTGTTCTTCTTAACGTTTATTATTTTCTTTCTTTCTACTTTATTATTCTATACAAACTTTTGGAACTATATCCATCTAAATTTATCACCTAGATATTCTACTTTTAAAATACTATTGTTTACAATGGAAATCAATGGGAGGAAAGCGGAGCCGTCCGCGCATTTTCTGAAACGTACTACTTCAGGCTTCGTAACTTGGTAAATATTTTCACATTACCCTTTGTTCAAAGGTTTAACAAATCAAAACACTTGTATCTTCAATAATCTGGAAACAGAATTTCGATTACCTTCAACTTTTTTCAAAATCACAGTTTAAGTTCCATGTTGGCTTGTTTTCAGTTGGTCTCATTGACTTACGCTGAGTTTAGAGCGCGAGGACGTACAGGGAGTGTTGCCAGATTGGGCGATTTCCCGCCCAATTCAACAACCTTTAATAACGTTAGGCTGGGGAAAATTGAGCATAAGGCGAGTACATATAATTTCGGCTATTTCATATTCTTCAGTTCAATTTCTTTGACATTTCTGCATGATGCACAATTTTACAATGCTTTGTGCTTTTCATTCAGCGTCAATTCATTTTTTTACAACCATTTAATTTTTTTTAAATGGTGTGCATCTTTACATTGTTTTGGCGTACTCCATTTAGACTTTTGAACTCTGTTAAAATCCCTTCACTTGATTTAAGCCATTTAACGTTTCTTTATGTCTTAATCTATGTGGCTTTATTAAAAAATATTTTCAACCACACTTTGTACTACAGCACTCATGACTCACCGCATTTTCTGCAGGAAATGCATTTTCTAGTTTTCATTCCTTCTTCCTGAGAGAGAGAGCCACAGTAGAGCTTGTTAACACAGACTAGGGCAGGCTCCATCAGTCCCCCATCAGTCATCCATCTGAGGCCTTTCAACACAAGATTACTTGATGGACAACATAAGATTACTCAAGTCCTGAATTCATTAGGCAGAGATATTGTCATTTTATTCACACTCCCATAGAGTGCACAAGCAGCTGTTTCCCTGTTCTCGCAAGTGGGTCTCATAGTATATATGTATATATACTGTATATATTGTGCATGTATTTACGTGTGTGCATGCATGTGGTGAGATAGAGAGATTAAGTGAGAGACAGAGAGAGTATATAAAAGGTTTGAGGTCATAACACACACACATAGACAGAGGCTAAAAACATTGTTAAATTGTCCATACTTATCCTACCATATTTTAAATCACAAAGTTCCCAGGAACCTGGTGCTTCTTGCCCGTCCACGGCACCCCGGTCCACGGCCGACACCTGTCTGGCCCTGGAACTTCTCGGGACTGGGACCCTCCCTGCACAGACATCCTCAGCGGTCTGTTGCTGCTGCAGGCCTGGCTGAACTACAAGAGCGTCAAGGAGAAAAAGGGTGAACCACGGTCTAAACTCCCATCTCGTGTACCTCAACCTGGGCCACCTCTTGCTGCTCCATAGATGTGGAGCTGATGGTGCAACTGGCGGCCCTTACTGTGGTTTCCTTGTTTTGCTGGAGCCCCTTTCTTAGATGAGTGTTGCGTCATCATACTTCCTTATTTAAAGATTAAGCTATTGCTCAACGGTACTCATCAGTTTTTCCATTCTGAAAATTGTCTGTTTTATATTATTATAAAATAGAATAAATAAGTGGTTGCCCTATAATCTGATAAAATAGCAGTTAAGACATCACTTAGGGTGTAATGACAAAATTATAGTTTGTTGATCGTATTATTTATCGTCAGCTAACAATAAGAAAATGTATATCGTCCCTCCCGCAATAACAGATCCACATCCTTGCATCAGCCGTCCTCAATGGTCCCAATGGAGAGACGACTCAAAGGAAGAGTTTGCTGGCTCTGCGCATGGCATCTTGGAGCCAGATCCTCGACTGGATTTACATCGTACTAAGAAAAGCAGTGTTGCGCCGACTTTTCTGTGCCTTTGTAACAAACTGTTGAATTACATGTTCATGGATTCAATCGAGAATGACCAACGCAAAATTGTGGACAATTGTTGACTTAGTCGTGATTGATTTGAGGGGTGTTGTTTTTTGTTCATTAGTTAATTTACTTTCTGTCAATGACTATTGTGGCCCGACATGCGCCACATGCAAAAACTACGCTCACAATAAAGCATGAAATCAAAGTTGAAGTAGAGTTCAGTAGGTGAATAGTTTGTATTGCACCTGCAACATTCAGAGTTAAACTTAGATAACGGGCGGGGTCTTTATATGTGGATTGGTATAACCCATCCAATTGATTTTGAGAACAGCCTGACGGGCGTTCATAGCGTCCAATGGCTGAGCGCGCTGAGGGAGCGTGGGGGCCTTAACCTGACCTCACGAATAAATAGCATGTTCCCGACCTGAGACCAATGGAGGCTCCATGTTACCTCTTTTGCCGACTGAAACACTGCTCCCGCATATGAGACACACACACACTTGTCCTTCAGGCTAGTAAAGAAGAACCCACATTCCCACACATGGAAATTGTATGTTTTCTGCTTTTTCTTGACTTGGCCACTTTGGTTTTCCATCTTTGTTGTCTGTCTAAAGTTCTAGCTAATACCACCGAACTCCTCACTTTAGCTTAGTGAGCATACAACGTCACTCAAACACACTTTGGCTACATTTGCTTTTTATTCGTAGTTGATAGGCCTGTTATTTTTTTAATTGGAGGGGGTGGGACACCAATGTGACATATGTGAACGTAAGTGAGATGAGATGCATTTAAAAAAAATAATAATAATAATAATTTATTTTTAACAACTCAGTTAGTCAACCTGAGCCACTGAAAACCTGCCCTGATCGACGTGTTGGAGACCCCTGGTGTAGCCTAATTAGTTTGTGAACGACGCAGAGAAACGCAACGCAAATTCAATGTGAACATGTATGAGGCTTTAATATAATCCTGGACGATTTTGAAATTCCGCAAAACATTTTTTAAAAGTGTCTCAAAAAGAGGGCATGTCCGGGCAAAAGAGGACGTCTGGGTTGGATTCATGAGGCAAGCCCCAGGAATCTTCCACTTCCGGCTTCCATGAAAGAGGACCAAACTAATTCACACAAAAGCGTTCATGCAAATCAGCATTAATGGTTAATTTAAGGAAGTTCTCTCCAGTCACGCTGAAAGTAGTTCGCTAGTAGTAGCGCTTTAATTTGCAGTGTCAGAGAATTCTGAGAAATCTGAATGCTGACAAAATTCTCAGAATTCTGACAATTATTGCACGCTAGTGAACTACTTTAAAAAAAAAACTCGACATCGAGACCAGGCGACAAATGACTGGTGAGAACCTTCTTAAATGAACCTTTAATGCTGGATTTAATTATGATTTAATTCTGACTTTATTATCAGAATGCTGAATTTTATCTCACAATTCAGACTTTATTAGCCTATTCGATTTCTGAATTAAAGTTCTTGTGATGAATAATCTACATTTGTACAGTCGATGTGCAGCACTTTAATTCCCGTCAACTTTTTTTTTCTAACACCAGCACTTCCACAACTATGCCCAACTATGCCCATGCCCATGACTGCTATATACAAAACCATTTATAGCGCATCTATTTTTCGGCTGATAGTCGCCCTAAATGCAGCTTTAATGTGGGCTCTGATTCTGAATGAATGCCGCTGCTGCTTTATTTATTCACAACTGTATGAATAAATAAAGGGAACTGAAATCTAAAGAAGACACATGGTTTTGATGTACCGGTGAATTCCAGCTGAAAGTGGAACATTGCTGCCATCATGGAAAATGTATGTAGCCTAGGCCTATTGTAAGTAGCTTTCAATTCCTCATTCTTTTGTTGAACATATCCCCCACTACATTCCCCCACCCCCACACAGATTTTGTTCTGTAGAAACCTATATGGTGGAAACCGACCATCTGCAGTGGGTGGACCATCTGCAGTGGGTGGACCATCCGGATCATCTGCAGTGGCAGGCTGCAGCTCAGGGTTTGGCCGGTCTGACACCATGGACGGTGCAAACGCTCCGTCAGGGAAAATGTCTCGGTAATATGGGAAAATCCCATTGGACCTTAATCCAGAAGTGATGTTGCGTGGTGTCACTGCTGACATGAAGGCCTCATTCACAAGTCCTGCAATCTGGTAGATGGAGACTGTTTTGCCAGGGTTAGATCTCATCCACCCATCAAGAGCTCGGCTGTATTGGGTCTTGAACGGGCCATACAGGGGCACGTCGAGAGGCTGCATGCGATTGGATTTGTGGGGAGGGAGAGTGAGCAGAACAATACCGTTGCTCTTGGCTATTTCTACTGCTTTAAGTGAGATGTGAGCCTTAAGATTATCCAGGATAAGCAGCATGGGACGGTCAGGGGTGCAGTTAGTGTGCTGTATCAGGGGATCAAGGAACTCAGGCCAGGCGTTTTCATTCATCCATCCCGTTCTGGTGGAGGTACCTTTGGCTCCTGGAGGTGCTCCTATCATGAAGCAGTCCTTAAACTTAACTCTGGGGAAGACAAACAAAGTGAGACCCTGTCTCACTTTACCCCACAGCATTTGTCTCACTTTCCCCCACCACCACCATTTTAGAAAAAACGACCTCTCTTAGTAATTCAGGCTAATCTTCAGCTAGCATCATCACATGGTTTTATATGTTGGTAGTTCATCAACATGTATGATATAAGTTTTTCTACCTGAATCAATTTGCTTTGGCACAACAGTTGATTAAGTTGACAGCAAGAAAATTTACTTTTACATGCAAAAAAAATATTTTTGTGAAAAAAACATGCTTACCACAGCACCAGGAGGTTCTCCCCTTCATGGCCAGGGGAAATGGAAGGGGCTTGAAAACATAATGGCCACATGACCACCCTCTCTTCCCCTACTCCTCCTCCCCGATTGGAGGGGAGGAGAGACCAACGTTGGTTTACAATCTGACGAACTGTGTCAGTTCTCTTGGCAAGGAGGGAGAAAGAGAGAAACACACACACACAGAGAGAGAAACACACACACACAGAGAGAGAGAAACACACACACACACACACAGAGAGAGCGAGAGCGCGAGAGAGAGAGCGAGAGAGAGAGAGAGGAAACTCTCTGGTGCCGCAACACTCATCTGCTTCTCTAACCTAAGCAGTTCCACTGCTTATTTCACCCGAGGTCTATTGTTTTTTTATCAAGAGACATCATTTTTTTTTTTCATTTTCCATTTCAAAGAAGAAAACAATTCTCCATACATGAGAATAATCATTTAAATTGGGATCATTTCAGCAGAGTAAAGGCTTCCGTCATGACAACGAGGGAGCTCCTGCTTCTGGGTGAGTCACACATCTGTTTCCACACACACAGCGGACACTTTTCTATGTAAAGACTGCCATGTGTTGACATAAAAGAGATTGTAAACTGTGGCTTGGGGGCTTTGTGTTCGTGTCTGAATTCCGGAAAGCAGAAATACTGTGTTTTTAATATGAGGTTGAAACCCAGGTGTTTTAAAAAAAAAGAAGCTAACGCGGCTATGTCAATTGTAATACATGATAATGGTCATTCACATTACATTGGACCAAGGGATCAAAAAGCTATCGATGACTACAAATTCATCTGTACACAGGTCTTCATACATGCCAATCTACGGAAGTTAATGCATTCACTAAAGTAAAGAGATCTGCTCCGTTTTTCTGATTTAGCAAGTTAATTCTCACATAATTCGGAGAAAGGTTTTCATTCAAAAAAAGAATTATTAAAAACAGAACATAAAAACGTGTTAATTATTCATTAATTCAGAAAACTAAGAGCAGAATTGATTTAGGCAAGAGATCAACACATACTAAATAATATTGAAACAACCAAAGGAAAGCTAAAATAATTATTGATTGAAAACAAACTGGCAGTGCACATGTGCTCGGCAGCTGTATGGTGTTTGGATTTGATGACCCTCCAGTCTGTCTGGGCTTGGGTTCACAAGGGGCTTCTGTTCTTCTCTCTTACAATATATATTTTTAAACCATGAGCTCATCCAATGATAGGAACCACTATGACTGACACACACACACACACACACACACACACACACACACACACACACACACACACACACACACACACACACACACACACACACACACACACACACACACACACACACACACACACACACACACTTTCAGACAAGGAAGCATTGAGTGTTGGTTGTCATGCTCTCACAACAACATCACAACAGTATTACTAATACTGTCAGAAATGTGGGTTAGAAGTGTGAATCTTAGCCGACCTAACACCTGATTGGGGGCTGTGGGGAAATCCTCCATGAAACACTTACAAATATAATTGTTTAAACATCAACGTACTTAATTTTTTCAATGCCTTATTTGGTTGGATTAAGTATAGGCACTTATAATAGACAATAGGTCTACCGAATAAATAATACATACATATGCAATGCACACAAATTAATTCATAACAGACATATTCCAAATGATGATGATATACTGAAAGCCAACTGAATATAACACACTGAATACTATATACTGAATATCTGCAGATTGTTAAAAGTGTACTGAAAGGTGTCTTCTTGTTTTACAGCTGTTCACCTCTCCCTGGTAATGTCTGAATGTAAGCTTGGACATACATCTTGCATTGGTATGAGTTGAAACCTGCTGTCATTATCATAGGAAATAATTTATGTAACTTTATAAATTAATCTTTGGCTGGTCATTAAAGAATATAAAAAATCTATAATAACCTGGTAATTTTTTGCATTGACATAGATGAATATTTAACACATTCACTGACGCCTTTTCTCCCCCACCCCACCGCTCCTTTGGCCTGAAAGATTCTGACAAATGCAAGGAGTACTCGTCTCTGTGCGGGCAAAACGCAACGTGTGTCAACACAAACGGCAGCTTCCACTGCGAGTGTAAGAATGGCTTCAAAACTTCGGGAAAGAAGATGCAACGCTTTAAGCCTTTTGAGAGGGAAACATGTAGAGGTAATGAAAAAATATATATATATATATATTTTTAATATTATCTTTATTTGTATTATTGTTATTATCATTATTATTTAGAAGGTTGCTAACATGTCTGAAGGCTAATTTATTTTGTTGTACTTCAAGTTATCCCAGAGTGTGACAGAGAAGAAGGCCTTTGTGGGGGCATAGCCATCATTTCAGAAGTGAGGGGGACAAATTGTTCAGAGGTGTTTTGAGTGATTTATCATCCTCTCGCATTCAGTTGCACCTCTCCTTAGTGGCTACATAACCACAAACAGAACAGCATCAGGGGACCGACTTTAGTTCTTCAAAATGATGTAATATCAAAATCTAAAGTTAAAATCTATAGCTGCCAAACTCTGGTTGAGTTGACACAGAATGACCCTCGAGCATCTACAACAGTGGTCCCCAACCACCGGGCCGCGGCCCGGCCATTCCTAACCGGGCCGTAGGTTAGTAGGCTACGACATGAATATTATATTATTTATTTATTTATTTTAAAAAGACTGCGCCACTCCTTGCTTCATCATGACCTGTGCTGACTTTTCGTATCAGTTTAACATTTTCGGAAAACGCTTTATATGGGATTGAGACCAGACTGATCCGCAGAGAGAAAGAGATTGCATGATCTGGACAGTCTCACAAGGCGACCAACGATCAGCCACATTTAGAAGAATGCGCACGTCAGTAGCGTCACTGGGGGTTTGAGGAAATTTCAAGAAAAATGAAAACCAACAGCAAACAATTAGAATAACACAACTGGAACAGGAGCCATTACTTATTTATCGTCTAACAATGTTGCTTGTTTTTTCTTCATCTAGATTTGAATGAATGTCAACATGAGAATATCTGTGGGCCAAACTCCTCATGTGTTAACACCCCACTGTGTCACCACTGTGAATGCAAAAAAGGGTTTGCATTGAGCTCTGGCAAAACCACTTCCGAGGGGGCTGCAGACAGTGTTGTGCCTGAACGCGTTCATTGAACAATAGTTCATGAACTCGTTCATATTTTGGGCGATCGCGAACTGAACGTAATGTATTAATGCCTAGTGAACGTTACTGAGAACTCGTTCATTCTGGTGTCTTGTGAACGGCGCGCTCACTTGGTTTAACTTCGTTCAATATGGGGGTTATTTGTTTATCAACACGGCGGATGCTCGCGCAGAACGCTGTGTTGTTTGACCGGTTGCCATGGTAATCTCTGTGTGGTTAATTTGCAGTTGCGGTGTTGTCAGTTTACTGTTACATTAAACTGTAATCAGACAATGCAGTTATATGCTATAGACCCTAGATCATCTGTGGTAGAAAGGCTGAGACGAATTTCGAATTATAAATATGTGAAATCCATAACCTTAGCTCTCTGGCTTATAGCTCAGCGGACTAGAATACCTCATAGAATCATTGCCTGTTGGCCGGAAACGGAAAGGGGGGCCGTTTACATTTTGTTGTAGCATTTTCGCTCGGTTCTCCCCCTCATCTGTTGGGCTAGAACCGAGCAAAAAGACCACAACCAAACGTGAACACCCCCCCCCCCCCCCCCCCCACCTTTCAGTTTTCGGCAAACGAGCAATGGGTCTTCCAACAGAAATCAATGGGATTTACAAAATACGCTAAATGTGCAAAAAAACACGATAGAAACTGTATTTCGCTACGATACTTGATTCAGCCACTCTATTTCATCCTAGACAAACCACAATGGGGGCTCAATGTTCAAAATACCGAAAAAAAAACAATAGCTCACTGCAACATATTGAAAAAAAGAACAAGGCCTATGAACAAGTTCATTTTTTAGAACTGTGGACTTAGTTAAAAATGTTGAATTATGAACGTTTAACTGAACTAGTTCATTTTCAAATTTGTGCGCTGAACTTTGAACTAGTTCACGTAGAAAGTGAACTTTCCCAACACTGGCTGCAGAGATATGTAAAGGTGAAGGCATAATTATATGAATTCATCCTTTCCTCCTGTTGATTCCATTCCCATTTTAGACGTATGTGAGATGGATAAGACAATCTGTGGAAATGGAACATGCCACAAGGGAAAAGATGGTTATGTGTGTGCATGCCACGCCGGATTCAGCAACTACGGCAACAAGAGCTCCCGTTGTGTTGGTTAGTCACATTACATTTATACTATACCGTACATTCTGGATTGAGTACGGTTTTTGAATAAACCTTACCACTGATTCACTGTACTCCCCATAGAATTAAACTGTGAGGTGTTCATGAATGCGTTGAATCAACAAGAGGTATGCACCATATACCATATGCTCTTCTCCAACTTCTTCAGCAAATCCCTTCTGGCTGATGACGCCCAATTACTTCAGTGATCTATCTTTCCTTCCTATGTAGAGTGATCCATATGTAACTAGTGTCCTAAGGATGTTGAAGGGCAGCTGTCTGAACCTAAGCGAGAGCGAAACTCCCACCAGCTTGGACGGAGACGAATTTCTTGAGGTAGCCCAGTCATTTAGCTTTTCTGCCCTAATAATCAGAGCTCAACCTTTATCTTTGAAAAGCCTCTAAACCATCACAGCAACCGGTGGTCCCTGGCAGCTGTCCACCACTGCTATGTGGGCAGACGTCACACAACATGGCCGTGTGTTTGGACTGAAGAGAGTCTCTGGCTCTTCCCCCTTTCCTCCAACATGTTTCATATTGCTCCCCCCCCTTACCACCTCCAGAGGCTGTTGTCTATGATAGACAGGCTCCTGTCGGGCGGAACCGTTTTGGATAACAAGCAGGTATCCTTCATCCTGAGTCTAGTGGAGAGCAGCCTGGGTCTGATCGCTCCCTTCATGAGCAAGAAGAGAACGCAGGTCTCCAAAGCTCACACAGGTAATGTGCCACACTGCCCATCGCCCACAGCTCCCTATAAATGTGTTCCCGGCATGTTCTATGTTTATCATGAAATGCCAAAGCTAAGGTTTAGTCATAATAAAAATAGTTACAAACGTGACCTTAACTTCATCTCATTGACAGCATTATCATGGACTGCTTAATGTGCAGAGGGAAATAAGGCCATTGTCCATGCAGATATTATATCCAGAAATGTTCTGCCCTCTGTAGCAACAGCCCCATACATAAAACCAGAAAGCAGCAGAATTCTGTATTATAATTTTGTATTTCCATCTAAACGATATGTTGTTCTCTGTTTCCCCAAAATGTAATTGATGGTGGTACAGAGTTGGAGCTGCTGCTGTTTAAAGGTCCTGGTTTCCCCCAGGGCCCCGCGACATTGTCAACTAAACATGCCGAGCTGCAGATACAATGGGAAACAGCTGCTGGAAAAAACTCCACTTACCCAGGTCATCATCCAAACCACCCATTCCATGTTCCATGACCTCTACCGGAACTACACACACAAGCAATGCAATCTACAGTGTCATTTTCAAATAAATTTGAAGGTGCATTACAAATTGAGAATGTGTGTGTGTGTGTGTGTGTGTGTGTGTGTGTGTGTGTGTGTGTGTGTGTGTGTGTGTGTGTGTGTGTGTGTGTGTGTGTGTGTGTGTGTGTGCACGTTTGTGTGTGTGCAGGCTTTACAGCCCTGATCTTGCTGAGCTACTCAACCTTGGAGAACTCCACCAATCGGTCCTTTAGTGGGATCAAAGTAACAAAAGAAATCAGCCTTCAGATGAATTCTAAAGTGGTTACGGTTAAAGTTAGTAACCCAGACACTGCCGCCCTCCAAGTGCCGGTGACATTAACCTTCAACCATCTGCAAAGAGTAAGAAAGGGAACATAAATATTGTTCCAATGTGTATACGTGCAAGATTGTTACCTAGTTTCAAAGTGTCTCTTATGTGCTTAAAGGTTGGCTGCAAATTGGTGCATACAAAGTATATGATAATGAAATGAAACGTTCAACTGCATTGGTGCATACTTTTTATGCACCAATATTTTGTTGCCAACCATTTTATGTCAAAATGTGTTCCTGGATCCCGTTAAGACTGTGTAAACCCATTTAGTACACTGGTCATCTCTAACATGTGAAACGTGGCGGTCTCATTTTGCAGACAGACAAGGCCAACGACTCGATCTGTGTTTACTGGGACTCGGAGGCCGACGGCGGGTCCTGGTCGACTGATGGCTGCGACACCCTCCACTCAGGTGCTAACTACACGCTGTGCTCCTGCAAGCACCTCAGCAGTTTCGCTGTCCTCATGGCCCTTCACGACATAGAGGTGAGAGTCTTTTGGTGGTATTGATAGGTAGGTGATGTCAGTCCATCTGTCTGACCATCTACCTCTATACTCGTGTCTAACCGGTCGTTGGATTTTTAATACCTTATTTTTATTTGCTTTGTCCGGCCGTCTGTATGTGTGTCAACTTTCTATCTATATTCCTTACTCTTTAATGGTGTATTTGTCAATCTCTCTTTGTATCTTCAGCTTTTTGTCAGGATGCCCATCTTGCTGTCGCTATGTCGACATAACGGTTTATATCTGTCCATTTGTCTGTCATTCTGACCGTGTTCTGTTCAATCTCTTGGTCTCCCCCTTCCCAAACAGGACCCGTATGAGATGAAGGTGTTCACCTGGGTGGGTCTGACGCTATCACTGGTTTGCCTCTTCGTCTGCATCCTGACTTTCGCCCTGATCCGCTCCATCCAGAGCCCCAGGAACAGCATTCACCTCCACCTGTGCCTCAGTCTCTTTGTCGCCAACCTGGTCTTTCTTTGCGGCATCACTCGCACAGAGAACCAGGTAACAGTGGGTGGTCCACAGTCTGGAATGTATGATGCAAACGTTTCTAAATAGCAGTAGACATTGGTGGCAATGGCTGAAGGACTTGGAGCTAGGTGGCGTGTGGAGACTGTGACTAGTGGGGACTGGGTAATGCATTATGGGTTGGGACTTGGTAACGAATGGGTACTGAATGACTGGTTGGGACTGGGTAACTAATGATTACTGAATGACTGGTGGGGACTGGGTTACTGATGTGTACTGAATGACTGGTGGGAACTGGGTAACTGAGTACTACATTACGGTTGGGGACTGGATAACTTATGGGTACTGAATGACTGGTGGGGACTGGGCGAATAATTAGATTCAACTGAGTCCTCGGCTCCCTGTATACCGTGCGTGTCTCTGAGTCTCCTCTCCCTCTCGGTCATGTCAGACCGGCTGTGCTGTGGTGGCAGGGCTGCTGCATTACTTCTACCTGGCGGCCTTCTGCTGGATGTGTCTGGAAGGCATTCAGCTCTTCAGGATGGTGGTCCTGGTCTTCAACATCAGCTTCCAGACGGTCCGCATGATGGCTGTGGGCTACGGAGTACCGGCGGTGATAGTCGCCATCTCCGCACTGGTCAATTCCGGTGGATACGGCACAGAGAAAAAGTAGGCACATTTCACCAAGCATACCTTTGTGGTACGCTTATGATAGACGGCTGACATTTTTATGGGTTCCCAGCTTATTGAATAAATCAATTGATTTGTGTTGTTTAGTTGTTGGTTGAACTTGGAAGGTTCGTTCAGGTGGAGTTTCTTCGGTCCTGTCTGCTTCATCATCACAGTAAGGAAAACCCCATGACAACGTTGATTATTTTTCTATACCACTAGAATGTATGGAACATTATATAATTGCCAACCCTTTTGACTTCCAGGTGAACATTTTCTTCTTCTTTGTCACCGTGTGCAAGCTGGCACAGAAGTTCTCAAGTTTAAACCCTGACTTAGACAACTTACACAAGATCAAGTGAGTTTATGCGCTCGGAGATGGTGTGTTTTACAGCTCATTACTTCCGTGGATCTGATAAAGATTACCGGCTTATCATTTCTTCCTGCAGAGCTTTCACTATCACCGCTGTGGCCCAGCTGTGTGTACTTGGCACCACGTGGATCTTTGGCTGTTTCCAGTTTGGGAACAGCCCGTCAGCCATGTCTTACGTGTTCACCATCCTCAACAGTCTGCAAGGCGTTCTGCTCTTTGTAATGCACTGCCTGCTCTACAAACCGGTTTGTACATGATTTGTATTCAATTATTTGAGAATATATCTAAATTGTCTAGATCCAAATCAATGTGCATATATCTGCGTCCATCTCTATTATTTAGCAAGTATTCAAATGCAAGGTGGTGGGAACTTTTCCTCATGGAATTGCTTAGAAAAACATCATGCACATACAAAGAGAAATGGGATTCCCTTCAAAGTAGCAGTTTGAATTATTAACACCTCTTACGCCCCCTTCAGGTAAGAGATGAGTATGGAAAGATATACTCCAGATTCTTCGCACCACAGAAAATGTACTCAGTGTTCACTTCCTCTCAGTCAAGCAAAGCACAGGTGAGAAATGTGAAGGCATCAGTAATAAGATTCAATGTCTAGTAGCTCCGCAACAGTCATGAAGCAGAATTGGCTAATAAATTAGCACCACCATTACACCAGTGACAACCTGGCAACGTCAAGCAATTGAGGCGTAAAGTATAGTTCATACATTTGCATATTTTCTTTCTTTCTAGAATTGTGATCATATCTAATTATCGTTTAATATGAGTAAAACACCTAACTGTAATTCATATATGTTGTGTCAATATTTTGTACCTGTCATCCTGGAAATCCCACACAATCTGCTGTCTCTATTTAAACTATGAATCAGATAATGGCTGCCAACAGGTTCCATGTAGCAACATTTACATCCTCCCTTTGTTACATAACGACAGCTAGATTTCCCTGCTGCTGACATGGACACTTTAATCACTTCATTAGTGGAGGTGTGATGATTCACTGTGCCCTCCACCGCCCCCCCTCCCCCCTTTGACAAGAGCGAATACCGGCAAGACAGTTATTAAAGTTGGCATTGCCAGGTTGAAGCATCTTGGTGACTTGGAGTTAGGGCTGGGCGATTTGACGATATATATCGTGTGATGATATAAAAATGTCTATCGTTTCATATTATCCTCTATCGTTTATATCGTCTTGTCGCAAATCACACTCTTTACGGTAATATTTTCCGTCTTTTGGACGACGCTTTACATTCTTCCACACGGCACATGAAGGCAACACAAACAAACATGGAGGAGAGTGAAAGTGACAATTCTGAATAGGAGAAGGACTCCCACGATCAGCAAAGACAAAGTGAGCTCGTACCTAAAAGAGGGTACGAGCCATGTGATCATTTTATATAAACTACCGTCATTTTTGCACTATAAGACGCGCCATTTTTCCCATTTTTTGATTCTGCGGCTTATATAACGGCAGAGGACAGCTGAATTGGAACGGAACAACAGCTGTTCGCTTTCACAAGGAAAAACTAAGGAACTTCAACCTACTTAGGCCTACTAATTAACGTTCAAAAGCTATTAAATCTTCAACAAAATATGCAGATACTGTTAAAATCGAATCCAGGGAGTATAAAGGGATTATTAATGTTTTTGATGGTGTTTTTTTCTGGAACGAGCATTCGAATATTCGCTCGGAAAAACCAACGAGTATTCGAAGCCTGAAAAATGGCATTCGGGCCAGCCCTAATGGTAATTAAACATTAAAACACCTGCAGTTTATAGTCCAGTGCGGCTTATATATGTACACATCATTCAATTTAGCTGCTGCGGCTTATACTCTGGTGCGCCTTATAGTGCAGAAAATACGGTATTTATTCATTGAATTTACAGAAAATGTGCTATATCGTGATATATATCGTTATCGGGATATGAATGACCTATATCGGGATGTTAAATTTTTTGTCATATCGCCCAGCCTTGAGAGTCTAAACAATCAGCATAGAAACTATATCCTTAAAATCTCTATCTCTTTCTCTTCCCTTCAGAATTCCAAGAGTTCCAAGAACACTGGGGAGTCTGGCATTTGAAGTGGTGTCGGAAGGCTGAAGCTTGTAGAGTGGAGCTTTGTATGTCTTTGGACACCCTCCAGCTTCTTCGGGGAGAAGTCCCTGTTCTTATTCTCCATATATTTGAAAAATGTTGCCTTCCTAGTAGCTGGTTGGTTGCACTGCAGTATCGAAAAGCCCTGCTGTTCAGTGCAACTGAACAGCCCTCCCCTTAAACTCTCCCACTTCCAGATCAGGTTTCAAATGTGTCTCTTTTTGTGAGTGTTAGTCCACAGGGACACACAAATGTAATGGAGGAATAATGGCTATTCAGTCAATGAATGAAACATAAATTTGATGGATTTTCCAAATGGTTTCATTACTCCATGAATGTAAATACGAATTCTCAGGGTTTCTTAGTTTGACCTTTAACCTCTGTAATGACAATCTTACAAAGAGAAGACTGAATGAATGTTTCGTTTTTAGTGCAGCAATCTATGGTTAATTTTGTTTGTTGTGTATATAATTGTTACGCTGTAGACAAAACGCTCTCACTTCCTTAATTGAAAGTGGAAAATAGGATAGAGATATGTTTAAAATGTACATTTGTGTTTATATTGTTATTTTGTGTAAGGCGTTTAGGCTTTAATAATGTATGTATGTAGTGCCAAAATGGAGTGATAGGATTGTTGATCAATCTCTATCTTCACTGTGAAGAGATTCTTTAATAAGGAACCAAAAGACGACGAGTTCTTGGTATACACTGAGGAGTACCTTAATAATTGAATCATTAAGATATACATTTTAGCCCTCTTGATGTCAGATGATGTTTAAATGTTGTTTGTGGCAGCCTTGAAGCTCTGTCGCCGAAGACTCTTAAACACGACTTGTTTGCTGCACATGTTGTCCTTCAATATGCGAAGGACGTTGACTTCTGCAATAAAACACAAATCATAGCTCTGCTTTCCTCACTTGAAGTGGTGTTTTTCCTAATAAATAACACAAACGGGTTGCTAGATCGGTGCTATGGACCACTGCAAATCTCAATGGCTTGACCTGAACTGAATTGCAGGTGAAACATGAAGTTAATAGAACATAATTACCTTTAGAGGTGAGGCCTTAGGATTTATGAGGACATTAGTAGTTTTAGAAACAAGAAAGAAATGGCCTTAAGAGGTGAACCAGATTAATTATACACCTGAATTATTATTTTATGAAAATAATAAAAAATAATAAAATTAAAAAAATTAAAAGAGCACAAATGTTTATTTGTCGTGCACAAACGTGCACAAACGATGCACAAATGATTGAGACACATTTGAACCGATTCGGACAATATTGGGGTGCTGAGTGACGTCATGTTTACAAAATGTAATGTTTGATATCTCAAAAACGGTATGAGCACAAATTTTCATTTGTCGTGCACAAGCGTGCACAAACGAAGCACAAACAATCTGAAATAGTTTGACATGTTTTTTTTACACATGGGGTGCCAACTTCACGCAGGTCTAGCTGGCGGCTTCTAGAATGTCCGCACTTGCGGACATCTTGCCAGTCAGCTGCTCACCCATAACATTGTGTTGGTAGAGGTACATGTACTTTATAAGTAACCATAACTTGCTACATTTTCAACCGTTTTACCAACGGTTGGGTTACTTACAAACCTTATTAACGTGGTTATAATATTGTACCAACTTTAGAACTTTTCAATTTTTTTTTTAATCTAACATAATTATTCATCAGTATCAAATATGCAGTGCCGTAACTACATCTCTGACGTTTATAACAAAACAAACCGTTTGAAAATGTAGCAAGGTGGTTAAGGTTATTTAAAAAGTACATGTACCACTACCAAGTCAACACAGTGTTATGGGTGAGCACTGAGCAGCTGACTGTGGCAAGTTGGCCGCCAGTGCGGACCTTCGACTCCATTGGCCAGCAGAATATGCATGTGTACGTTTTTCAAATGACATTTTCTCAAAATCTATACAGTAAAATCAAATGGTTCCTTGTGGTCAGGTAGTCGGTATAACAGTTAGTATGTCATATCAGTCAGTGCCTGAACTTATGTGAAATTCAGTCTATAGCCCACTTGCTGACATAATGCAATTTTGCAAAGGCGAGAATATGCATGTGTACGTTTTTCAAATGACATTTTCTCTAAATCTATACAGTAAAATCTAATGGTTCCTTGTGTACAAGTAGTCGGTACAACAGTTAGTATGGTCATTTCAGTCAGTGCCTGAACTTATGTGAAATTCGGTCTATAGCCCACTTCAAAGTGCTGACATAATGCAAATTTGCATTATGGTGACCGATTAAATGTGATGGGAAAAATAAAACGACTTGTCCGACTTGAGGGCCGCGTTATGAAACGATGCGTCAGATAAACGATCGCAAACATACGACAGAGCCTATAAACTCAACAAATGAATCCTATTTAACAGCCCGTTCCCTAGTAAATCATTTAATTTTTTTCGTTAAGTGACCGTAACATACCTTTGTTTTCCGTTCGTTCCTTGCAGAAACAACAGACAGAATAAGCTTATTAATAATCAGACGGAAATCGTCGTGCGATGTCTTGTTCAGAAGCGTTTTTCAATATGTGTGCAACAGTAGACATGCAAACGTTAAAGATTCTTAGAAAAAAATTCCAACGTCATTCAGCTCATTGTGACGTCATAAGAGAGATGACCTCTCCACCGTGGCCGTGTGTGTGTGTGTTCCTGTCCTGTGTTTGTGCGTGCGTGTGTTACGGACAGTGCTGTTAGCCTAGCAGAGGCGAGATGTTTGCATGTCATGAATATTCATAAGAGCCTAAATCTATCTATCAATGTAAGCACCAACAGAGGATCATGGGCATCAGGGCTCCGTTTCCCGATAACGATTCTCGTACGATCATTCTCACGATGGATCTTGCAAGCCATCGTAAATTTCTTTGGAGCGCTTCGAACGCGCGTTCACTACACTCACGACGTTCGTAGGATTGTCACCGTCTACTGACACGGTGCTGAAATGGGCTCCGTAGGAGGGGGCGACGCAGGAAATGGGGTTGAAAAGCGTTAAAATATCTCCCCATCATGGCCATCAACAGAATAGCCTACGAAAAGATTAGACTGCAATAATATGAATGCTAAAGATATTAAAACACAATTGATTAGGCCTAGGCTGACATATGCTACATTAGTCCTTATCCTGAACGCACTACTACATTTTTTCAAGGCATTTTCCCCCCTGAAATAATTACAAAAATAGCTTGTGTGACAACTACATTTATCTTAATGTGCAGCAAAGAGCCGACTATGATTCCTCATAAGGTTTAATTGATTGGCGCGCAATTTAGAATCTATGATGCAAAACAAAAAATGCAACATTCCATTAATTCAGTAGCATTCAAACTCAGATTCTGGGCATTGAAACCCGGCTATTGCTGACCCGATTAGGAGAGCTTGGTCTAGATCCTGCCCATATTGTTGGGCAGGATAATGTATAGGCCTTTTTACACCCGCATGCAAGAATGAGCTCACGTCCGAGTAAAGGCTACAAACGAAATTAACTATTTACAAGTGCATAAACTTCAACTTATTGTTCATTTTGCTGCGCACCCGTTTTTTCATCCCGACAAAAGCCTCATAAGGAAAGTTCCTCTGAGTCTCTCGTAGATCGTAGGCCTACCATCTTTCAAGGTATTTTTTAATGTGACTACATAACCTCACATGATCAGCAGCTCGCGGATTTCCCTTACACCGAAACAGCCTGCCCTGGCCATCATATCCCTTCTTTTCCGGGTAGGCTATACTAGGTTATTAACTTATCCTGGAAATGATAATAGTATATTAAACAAATCCCAGCACCACACCAAAGGAGGCAGCAAATCAGAGCTAAACATATCGATCTGCTCATTTCCACATGGTAAGAGCAACACAAAACAGGTTTATAATATTTGGATGTTTTATTTTCTTTAAATCAGCAGGTTCCATTTCATTCGTTTTTTACACAATCTGATATTTGGAGGCATTTGCAAATATGCTCATAAATTACATGATTTGTAATCCCAAAGAATGAGGTGGTTAATGATCAATATTGGGATCAACAGTGATCACCCTACTAATGTAGGCATTACGTATGCAGGCAGAAAAAGAAAAGTTCCCATTAAGGTCTCATGTGAAACACCACAGGTCTGAAATACTCAGGAACACATGAAAATGGCCCAAAAATGAATTTCACTCTCCAACCTTTTGCTAAAGAGACGACAGGCCCACAGAGAGCCTGGAGCTCACGGGACAACATTCACACACATTCTGCTTCATGAAGAGGTCAGATTAACGTCAGACCATCGACATTACATGTAAGGACACTGAACATTTGGCCGGATTACACATAGAAATGCAATCCAAAACAAAATGGGTAAAGATAAAGCATGTTTATTGATGCGGAAAACAAAGGTTCAAATATCCGCCAAAGCACTTCAAGCCCTCAAAGAATGAAACTCAAAACGCAGATGAGGTAAAAGAAGAAACTTTTAAATTAAAGTGGAGCGACCCAGGGACAAGTCTGGTTTGGGTTAAAGATTATGGATGGTTAACTTTGTGTAACATGTTTGGACAAGCAAGTTTAGGTTTTAGGCAAGCGACTTCAGGTATTAGGCATGCGACTTCAGGCAAGCGACTTCAGGTATTAGGCAAGCGACTTCAGGTATTAGGCAAGCGAGTTTAGCCAAGCGAGTACAGGCAAGCGAGTCAAGCTAAGCGAGTTTAGGTTTTATGCAAGCGAGTTTAGCCAAGCGAGTACAGGCAAGCGAGTCAAGCTAAGCGAGTTTAGGTTTTATGCAAGCGAGTTCAGGTATTAGGCAAGCGAGTTTAGGCAAGCGAGTTTAGGCAAGCGAGTTTAGGCAAGCGAGTTTAGGCAAGCGAGTTTAGGCAAGCGAGTTCAGGTATTAGGCAAGCGAGTTTAGGCAAGCAAGTTCAGGTATTAGGCAAGCGACGCGAGTATAGCCAAGCAAGTTCAGGTTTTATGCAAGCGAGTTAAGGTTTTATGCAAGCGAGTTTAGACAAGCAAGTTTATGCAAGCAAGTTTATGCAAGCAAGTTTAGGTAAGCGAGTCAAGTTACTTTAGGCCTCACTTTATTTGCGGTTAAATTGCGGCATTAGGTTTAGAAAGAAGGTTAAGATCCAGGCTCAGGTTTGCTTCCAGCCTCGTCCCGCTAGTCGCTCCCTATAAAGAGGGTTCCCAGCTACCGTGTTAAAATACAACAGCTTGGATTACAGATATGGAGTACAGAAATAAATGACAAAGATTGATTCAAACATTTTTCCCCCAAAATGTGGTGATACATAAATCGAGAAAATAATTACTTTCTCTCCATTGAAACCCAGTCATAACTTACGATCTCACGAGGTCCCGCCGCAAGGGGCGGACTTACGAGCTCTATAGAGTGTGCACTGTGTGTTGATGTTGGGTGTGGATTAATGTGCTGGTGTAGCCATCCAGGGATCCTCAGGGTTTATGGGAGTAGGACACACTGGTGTAGTTCAGTACTGGGAAGTAAATTGATGCAAAAAGTAGAATCAGTGTCAAGGGCAATCAAATGTCTATAAATGCAGGAACAGCCCCATCTGGTCTCAATCAGCATTTGATTTCAGACTTAAATTAGCGAAAAAACAAGCATTTATTTACCTCAACAGTCCTAGTGCTGGAGAACCAGGTTTCAAAAAAATTCAATAAAAGCCTCATGTGCATTGGAGTTACTGCATTTAATTAACTTCAATTTAATTAAGAGCACACTAGTCAGTGGAGATGTTCACAGAAAAGACTTGTCTTCAGACCTTTATAAAGATCAGGAGGGATTATATAATTGCCGTTTGACGCGTTAGGTCTGTTCAAGGAGGAAGTAAATATTTACCAGCGTTGGGTCTCTGCACCATGACACCCAGCTGCCGCACATCTGGTCTCCCTTTAAGTCGCCTGAAGGAGAGGTCAACTTAATTGAACCTAAGGGGAATGGGTCACAAGAAAAGGTAAGGATAAATCAAAGCTAAACATAGAAAGGATGAAAACAAGCATTGTCCAACATGGGGATCGGCGATATTTTGATGTAAAAACATTTAGGTGTACGATCCAACCATCAAAAACAGGCTCTTCTTATCATGTTTCCAATTTACCCCGAGTTCCTACGCCATCAGCCACCCAGTGGCAGACTTGATTTTGTCAGTAGAAGGAGCAAAATAGCCATCCAGCTTGATTACAGCAATAGTAGAGGAGCGAGTCAAAATAATGCATTTGAGCACCTTCAGCCATTGGCTCTTGTTCAAGGACATCCCGCTGATTGGCTGAAGTCAGATCTTATTCTCTAGAAAGTTTGTTACAGAAGAAGCCCCTAGTATCAAAGCAACATACCCGCCAAACAAAACTAACCTTGTTGAATAAATGAAAATGTCTTCAAGATGGTCAATCCAGTATCTTACCGGTTCCACATGGAGTCTCTCGTCGGCTGCGCTGCGGGCCTTAGGTCCGTCCTCTGCTCCGGGACGAGGTCTTGAGTATAAAGAACCAGTCAGTCATCAAGCTGCTTGGTCTCTTCAAAGAGGTGGAGGTTTGACCGCCTGCACCATGAGGACGCTGGGGATACGGTATGGGACCATTTATCAGCGGATCTGAACTGCAGAACTTTAATCAGCTGTAGATTTATGTACCTTCTCCGGAAAGATGAGTGGTCGTCAGCCCCTGAGCAGTGATCTTCATCCCCAGTGACTCCTTCAATCCTGCTGGAGCAAACACTCAGTTACCATTTGGAGATGACCCAGCTACCCTAGTGTACTCACTACTAAGTGATACAACCCGGTTCAGTGTTTCCCCCAGACAATGTCTTAGTCAAGTTGGTGGGGGGGGGGTCTTCGGTGAGGGTTTCAGTTCGCAATAATACATACACCCGCCTTTTCAAATTGCATTCAAAATGCTTTATGGCACGACTATTGTTTTGAACAGTATACAGTGTTGCAGACAAATTATTTATCTATATTTTTTGTACTTGAGGAAAGTATGTTTTCTTTCCCTACGAGTTTTGCACTTTGTTATTGCATTATTATTTTTTATATATAATTTTTCTACATTGGTAGTCAAGGCGGGGCCCTACTGTTAAGACGGCCTTAACCATACAGTGCTGGGGGAAACACTGCAGTTACTCGAGTTAAACATTAGAGTTTAGTCCCCAAATGGCGATACCACCATTTCATGGCTGCGCTCTTTGATTTTCTCGTTGATCAGATTGACCTGGAGAAAGAGCTTACCTTCCATGGATGAGGAGCTGGTTGGTCTAATCACGAGCCGCCTTCGGACCTCCACCGCCGGATCCCTCAGCCGTCCTCCACCGCCGGGACCGTCTCCTCCAGGACCTCCACCGGGCCAACCGCCTGGACCGCCGCAGCGTCGCCTCATTTCTTCTGAAATGAGACACACGTTCTATTTGCACCACGGACCTTCCTCCCCGTTCATGATGCACTGGAGAAGAGTTTAGCTTTACTGGATGAGGAGCCGCCGCCACATGGCCCTACCAGGACGCCGCCGCCGCCGCCACATGGCCCTACCAGGACGCCGCCGCCGCCGCCGCCGCCGCCGGGCCCTCCAGGACGCCGCCGCCGCCGCCGGGCCCTCCAGGACGCCGCCGCCGCCGCCGGGCCCTCCAGGACGCCGCCGCCGCGCCCTCCAGGACGTCGCCGCCGCCGCCGGGCCCTCCAGGACGTCGCCGCCGCCGCCGGGCCCTCCAGGACACCGCCGCCGCCGGGCCCTCCAGGACGTCGCCGCCGCCAACGGGCCCTCCAGGACGTCGCCGCCGCCAACGGGCCCTCCAGGACGTCGCCGCCGCCAACGGGCCCTCCAGGACGTCGCCGCCGCCGGGCCCTCCAGGACGCCGCCGCCGCCGGGCCTTCCAGGACGCCGCCGCCAACGGGCCCTCCAGGACGTCGCCGCCGCCGGGCCCTCCAGGACGCCGCCGCCGCCGGGCCTTCCAGGACGCCGCCGCCGCCGGGCCCTCCAGGACGTCGCCGTCGCCGGGCCCTCCAGGACGTCGCCGTCGCCGGGCCCTCCAGGACGTCGCCGTCGCCGGGCCCTCCAGGACGTCGCCGCCGCCGGGCCTTCCAGGACGCCGCCGCCAACGGGCCCTCCAGGACGTCGCCGCCGCCGGGCCCTCCAGGACCTCGCCGCCGCCGGGCCCTGCAGGACCTCGCCGCCGCCGGGCCCTGCAGGACCTCGCCGCCGCCGGGCCTTCAAGAACGTCGCCGCCGCCTAAAACATTCTAAACAATTCACCAAGCCTAAAAAAAATGTGCAGCTGTGAAGTTCCGTGTCTCACCGTTCTGCATCCGTTGGGCTGCACGGCTCCCGGCCTTCCCTCCACCTGCAGCGAGCGCCTCCAGACGACCGCCATGGACCTCACGGCGAGCACCTCCAGACGACCGCCTCCATCACCTCTACTGAAACAAGACAAAATCTATTTAAACACTGGAGATTTTTTTCTCCTCGCTCACTCAGATGTCAATAGCTTATCTTCTCCCATTCTGTGCGTTCTTGAGAAGTATCATTTCCTATAAACTCCCAAACCCAGCCACACATCTAATCTTCATAAGGACACTAGTCCTAGTGGCTGAGAACGCTTGGCTAACAATCCAATCACAACCAATGACTGAATTCCAGTTTTATTCTGAACCGTTTGACCACGCCAAGGAGGAGTTTATAGGATGTGCAGTTCCACGGCTCACCCGTCTGTTCCTGTAGGACTGAACGGCTCCTGGCCACCATCCACCTGCAGCTCCCAGCTCCAGACCCGCTCTGTTGAAGCCTCTGAGAGTACAATCCGCTCCTGAACAAAAACAACTGTTCATAAATCATTTGGTACTCTGCAATCCTTGGAAATATTATGAAGCATGAGCTCGAATAGAAAATGTTCAAATCCTGTATAATGATTAATTGGTGTACAAATGTGTATAGTTCTATTGATTACTTTTTTACTTCTATAAAACATTTAATGAATAGTGGGAAACTACACAAGAAAAGTAAATGAATGCGGTTTTAACGCGGTTATATTAGTAAAGCAAGTCTTACCCAAAAAGTCAATAAATGGTGACCACATTTTATCATTATTATTATTATTAACTATTTAGTGCTTCACTAAATTCCTATAGCAAGGGGAACGTTACTCTCCTTCATTGGTGATGTTCATGTTCCTCGATATCTTCCAATGGACTCGTTATGAAATCCTTCTGGATCCTCTGCGTTGAAGTGCGTTGTTCAATTTCCAAGGGGCGTGTCTAAAGGGCGCGATCTAAAATGGATCGATGCTATGCTATTGGATAGGCCTCGACTAATCATAGCATTGGAACGGGTGATGCAGAAATACATATTCCTCAATCTTTGAGTAGTAGTCGTTCGTTCTTTTAGTGAGCATATACAGTCTTTAGTTCCAACTTCCATCTTTGTTGTTGAAACACCTCTGCATGTTGCGTATATCCAACCTCACATTAGATAGCCTAAAGGGTTGCTATTGGTCGTTCTATTTCGTACCGGGCAGAAAACGTTATATTACGGAGGGGCGCCTGACCGCATCTTTGAAGAGCAAATTATATACGAGGTCCGTCTAGTTCCGAAGCTATTGGTGAAATACGCAAAACGAATATTGAAATGTTAATTTTGGCATTTAATTTGCATCTACATTTTGCCAGTGAAGGAGTTTAGGTTTGCCAATCCGAGGTCTAATGGGCAGTAAACATGTTCATTAAAATACAAATGCAAAGTCCACAGAACATACGCGAATAAAAACCACATTGCACCACCAGCGGTCAACAGCAGCAGCAGCAAGTGTATTGAAAGTAGAAAAGTAGTAAAGAGAAGAATATAATTGGGAGAGTGGTGTGCAAGTCAGACACCGCATCTAACCCAGGACCACCTTGCAGATCACAAGCAGCAAACCTTCTAGACCAACCAAACACACAAACAGGCCCCCAGTCAGTAGGGTCAGTCAGAAAGGTTTCCACAGAAGGGCTCAGTGGGGTTATGGGTTGAGCAAAAACTGACCCCTTTCTTCCTTCCACAAGTTTCCATCCTGTATTTTCGGACATGTGGAGTCGGTCATGTTTCAAGTTATCCGTGGATTCCTGAGGGCAGTGAAGTATCTGCAGAAGGTGACGTCCAGGTCCAGCGGTCTGCCACATTGACCACGAGATCTTTAACCGAGTGGGACCGCCTCGGTTTGTAGTAGGCCTAGAACAGTTTGTGTTCAACAGGGTGGAGGTCCTCGTTTCCATCAGAGATGCTGCAGTTCTTCCATGCTGCTTCCACAGTGAGCAGAGGACACTTCCCAGTGTGGTGGTCGGTGCTGTAGCGGTCCGCAGCGTTAGTTAGTCAGTCGATCCCATAGATAAACCACTCAACACAAACTACCACTTCCATCAGCAAATCCACATTAACCTCCAGCGGTAAAACATGTACAATAGAGGGGCGAGAACAGACGACAGGAGGAGATGGGGAGAGTGTAACATGTGCAGTGCTCATGAAGGAAGTAGGCTACCCCGCGTTACTCACTGCGTGGGTCCCGGTGACGGGGGGTCCACGTCGGTGGCCACGATGTCCGGATTGTTCAGCCCACGCAATCCAACGCAAAAAAAACGATTAACAACCGTCACGGTGGGGGCGCTTTATGAGGAGAGGCGGGGGAGACGCAGCTGAAATCAAGTAAGAACTAGTGACCTCCAGAAGAACGTGATTGGTTGTGAGTAAAGGCGCACGAAGATTTTGTGTGACGGCTGGTTTAACCGCGGATGAACGAATGGCGGCTCACTTGACCGCAGTCCGGTTACGGTACCCCCAGTCTGGCTGTTTCCCAAAGTGAAGGCTGCAGCCTTGCTAGGACGCGTCCTTACTAGTCGCGTCCTATGGAGATGAGACTAGAGTGCTAGCTCGAGTGCTTCCTAGCGTTTGTAACGTCTGACTTTGGGAACGACTTGGTAGTGTGGAAGCGCTTCCGCTTTTTAATACTGGGTGTCCGCTTGTAAACACATGTGCGCTTATGAATAAAACATGGCAGCAATCAAGCTGATCGATATTTATTTGACTTTTGTCTGTTATGAATGCGGTCATGTCTCCTTCGCATGGAGCCTCTTTGGGGAAGTCACAAAAGCGAAAATTGAATTGTCTTTATTAAAAGGAAAATCCATTCAATTTTTATAAAACTAAGTGAAATTGTCTGAGAACTTAATTCATGCATCACATTTACAGTACGGTTGATTACTATTATGCAGGGGGAAAAAGACAAAGAAAGAGATACTGCGTGTCCGCTTGTAAACACATGTGCGCTTATGAATAAAACATGGGAGCAATCAAGCTGATCGATATTTATTTGACCACAACGCATTAGAATACAAACAGTTTAGAAATAAGCTGAAATCTACCAGTTCAATAGCTTTGTGCAATACCTGTTGGATAAAGAATGTAACTAATATAAATAAAGTTTTCACGTTATAAATTCTAATCGGAATTGATTGAAAATGAATACATTCTTTTATTCTTTATCTTTGCATACCGGTATTTGTTTATGTCCATTTTATATATGTGCGGATGGAAGCATATTCAATGTGTTTCAGTGTCATGGCAATCATGGAAATAATATGTTAAATACGCAAATAATGTTTTAGATCTGCAGTGATGGGCTTGTGTCACACTTCCACATTGTGCTTTGAACTCAGTAGTCGATTATATTTTGACTTGCAGAATGCAAAATAGACCACAGACACCTAGTTCGCAGAGTTAGGTAGCCCCCCCCAGCCCCCTCTATACCACTGTGGTTCACACTGCATGAGTTGCATCCTGTATTTACCACCTCCTTATAGAAGATGCATATTATATTATGTATTCATTCTTTTTTCAAACAAAAGTGAATGTTTCTTTTGTTTTTTTTATTGTTCATCTGATTATTTTATGCACTCTGTTCAGAGAGCAGAAACATTTTCAGGAAGAGAAATTGTTAAATAAAATAGGTATACAAAACATACATAAATACCTATTTATGTAAACATAAATAGGTATATATAAATAATGTAATCTTGTGAGCGAGTAAATTGACATTGGTGACAGTGGTGTTTAACACCAGCTACGTCCATGCAAAATATAGCAACGTATCATTAAGTTGCAAAAACGTTTGAAAAGTGACACGGGTCTTTAGGCTTGATTATTTGCATTAACATGATGAATCTATAAAAAGCAATACGGCACAAAATATTTCTGAAAACTAATACAACTTCACTTCATTCGAACGTGTACTGCTCTGCCATTTTCAAGAACCCGCCCGGTGAACGCAGAGGATTGTGGGTAGTTTTGGCTCATCTAGGATGCAGCGATGCATCCTTGAAAAATCTCGGAATTCTCCAAAACAAAGGACGCCAAAATGGCGCGGCTTTCTAGTGTCCTCAACATTGGAACAGTGCTTGTAGGCGTTCTATGACGTAGCGTCCTTAAAAGGGCGGCCGTTGAGCATGCTTCCTTGACATTGGGAAACAGCCTCTACCTGATCGTCTGCCGGTCCCCGAACTCTTGCCTGTCCCCGTTCACTCTGCACTAGGACATACATGTACGCATACACAAACACATGGACTAGTTTTCATTGCTGTTTTATTTCATTGTTCTCTTTGGTAGTTTTATTTATATATGATGTATTTAAAGTTGATCGGTTGATCACACAGAGACACACAGACCTCTAAGTGGAAGTTGACCAACACTTTTTCTCTCAAAATAACAGTTCAATGTAAAGCAAACACGAGTGGAACACTTTACGACTTTCTTCATGATTTATCAAGAATACCCATATAAAATTAGAGAAAAGGGGTCATGATCGAATAGAAACAATATTATCATGAACCTATAAGCTTCCGAAGAATGATTCCTCCCCTCGATTGTCAATTGTGTATTGTGTGTCAGGGCGGATCGAGTCAAATGCATGCTGGGAGTCTGTCGTATACCCATCACCACCACCGTTATAAAGCACATCAAGGCTGCCAAGGGGAGGGCGTCATTGGGTCGTCTGTTCACGTCTGAAACAATGAGCCGTCGCCCAGACTGGTCAAACCCTCTCTGACCCCTGTGTGGATCAGTGCTAAGCCTGTCAGCACCACTGAACATTAATTGTGGACAAAGGACAGGACACTGAAGAGTCAAGGCTATCTCACACACACAACTCTTTCCACCCTCTCTTCGCCTCCTCCTCTTCTCTCAGCCCGACCCGGCTGCTCTGCCCACTTTTTGGAGTCCTCCTCCTCCTCCTCTTCGATTGAGGGGAGGAGAGAACAACGTTGTTTGACAATCCGACAAACTGTGTCAGTTCTCTTGGCGCCGTGGAGGGGAAACTATACAGCTCAAGCAAGGAGGGAGAAAGAGAGAGATACCGATAGAGCGAGAGACATAAACACAGAAATAGAGAGGTAGATAGAGAGAGAGAGTTAGGAGGGAAACTCTGAAGTGTTTGCGTTTGTTGTGGGTTTTAACCGTGGATGTCAGCACTTATTTGCTTCTCTAACCTAAGCAGTTCCACTGCTTATTTCACCCGAGGGCTATTTATTTTTTTATTAAGAGCCACAAGCAAAAACATTTTTTCCACTTTAAAGATGAGAATAAGCATTTAAATTGGGATCATTTAAGCAGAGTAAAGGCTTGCGCCATGACAACGAGGGAGCTCCTGCTTCTGGGTGAGTCACGTCTGTTTCCACACACACAAACTTTTCTATGGAAAGACTGCCATGTGTTCACATAAAAGAGATTGTAAACTGTGGCTGGTATGTTTGTGGCTGAATTCCAGAAAGCAAAAGCAAAAATCCTGTGATTTTAAAATGTGGTTGAAACACAGTTGTTTTAAAAGAAAAAACAAAACAAACGCGGCAATGTCAATTGTAATATGACAATGGTCATTCCCATTACATAGGACCAACGGATCAAAAAGCTGTCGATGACTACAAATTCATCTTTACATAGGTTTTCATGAATGCCAATCTAAGGAAGCTAATACATTCACTAAAGTAAAAAGATTCTGCTCTGTTTTTCAGATTCAACAAGTTTATTTTCTCTGAGTTTAATTCTGAGAAAGGTTTTCATTTAAAAAAAAGAAATTAATTAAAAAATTACATTAAAACGTTAATTCAGAAAAATAAGAGCATAATTGATTTAGTTAAGTTGTAAAAGCTTCAATAATTATTGAATGAAAACAAACAGAGGCAGAGCACATGTGCTCAGCAGCTGTATGGTGTTTGGATTTGAGGACCAGTCTGTCTTGGCTTGGGTTCACAAGGTGCTTCTGTTCTTCTCTCTTCCAAGATTTTTAAACCATGAGCTCATCCAACGATAGGAACCACTATGACCGATAGTGATATTAGGGCACACAGAAGACATAAAGCACACACACACACACACACACACACACACACACACACACACACACACACACACACACACACACACACACACACACACACACACACACACACACACACACACACACACACACTTTCAGACAAGGAAGCATTGAGTGTTGGTTGTCATGCACTCAAAACAACATGACAACAGTGAAACTGATACTGTCAGAAAGAGTGTGATAGAAGAAGTGTGAATCTTAGCTGACCTTGCACCTCATTGTGGGCTGTGGGGAAATCCTCCATGACACACTTACAAATATAATTGTTTAAACATCAACATACTTGCTTTTTTCAATGCCTTATTTGGTTGGATTAAGTATAGGCACTCATAATAGACAATAGGGCTATCGTATAAATAATACAAATGCAATGCACACAAATTAATTCTTCAATTCATATTCAGAATGATGATGATATACTGAACGCCTACTGAATGTAAAACACTCTTACTGGTATACTGAAAATATGTGGATTGTTAAAAGATTACTGAAAGGTGTCTTCTTGTTTACAGCTGTTCACCTCTCCCTGGTGGTCTCTTCCTTGTCTGAATGCCCTCCTGGATTTGAGTTAACCGCCGATGGTGTTTGCATTGGTATGAGTTGAAACCTTATGTAACTTTATAAATTAATCTTTGGCTGGTCATTAAAGAATAGAAAAAATTCTATAATAACCTGGTAATTCTTTGCATTGACATAGATGAATATTTAACACATTCACTGACACCTTTTCTCCCCCACCCCACCGCTCCTTTGGCCTGAAAGATTTTGACGAATGCGAGGAATTCCCAGAGTACCCTTCTGACCCTGTGTGCGGGGAAAACGCAGTGTGTGTCAACACAAACGGCAGCTTCCGCTGCATGTGTGAGGATGGCTTCGAAACTTCAAGAAGGGAGCAAAGCTTTGAGTCTGATGAGGGGGAAACATGCATAGGTAATGACAAACAAAGAAAACAATTTCAGCATCTACATTTAGAAAAGCTTAGTGCTCCAAGCTTTTTTCTTAAATGTAAGCTATGTCTGTTTTTAAATATTATCTTTTATTCGTATTATGTTATTATCATTATTATTATTTAGAAGGTTGCTAATCTGTCTGAAGGCTAATCTATTTTGTTGTACTTCAAGATATCCCCGAGTGTGAAAGAGAAAAAGGCCTTTGTGAAAAGCATGGAGAGTATGCAGAGTGTCACAACTCTGTGCCATTCTACTCCTGCATCTGCAAGATGGGATTCATCGCTTCCAGTGGGCTGGAGATTTTGGTAGACGATGACCAGTGTATTGGTACGAACTAGTTATTTTAATTAAAAAGACTGCGCCACTCCTTGCTTCGTCATGACCTGTGCTTGGGGTTTAACATTTTCGGAAAACGCTTTATATGGGCTTGAGACCAGAGTCTCAAGCCCGATCAGCCACAATTAGAAGAATGCGCACGTCAGTAGCGTCACTGGGGGTTTGAGGAAATTTCAAGAAAAATTAGAACCAAAGGCAAACAATTAGAATAACACAACTGGAACAGGAGCCATTACTTATTTATCGTCTAACAATGTTGTTTGTTTTTCTTCATTTAGATTTGAATGAATGTCAACATGAGAATATCTGTGGGCCAAACTCCTCATGTGTTAACACTCCGGGAAGTCACCACTGTGAATGCAAAAAAGGGTTTGCATTGAGCTCTGACCAAACCACTTCCGAGGGGGCTGCAGAGATATGTAAAGGTGAAGGCATAATTATATGAATGCATCGCAAGGTGAAATTAATCTGGAGTGTCAATACTTTTTAATGGCATTCATCTAAAGCGAGTTAGCTACCGATTGCCATTAACAATAAACTTGACTTAAAAACATATTAATAAATGGCAAAATGGGCAAACATATCAGCAATAAATATCAACAAAGAACCAACGATTACAAATCTTTCTTTGGCTTGTCCCAGCCATACCATCCATAAATCTGTCTGAACCCAAACAACTTCTGCAGGACATGGAGGCCTTTGAGCGGCCCAGGAAACACACTAAAGCTTTTTTTTGGTTGCCCCCTTTCCTCCCATTGATTCCATTCCCATTTTAGACGTCTGTGAGATTGATAAGACAATCTGTGGAAATGGAACCTGCCACCCGGGAAAAGATGGACATGTGTGTGCATGCCACGCCGGATCCAGCAACTACGGCAACAAGAGGTCCCGCTGTGTTGGTTAGTCGCATTACAATTATACTATACCGTACATTCTTGATTGAGTACGTATTTTGAATAAACCTTACCACTGATTCACTGTACTCCCCATAGAATTAAACTGTGAGGTGTTCACGAATGCGTTGAATCAACAAGAGGTATGAACCATATACCATATGCTCTTCTCCAACTTCTTCAGCAAATCCCTTCTGGCTGATGATGCCCGATAACTTCAGTGATCTATCTTTCCTTCCTATGCAGAGTGATCCAGATGTAACTAGTGTCCTAAGGATGTTGAAGGGCAGCTGTCTGAACCTAAGCGAGAGCGAAACTCCCACCAGCTTGGACGGAGAGGAATTTCTTGAGGTAGCCCAGTCATTTTGCTTTTCTGCCCTAATAATCAGAGCTCAAATATTATCTTTGAAAAGCCTCAAAACCACCACAGCACCCGGTGGTCCCTGGCAGCTGTCCACCACTGCTATGTGGGCAGACGTCACACAACATGGGCGTGTGTTTAGACTGAAGAGAGTCTCTGGCTCTTCCCTCTTTCCACCAACATGTTTTCATATTGCTCCCCCCCCTTACAATCTCCAGAGGCTGTTGTCTATGATAGACAGGCTCCTTTCGGGCGGAACCGTCTTGGATAACAAGCAGGTATCCTTCATCCTGAGTCTAGTGGAGAGCAGCCTGGGTCTGATCGCTCCCTTCATGAGCAAGAACAGAACGCAGGTCTCCAAAGCTCACACAGGTAATGTGCCACACTGCCCATCGCCCACAGCTCCCTATAAATTGTTAAAAACGTGACCTTAACTTCATCTCATTGACAGCATTATCATGGACTGCTTAATGTGCAGAGGTAAATAAGGCCATTGTCCATGCAGATGTTATATCCAGAAATGTTATGCCCTCTGTAGCAACAGCCCCATACATAAAACCAGAAAGCAGCAGAATTCAGTATTATAATTTTGTATTTCCAACTAAACGGTATGTTGTTCTCTGTTTCCCCAAAATGTCATTGATGGTGTTCCAGAGTTGGAGCTGCTGCTGTTTAAAGGTCCTGGTTTCCCCCAGGGCCCTGTGACATTGTTAACTAAACATGCCAAGCTGCAGATGCAATGGGAAACAGCTGCTGGAAAAAACTCCACTTACCCAGGTCATCATCCATACCACCCATTCCATGTTCCATGACCGCTACCGGAACTACACACACAAGCAATGCAATCTACAGTGTCATTTTCAAATAAATGTGAAGGTGCATCACAAATTGAGAGAGTGTGTGTGTGTGTGTGTGTGTGTGTGTGTGTGTGTGTGTGTGTGTGTGTGTGTGTGTGTGTGTGTGTGTGTGTGTGTGTGTGTGTGTGTGTGTGTGTGTGTGTGTGTGTGGTTGCAGGCTTTACAGCCCTGATCTTGCTGAGCTACTCAACCTTGGAGAACTCCACCAATCGGTCCTTTAGTGGGATCAATGTAACAAAAGAAAACAGCCTTCAGATGAATTCTAAAGTGGTTACGGTTAAAGTTAGTAACCCAGACACTGCCGCCCTCCAAGTGCCGGTGACATTAACCTTCAACCATCTGCAAAGAGTAAGAAAGGGAATATAAATATTGTTCCAATGTGTATACGTGCAAGATTGTTGTACATACCTAGTTACAAAGTGTCTCTTATGTGCTTAAAGGTTGGCTGCAAATTGGTGCATACAAAGTATATGATAATGAAATGAAACGTTCAACTGTATTGCTGCAATATTTTTTATGCACCAATATTTTGTTGCCAACAATTTTATGTCAAAATGTGTTCCTGGATCCTGTTAAGACTGTGTAAACCCATTTAGTACACTGGTCATCTCTAACATGTGAAACGTGGCGGTCTCATTTTGCAGACAGACAAGGCCAACGACTCGATCTGTGTTTACTGGGACTCGGAGGCCGACGGCGGGTCCTGGTCGACTGATGGCTGCGACACCCTCCACTCAGGTGCTAACTACACGCTGTGCTCCTGCAAGCACCTCAGCAGTTTCGCTGTCCTCATGGCCCTTCACGACATAGAGGTGAGAGTCTTTTGGTGGTATTGATAGGTAGGTGATGTCAGTCCATTTGTCTGACCATCTATCTCTATACTCGTGTCTAACCGGTCGTTGGTGTTTTAATACCATATTTTTATTTGCTTTGTCCGGCCGTCTGTATGTGTGTCAACTTTCTATCGATATTCCTTACTCTTTAATGGTCTATTTGTCACTCTCTCTTCAGCTTTTTGTCAGGATGTCCATCTTGCTGTCGCTATGTCAACATAACAGTTTATATCTGTTAAATCTCTTGGTCTCCCCCTTCCCAAACAGGACCCGTATGAGATGAAGGTGTTCACCTGGGTGGGTCTGACGCTATCACTGGTTTGCCTCTTCGTCTGCATCCTGACTTTCGCCCTGATCCGCTCCATCCAGAGCCCCAGGAACAGCATTCACCTCCACCTGTGCCTCAGTCTCTTTGTCGCCAACCTGGTCTTTCTTTGCGGCATCACTCGCACAGAGAACCAGGTAACAGTGGGTGGTCCCCAGTCTAGAATGTATGATGCAAACGTTTCTAAATAGCAGTAGACATTGGTGGCAATGGCTGAAGGACTTGGAGCTAGGTGGCGTGTGGAGACTGTGACTAGTGGGGACTGGGTAATGCATTATGGGTTGGGACTTGGTAACGAATGGGTACTGAATGACTGGTTGGGACAGGGTAACTAATGATTACTGAATGACTGGTGGGGACTGGGTTACTGATGGGTACTGAATGACTGGTGGGAACTGGGTAACTGAGTACTACATTACGGTTGGGGATAACTTATGGGTACTGAATAACTGGTGGGGACTGGGTAACTAATGATTACTGAATGACTGGTGGGGACTGGGTTACTGATGGGTACTGAATGACTGGTGGGAACTGGGTAACTGAGTACTACATTACGGTTGGGACTGGGCGAATAATTAGATTCCACTGAGTTCTCGGCTCCCTGTACCGTGCGTGTCTCTGAGTCTCCTCTCCCTCTCGGTCATGTCAGACCGGCTGTGCTGTGGTGGCAGGGCTGCTGCATTATTTCTACCTGGCGGCCTTCTGCTGGATGTGTCTGGAAGGCATTCAGCTCTTCAGGATGGTGGTCCTGGTCTTCAACATCAGCTTCCAGACGGTCCGCATGATGGCTGTGGGCTACGGAGTACCGGCGGTGATAGTCGCCATCTCCGCACTGGTCAATTCCGGCGGATACGGCACAGAGAAAAAGTAGGCACATTTCACCAAGCATACCTTTGTGGTACGCTTATGATAGACGGCTGACACTTTTATGGGTTCCCAGCTTACTGAATAAATCAATTGATTTGTGTTGTTTAGTTGCTGGTTGAACTTAGAAGGTTCGTTCAGGTGGAGTTTCTTCGGTCCTGTCTGCTTCATCATCACAGTAAGGAAAACCCCCTGACAACGTTGATTATTTTGCTCTACCACTAGGATGTAAAGAACATCATATAGTTGCCATCCCTTTTGACTTCCAGGTGAACATTTTCTTCTTCTTCGTCACCGTGTGCAAGCTGGCACAGAAGTTCTCAAGTTTAAACCCTGACTTAGACAACTTACACAAGATCAAGTGAGTTTATGCGCTCGGAGCTCCTGTCCTTTACAGCTCATTACTTCCGTGGATCTGATAAAGATTACCGGCTTATCATTTCTTCCTGCAGAGCTTTCACTATCACCGCTGTGGCCCAGCTGTGTGTACTTGGCACCACGTGGATCTTTGGCTGTTTCCAGTTTGGTAACGGCCCGTCAGCCATGGCTTACGTGTTCACCATCCTCAACAGTCTGCAAGGCGTTCTGCTCTTTGTAATGCACTGCCTGCTCTACAAACCGGTTTGTACATGATTTGCATTCAATTATTTGAGAATATATCTAAATTGTCCAAAATCAATGTGATCCAAATCAATGTGTATACATCTGCGTCCATCTCTATTATTTAGCAAGTATTCAAATGCAAGGTGGTGGGATATTTTCCTTATGGAATTGCTTAGAAAAACATCGTGCACATACAAAGAGAAATGGGATTCCCTTCACAGTAGTAGTCTGAATTATTAACGCCTCTTACGCCCCCTTCAGGTAAGAGATGAGTATGGAAAGATATTCTCCAGATTTTCCACACCACAGAAGAAGTATTCAGAGTTCACTTCCTCCCAGTCAAGCAAAGCACAGGTGAGAAATGTGAAGGCATCTACTGTCAAGAAGCAGAATTGGCTAATAAATTTGCACCACCAGTGACAACCTGGCAACGTCAAGCCATTGAGGCATATAGCATAGTTCACACATTTGCATATTTTCTTAATTTCTAGAGTTGTGATCACATCTTAAAGTACTTTAATATGAGTTTAACACCTAACTGTAATTCATATATGTTGTGTCAATATTTTGTACCTGTCATCCTGGAAATCCCACACAATCTTCTGTCTCTAGTTAAACTATGAATCAGATAATGGCTGCCAACAGGTTCCATGTAGCAACATTTAAATCCTCCCTTTGTTAAATAAAGACAGCTAGATTTCCCCGCTGCTGACATGGACAGTTTAATCACTTCATTAGTGGAGGTGTGATGATTCACGGTGCAATACCGGCAAGATAGTTATTAAAGGCGTGCATTGCCAGGTTTAGCATCTTGGTGACTTGGAGGCAAAACAATCGGCATAGAAACAATATCCTTAAAATCTCTCTCTCTTTCCCTTCCCTTCAGACTTCCAAGAGTACCCAGAACACTGGGGAGTCTGGCATATGAAGTGCTGTCGGAAGGCTGAAGCTTGTAGAGTGGAGCTATGTATGTCTTTGGACCCCCTCCAACGTCTTCGGGGAGTACTTCCTGTTCTTATTCTCTATATATTTGTTGTAAAAATGTTGACAATTTTTGCCTTCCTAGTAGCTGGTTGGTTGCACTGCAGAAACGAAAAACCCTGCTGTTTAATTGAGCATATCCAGATATACTGTAGGTTCCCCCCTCCCCTCTCACTCTCCCACTTCCAGATCAGGTTTCAAATGTGTCTCTTTTTGTGGGTGTTTGTCCACAGGCACACACAAATGTAATGGAGGAATAATGGCTATTGAGTCAATGAATGAAACATCAATTTGATGGATGTTCCAAATGGTGTACTTTCATTACTCCATGAATGTAAATACAATGTCTGACTTTCAGTCAGGGATTCTTAGTTTGAGCTTTAACCTCTGTAATGACAATCTTACAAAGACAAGTCTGTGGATGGATGTTTCGTTTTTTGGTTAGCAGTCTATGGTTCAGTTTGTTGTGTACATAATTGTTACTCTGTATGTAAAATGCTCCCAATTCCTTGATTGAAAGTGGCAAATAGGATACAGAGATATGTTTAAAATGTACATTTGTGTTTACATTGTTATCTTGAGTAAGGCGTTTAGGCTTTAATAATGTATGTATGTAGTGCCAAAATGGAGTAATAGGATTGTTGATCAAGCTCTATCTTCACTGTGAAGAGACTCTTTAATAAGGAACCAAAAGACGACGATTTCTGGGTATACACTGAGGAGTACCTTAATAATTGAATCATTAGGATATACATTTTAGCCCTCTTTATGTCAGATGATGCTTCAATGCTGTTTGTGTTAGCCTTGAAGCTCTGTCGCTGAAGACTCTTAAACACGACTTATTTGCTGCACATTTTGTCCTTCAATGTGCGAAGGACGTCGACTTGTGCAATAAAACACAAATCATAGCTCTGCTTTCCTCACTTGAAGTGGTGTTTTTCCTAATATATAACACAAACAGGATTGCTAGATCGGGGCTATGGACCACTGCAAATCTCAATGGCTTGACCTGAACTGAATTGCAGGTGAAATATGAAGTTGATAGAACATAATTACCTTTAGAGGTGAGGCCTTATGATTTATGAGGACCTTAGTAGTCTTAGAAATAGTAAAGAAATGGCCTTAAGTGGTGAACCAGGTTAATTATGCCACTGAATTGTTATTTTTTTATGTGTATTTGATATTGGTTTCTCATAATTAAAATAAAATAACATTTGTAAAAATAAACATTAGCTTTAAAGTACTCTGGTGTCTATGCATAATCTGATTACAATAACCAATTATTGAATAACTATTCATTTAAATGCTCATGTAAAAACATATATGCACAATATAATACATTACCATATGAGATGAAGATAATGTGATACTATTGATACTACTGGAAAGACAGCAGTCAAAGCAGAGGTAAGTTCCATCTTATAAAAACTACACCCAGAAAGTAAGAAGTTTCAAAAGTCTAAGGAAGGAATAAAGACAATAGAGGTGACGATAGATTTGGTCAGAGAGTAAATAAAAAGGTCATTATTCCAAACACCTGTATTGATTACCTCACCTTGACCTGATATCCACTCCTCTCTCCCTGATCGATGTCCATTATCCCGTCCCTCTGCAGGAGCCCACCAGGTTCACCTGGCTTGGCGAGAAGTCATCAATGTGTATTCTTTCTACCAGTAACACTCAACAATGAAAACAGAGGGGGGGGGGTTCTTGAGGAACAACCACAGAAGAGATAAACAGAAGGACAGAATATTTAACAAAACAAAGTGGAATGAAATGACTGAAGGTTGCATTATCCCTCTCAGAGACAATGAGAGGGATAACCAAGTGTTAGCGGTGAGGGAGGGAAACAGCCAGAGCAATGCTGTGATGACTGTGGGTGGGCAAGGTAGGCAGCAATGCAGACCAGAGTGACATGTGGCTACAGCAGGTGAATCGCTCTTAGCTTTTACCTTATTCTCCATCCCAAAGTAAATTCAGAATCCCCGTTTCTCCAAACTTTGAACTTATTCTCTATTTCATCAGCTGGTTTAAATACGTAAGTAGATACATACACTTTAACAAAGTCACTTTGATGGACTTACATTATAAAATTGAAGCCCGAATATATTCACTGTATAGTATGGAGGAGATCTTTTGACATTCATGAAGATGATTGATTGAAGTGAGATAAATAGGTTTGTAGGGATGAGTTGGGGAGTTGTTGGCTTTGTGTGTGTGTGTGTGTGTGTGTGTGTGTGTGTGTGTGTGTGTGTGTGTGTGTGTGTGTGTGTGTGTGTGTGTGTGTGTGTGTGTGTGTGTGTGTGTGTGTGTGTGGGGGGGGGGGGGGGGGGCGGGGGGCATGCGTGCGTGTGTGCCTGTGTGTGCGTGCATGTGTAAAATATCCACTGTACAAATGGAAGGAAGGGTGGTCATTCGATTGCACTGCATTTGTTATGATGGCCCCTTATTTTCATTACCTCTTGCTGAGAGAGAGAGAGCCACAGTAGAGCTTGTTGACACAGACTAGGGCAGGCTCCATCAGTCCCCCATCAGTCATCCATCTGAGGCCTTTCAACGCAAGATTACTTGATGGGTTGGACATGATAGTTGTTTTTTTGGTCATCTGCCCTCTTCCTCCTCAAGTCCTGAATTCATTAGGCAGAGATATTGTCATTTTATTCTCGCTCCCATAGAGTGCACAAGCAGCTGCTTTTCTGTTCTTGCAGGTGGGTCTCATAGTATAATGTGTATGCTGTATATATTGTGCATGTATTTACGTGTGTGCATGCATGTGGTGAGATAGAGAGAATAAGAGAGAGAGAGAGACAGAGTGAGAGAGTATATAATTGGTTTGAGGTCATAACACACACACATAGACAGAGGCAAAAAACATTGTTAAAGTGCCCATACTTATGTTCCTCTCTCCCACAAAGCTGGCAAGCCAGAGAATAAACCAAAGATACTGGCTGACACTGAACAGACATATTGCCTAGATTATGATTATCATATCCAAGTATGTATCTATATAGATATAGCTATATATATATAGACATAAGGTTTCCAAAATATTAAATTTTATGTTATTCAAATGATTTCAGAGATGTCATACAGAAAGTCCTTTTCAGAATTATTTGCATGGGATTTTCCTGAGTACAGTATACTATTTAGCACAACATGTAATACATGAATTTTAGCGATGGATGTTACTCACCCCACACACTTTCAGAATACCAAAGCTAGTTATCAGATAGAGGTCAACTCATTGTTATTCTACTCACAAGCTCAGTGTCTATGAAGTGGGCCATCTCAACCAGCAAGAAAACTCATTCTGAACACTCAGCCCTCTCTCCCACAAAACTATCTCACTCTCTCTCTCTGTGAGACGCCAAGTCGACGGTTTATGCAAAACCTAAAGAAGCTGCGTGTAAAATTTTCGAAGCTGTTAAGTAAAAAAAATTATCAGAATGGGAAGGGATAGAATATGTAGGTTGAAAAATAAATAGCAAATAGTGAAAGCATTTGCTGAGAACAAAATATATCGATCACAGCATTTAGTTGTGAGGTGAAGTTTTAATTTTATTGCAGCTCTAAGATTGCAAACTTTAACAAAACACTTTCAAAATTACCAATTAATCTACCTTTTTATGTCCAAATTCTCATCAATACTCAAAGCCCTTTGAGGCTGTGAGCACATTATTCTTGGTCTGAGTCACTCATCATTGAAAAACAAAACATGAATGCAAATAACAAGCAGCACAAACTGTGCAGAATTTTCTAGGAGCGGAATCTCGGGTTTTATTTACCCTCACATGTATACTAAAACTACACACTGTAGATTGTTGCTGATCAGTTTACATGTTTATTTTAAACTTCTCTCAACCCTAACCTTTATTAATTACCCCCGTAGGTCACACTGGAGATTGACCAGCTCCCGTGCGACATCATCATGGTTTTATTTTCTTCCAACAATGCATCCTTATCCCAAAACCACCTGTCAGAAAACCAACAGTATACTGAACACCTGCCCTCACATGCTGCTAAACGCCAGCGGCTGCTTGAGTTTCCCTGTGAGAACCTCCAGCCTGGGGATGTCCTGCCTCACCATGACCTTAGGAGCTCTCTCCAACATCACTGCCCTGGCTACACTGGCCAAGTCCCAAGAACGCTTTCGTCGCCAAACCAAAGCACCCTTTCTGCTGTTAGCAGGGCCGCTGCTTCTGGCGGACCTATGGGACCACATAATCCCTGAGGCTTTCTCTATCCATCACATGGCGGCGCCCCAATCAGAACCTCAACCCCAGAGAATTGGCGAAGGAGTCCGCCGGCACAAAGGCCTTCTGTAGGGTCTCCGGGGCCAGTATTGTGTTATTTTGTCTGTGCTATGGCCGCTGAGCACTACCTGCCTATCACCCAACCGTTGCTCCACGTCCCCGTTTGTCACGCTGGCTCGTGTTCGTCTGGCCATGATGCTTCTGTCCTCCCTCGCTCTGTTGCTCGCGTTGCTGCCTCCGCTGGTCATCGGCGGTTACACCACATAGTTCCCAGGAAAGTGGTGCTTCTTGCCCGTCCACGGCACCCCGGTCCACGGCCGACAACACCTGTCTGGCCCTGGAACTTCTCGGGTCTGGGACTCCCAGCCTTGGGGCTCTACCTGCACTGTGACATCCTGAGCGGTCTGTTGCTGCTGCAGGCCTGGCTGAACTACAAGAGCGTCAAGGAGAAAAAGTGTGAACAAACTCACATCTCGTCTTCCTCAACGTGGGCCACCTCTTGCTGCTCCTTACATGTGGAGGTGATGGTGCAACTGGCGGCCATTACTGTGATTTCCTTGTTGTGCTGAAGGCCATTTCTTATTGTTACTGCTTCCATACTTTTTTAAAGATGAAGATATTGTTCATCAGTTATTCCATCATCTGAAAATTGGCTATCTTATATTATTACAAAATAGTATATTTTATAATAATATAAAGACAAACGTGGTTGCCCTATAGCCTGATGAAATAGCAGTTAAGACATCACTTAGGGTGTGAAGACAAAATTATAGTTTTTATTATTTATCGTCAGCGATCAAGAAGAAAATGTATATCGTACCTCCCTCAATAACAGATCCACATCCTTGCGTCAGCCGTCCTCCTCAATGGTCCCGATGGAGAGACGACACAAGGGAAGAGTTTGCTGGCTCTGCGAATGGCATCTTGGAGCCAGATCCTCGATCCCTGGATTTAGATCTTTACTTTTCTACTAAGAAAAGCAGTGTTTCGCCGAGTTTTCGTTGCGTTTGAAACGAACTGCTGAATTACATGTTCACCAAGGCAAAATTGTGGACAATTGTTGAATTAGTTTTGATGATGGGTGTTGTTTTTTGTGTATTAGTTATTTTACTTTCTGACAATGAATGTTGTGGCACCGCATGCGCCACAAGCGAGTGCAAAGACTACGCTAACAATAAAGCATGAAATCAAAGTTGAAGTAGAGTTCAGTAGGTGAATAGTTTGTATTGCACCTGCAACATTCTGAGTTAAACTTAGATAACGGGCGGGGTCTTTATATGTGGATTGGTATATCCGATCCAATTGATTTTAAGAACAGCTTGACGGGCGTTCAGCGCGTCCAATGCCTGAGCGCGCTGAGGGAGCGTGGGGGCGGCGCCTCCGTTGCAATGACACCATTCAATATGGAGAAGCAAATGTAGCCTGGTACTAAAACTTAGCCCGATGCTTACCATTCCTCGTTGATTTCGAGTAAATTTTATGTCCATTAGAAGTTACACGAATATCCGAACATCTATCTTCAAGACACGGTCATATGCTTTTGAAATATTGGTTGATAATGTACGTTGTGAATGAGTGTTACCAAATCCGTTATGACATTGAACTGAGAAACTACTGCAAGACTTGCAAACTGTCCACCCTACTACTAGTAGTAGATATTTAAACTTCGAAGAGCTGATTTGACGTGGATCTGATATCGCCGACGGTGTCTTTGTGACCCACGTTTTCAAGTTAGTGAAAAAGTGACGTTGATCAAGTTCGTTTTGTGCCTAGGTAAGTTATCTGTGCTGAATCTCACATGTTTACCCATGAAAACTAGATTCGGCCGAACTGCATACATGTCGATCAATTCTAACGACTTGTTCCTTACGTGGAGTACCCTGCTTGTATGTGTAATAAATGTAAGGGTCATTGTTACAATGATAGACGCTAAAACATAACTATTTGCCCTATTCACTCCTTTTTCGTGTAACCCCTATACGTGTATGTGCCCCTTTTGACATTATGCAACCTCAGTGATGATGACGATCTCAACAAGTGAGCCCCCCCTCACACCCACCCTTACTAACCTTACTCTGAATTTCTGCTCATTTTATAAGAATGCGTAATGTGGCTAGTGCCTCAGTCTCTCTGGGTACTCTGGGTCTGCTGCGTCTCTTCGGAGTGTCCTGGTCATGGAGTTTAGCCGCAGGCATCGGGGTCTACCTCGGCACAAAAAGTTGGAAATACTTCTACATTGCCGCCCGCACTGCCAAACGGGATATGAAGTAAGTGTTACGCAAACCATGTGGAAATCGAGTGCTTCTGGCATCTGTGGTTGTGGCTGTGACCCTCTGACCTTTGTGGCTGTGACCCTCTGACCTTCTGTACATTTTTCACAATCGATATCCAGGGGCCTTTACGTGCTCTTGCGGGTGAAGATGGCCCTGTGGCGGCACATGCGTAACGGAAGCAACATCCCCAGCATCTTCGCCGAGACGGTCCACCTCTACCCAGACAAGCCTGCCCTAATCTACGAGGCCACGGGTGAAACGTGGACCTTTACCCAACTGGACCAGATTTCCAACTCCGTGGCCCATTGGGCTCAAGGTCAGGGATGGGTATCCGGGGACGTGGTGGCCATCTTCATGGAGAGCAGGCCGCTACAGGTGGCCCTCTGGCTGGGCCTGGCCAAGGTGGGGGTGGAGGCGGCGCTCATCAACTTCAACCTCCGCCGCGACGCCCTGCTGCACTGTGTGGGGGTGTCGGCGGCGAGGGGGATCGTGTTCGGCGCTGAGCTCACTGACGGTAAGACCGCTCGAGGTGAATGTCCACGCGTACGGTTGTCTGTTCTGCCTCTTAGAGGTTGTGCTTCACGATGGCTTCCGACGTGATCAGCAGATGGAGACAGAATGGGCTCAATTTTTGGCAGGATAGTAAAAGAGTCACACTTGTAGGAAATCAAAAAGCGTGTTTGTGCCAAAATCAAACATCAAACTCGAGAACAAGGTTGAAACGAGCAAGTTAATATATTTGGTAGAATATTGTGTCTTCATCTTTCATCCAACAAGGACTATTTGATGCACAGTTTTCCTTGTCATTAGTAAAGGTGTAATTCTTGGTAATTGTTTTTTTATAATGTTTTTCCATAATTTTTTGTAATGAGTTGTAATGGTCACATTGTGCGTCAGCATTCGTCTTTACAGCATTCAAAAAACCTGTCTTCACTCACCTTCCTTTATGGCTGCTAAGAGGTGGTTAACAAACGTGTTACGGAACAATCTGTTGCTAGCCTTTGTTTTGATGCGATCATTCCTGTTCGCCAGACTCTTAACAATCCTCCTCTTTGCCACCAAACCATCATCCTGCCTCTGGGCTATCATTCCAAAATTCTTGAAGCTTTAAGAGTACACTCTTTATTTGTGTGAGTTCCCAGCATGTACGGGTCGGTTTTTTAACTCAGAATTGTGTGTGCGGGTTAAAGTGATATTTTATAGACCAAGGGTATCTTCAGTGAGCTATAGTTAACCTGTTTGGACTTTTGTGCGGTATTTAGGCTGACTAATATTTTGTAAATTAAACAGATGCTTTAATCCAAAGCTATTTATCCTAGCATTCAGGCCCCATGTTTATGGAAGAATGTGAGAGGATGTTTACATTACAATAAAACATCCAAGTCTAAATCCTGGATCAGGCTAAAAAAGGGCAAAACTTAAACAAATGAAATGAAATGAAATACAGAAACATATGCAAAGACAGAGAAAGACGGATGCTTTTCCTTGGGCTCGTTTATGCTATACCTGCTCTGAGCTGTCTGTTCCCTTTGTCTCCCAATGATTGTGTCCAAGACGCAGAACATTCAGACTTAAGAAAACAGAGGGTATCCTATTTGCTGATGTTGATTCTGTTACTTTTTCCAAATTATATTTACTATAACACACATATAATGCCAAATACCTAACTATGACGTAATTAAGTCTGAAATGATTAGTTATTAAAAGATTTCACTTATTGTCTTGGTGGGTTTGGAAACTTTCGTCCAAAGGATGGTGTAAGAGTCCTATTGATGAACGTGTTGTTATGAGACACCTTAAATGTGTTGAATCCACCAATAATGATTTGGCAGTGCAGTTGCAATGCGGTGGGGCTTTTCTCAACAAACACCACCTGAGTCAACCCCCCCCCCCCCCCCCCCCCCCTGTCTGTCTTCTTGTGTCTCGCTGTCCCTCCTCTATCAACATCAGCCATGCTGGAGGTGAGCTCCTCTCTCGGCCAGTCCATGACGCGCTTCTCCACCGGAGAGCTCGGCGCCGAACATCTGGCCTCGCTGGGTGCCCAGGCCCTGGACCCCATCCTGGCCTCGGCCTCCCCCCGCCCGCCTCCCCCCAGCCCGTCCCCTAAGGGCTTCAATGGTAAGGGCCCCCCATCGACCCCCCACCGAGTTGAACCCGTCGGCTCAGGTCACTGTGGCTGGAGACTGTGTGCAGGGAGTGCAGATATGTTCTACACAACCCTGTTATTAAGAATCCTAATACCGTGTAACTAATCCCTCTTTGAGGATTCGGCTCAAGTTATCCCATTCTGGGTTTCTTGTCGGGTTTCTAATTAGACATTTTCTTCATAACATCCTGGTTTTTTGTGTTCATTTCCATATTGATACGATCGCCTGGCCAGAGGTTTTAAGTTAACGTCCGTTTGGTCTTCATAGTAATTCTTGGCGTTGTTCTTTTCCTCCTTCTGAAGCAGTTATGCGTAGAGGTCGGCCAACTGATTAGTGTGTGTGTGCTCTCTGAATCACAAATGTCCTTTAAGTGCTCTGCACATGTGAAGGGTGAAAGGTAATTTGGTAAGTTTGTGACCAACCACACACTGTTTAATGTTTCTTAAGGACCCTTATGAGCTGTTGCCTCGGCACTTGGAGTTGACATGAAAACGCATTGATGTAACAAAACAACAACAAAGGAAAAGGAACATTTCGATTTTAACAACAATATAAGGGAGAACTAAAATATGGCGTGCACTTTCACACATAGTTCCAGGTAAATTATTAGGATAACCTTTAAGGCACTGCATGTGATTTCAACTGTTGGAACATTTCCGTCTCTCAATGGTACCGGCCACCTAAAAACCTTTTTTAAAAAGCAGTTTGTTTGCAAACGAAATAAGCTGTATTGATATCTTATCTAATATATATTGTATTGTCATTGACTCACCCAGAAAGCATTGGCGCTTTAATGTAAACAGACGCAGAGTCTTGTGATTGGTCCGCCCGATCCACATGAAAGTCTTTGTTCAGACGGGTGTAACCCTTTACATACCTCTCCTGGTAATGTTAAGCTTTCATCACAGCACAGCCCTAACCGCAGCAATCCGTAAATGTTACTATGTCTTGAGCAGGCAGATATCCTGGGCAATCGATCCCTGATCCCATTTACACGTGAGCCCATGCAGGGAAATGTCCTGGAAAATTGCAGGGAAAGGCTGCATGTGTGGAAGGGCGTTAAAATGATTATACAGTACACACAATACACAAAGATAAGCCCAATAATTAATACACGCAACACTCTCCAACAAGAAAGTGTGTGCAGCTCTAAGTTACAACACAACATTCAACATTTACCTAGTTGGAAGTTATCAAAAACAACAATTATAACCAGTTTCATTGAAAAATGATAACCATCAAAACAAACGCTTGATTGTGAAAAGGGGAGGATCCATGTCCCTCCGTTGTTCTTTTCCTAACGTGCTGCTCCACTCTCCCCTGCAGATCAACTGTTTTACATTTATACGTCCGGGACCACAGGGCTGCCCAAAGCTGCCATCATCGTACACAGTCGGTAGGTTGTCCAGCTTAACACACCAGCCTTTGCAACCCGTGTTAGAACATCACTCCTGTACTTTAAGGTACATCTTTGTTTGATTGTTTTGTTTCAACACAATTTGGTTATTACAGGTATTACAGGATTGCCGCGTTTGGATATTACGCTTTCGACATACGTCCTGATGACGTAATTTATGACTGCCTGCCCCTCTACCACTCGGCCGGTATGAATAAATATAACGACAACTGGCCTTTTGCCTCTTGATGATGACTACCCCAGAGTGGATGTTTGGCCTTCATGTCTTAACTGTCTCCCATGTTGCTGCCACCCATCAGGTAACATCATGGGCGTCGGGCAGAGTCTGATCAATGGTGTGACCGTGGTCGTGAAGAGGAAGTTCTCTGCCAGCAATTTCTGGGATGACTGCATCAAGTACAACTGCACTGTAAGAAAGCCCAGTAAAAAAACAACAACGGCGTATATATTTGCGTGCATATGTATGTCAATGGATTTTTTTCATTGGAATTGCTCAGAAATGGACTCATTAGACTGTTTGAGATAACCTGATTACTATGATCACTCACAGAAAAAATATTTTGTTCAGATAAATCATGCATATTTTGCATATTTCCATTTAAAATCTATCCATTTTGGATTTCGTCTACTTCCTTTCCTGTGCTTCAGCACAGCACATGTCCCACACGTCCCGTCCTGGATTTGATCCAGCACCCCTTTGCCTCGTCCCCCTGCAGGTGGTGCAGTACATCGGGGAGATCTGCCGCTACCTGCTGTCCCAGCCCATGCGGCCGTCGGAGAGCGGGCACCGCGTGCGCCTGGCCATCGGCAACGGCCTGCGCCCCAACGTCTGGGAGGCCTTCACCGAGCGCTTTGGCGTGGCCAAGATCGGCGAGTTCTACGGCGCCACGGAGTGCAACTGTAGCATCGCCAACATGGACGGCAAGGTGTGTGTGTGTGTGTGTGTGTGTGTGTGTGTGTGTGTGTGTGTGTGTGTGTGTGTGTGTGTGTGTGTGTGTGTGTGTGTGTGTGTGTGTGTGTGTGTGTGTGTGTGTGTGTGTGTTTTAAGGGATAGACTTTTGCATGTGTGTTTGTGCGTACGTCTGTGTGTGCATGTTGTTTTAAAGGATAGACTTGTGTCTGTCTGTGTGTGTGCCTATTTCTGTTTATGAATGAGTACGGGATGAGAGAGTCGGTGTGCTTCGTGTCCCACCAGGTGGGGGCGTGTGGGTTCAACAGCCGCATCCTGCCCAACATCTACCCCATACGCCTGGTGAAGGTGGACGAGTTCACCATGGAGCTGGTCCGCAGCAGCCAGGGACTGTGTGTGCCCTGTCGCCCCGGTGAGTGTGTGTGTGCGCGCGTGCGCGCGTGCGTACGTGCGTGTGTGTGTATGTGTGTGCGTTACAGAAGTGCCGTTTTACATTGTTTTTCCGCAGACAGTGGCCTGCATTGTTCTGAACAAGTGTATTTTCCATCGGTCGGCAGAGGGGAAACCATTCTGTAGGTCTTAATCGAACCCCCCCCCCTCTTGTCTGTACATCGCTTGCTTTGGTGGGTAAAGCGTGTAATCACCAGGGGTCTCATTTATAAAACTGCGCGTGGGATCGTTACTAAAAGTGTACGTACGCCCAAAAGCCAAGTTTTGCATGCACCAAAAAATATTCAGACTTATAAAACCCTGCGTACGCACACCTCTAAGCAATCTTTGCTTTATAAATCACAGAGTGCCTACAAGTGTGCGCAGCTGAATCAGCTTCACGTTCCGCCCTGTACACGCCCCTTTTTAACCATAAATGGTCAATGCAAATGACCTCATGAATGCAATCTGCATATATATCAGACTCAGATGGAAGTATTATGTCTTGTCGGAAAGAATGGCAGAAGGACTGAGAAAAGCAAAAAAGCGAAATTTCACGGAGGTTGAAGTGGAGACACTTGTGGGTGAGGTGGAGGCCCAAAAAGTAGTTTTGTACGGCCGTCACGGGATTGGGATCACTAACAACAAAAAGCAGAATGAGTAGCAACATGTTGCTGCAACAGTGTCTGTCAGTGGCACGGAGCGCACAGTCCCAGAATTAAAAAAGAAGTGGTCTGACATAAAGGTACATATTTGTATGTACCAATAAATCGTTGTGGTCCCTGAAGACCCTCTCCCTCCGAATCCTGCCATTTGCATGTTCCTCCAGCAGTGCCAGCAGGGCCATGGTGCAGCATTACGCACGGGGCTCACCACTGTATTTATAGCGCTACGGTAATAAGACTGACCGAGAACACCTTGGATAATCAGTTTGTAATCACCCACGTAAAATGTTCTTGAACATAACCCCTTTTTAATGTCTGATTTGTCATGAAAAGCATCAAGAGGAACGGACAATAATATAACGATTGTGATGAGGAGTATGTTGCTTGGTTTTCCACACTTGGGATTTAATTGACATTTGATTATGTGTTTACAGTGTCACATAAAAATATTATGTTATTGACACATGTTGGACAGATGCTTTATTCCATGCAGTCGCGTCGCCAGTGGACAGTATGGAGTGACGGGATTAAATAGAGAGAATTTTCATTTTGAATTTTCATTTAGATTCTAAGGAAATGTTTCTGGAGTTATAACTGAGAAATAACGCAGTTGACTTAAATTATTCTGATTACACAGATTTAACGCATGATACGGGTCGAAATTAAACTTATGAAGGCCGATGATAAAACATAATCGTTCTTCTCTACATTTCTTCTGTCTGACTTCAGTTCAGCACCACACCGTCTGTGTCGCCAATTCTCCTTTTCCTCCAAACCATGCGTACGCATGGGTCAGAGTTTGCTTAGGCCTGCGCACATTCTCCCGTCAAGTTAGTTTTTTATAGATCACAACCTTGGCGTGGAAAGTCACGTACGCCACTTTCACTTTCGTTTTGTGCGTACGCAACGGTTATAAATGAGACCCCAGCTCTGTTTGCTGAACTGAATTGAAATGACTTAGTGTTGATCTGCAGGGCCTCTGTGTGCTTGAGGCCCCGGGGCCGTGCCAATAACCCTGTGGTTGTTCTGCTAGGGGAGCCCGGGCTGCTGGTGGGCCGCATCAACCAGCAGGACCCGCTGCGCCGCTTCGACGGCTACGCCAGCTCGGACGCCACGCGCAAGAAGATCGCCCAGAACGTGTTCAAGAAAAACGACACCGCCTATTTATCAGGTGATGCCCCGTCGGGTTTGTGTGTTCCCCCGAACGACGTCGACCGACTACAAGCGATGAAACGAATTCGGACAATTTCGAATCGTTTCGCACACGTCTGAACATGGTGCTCATGAATGTCTCAATCACGATTTTTGCTTCACGTCACTAAACCAAATCGCACGCCATTTCCCTAACAGCTATTGCCCCCCCGCCCGCGTTGAACCACTAAGTCCCCGCAGTCTTGTTAATACGGCCCTTGTCTCCATGGCGACGACGACAGGCGACGTGCTGGTGATGGACGAGCTGGGCTACATGTACTTCCGGGACCGCAGCGGGGACACGTTCCGCTGGCGCGGGGAGAACGTGTCCACCACGGAGGTGGAGGGCACGCTGAGCGGCCTCCTGGACCAGACGGACGTGGCCGTCTACGGGGTGTCTGTGCCAGGTCAGCGCCGCGTGCTCTCCGGAAGCGTCCTCAGCTCATGAGGCTGATGATGATGATGATGTCGATGATGGTGATTCAATGTACAGTGGGAGGTGGACGTTTGAGGGGATACATTATACCACCAGGTTTGAGTGTGACTAGCCGTTACAATCCTTGTTTTGAAAATCGGCCTCTTCTGACATCACAAGCGGGCGTGTCCACCTAGATGTGTGCTGGATAGATCGGTCTACCAGCCTATCTAGCGGACTGTAGTAAACGTGGCTCGTCTATCTGTCATGCATCTAGGTGGACTCGCCCACTTGTGCTGTCAGAAGAGGCCGATTTTCCAAACGGCTTGTAACGGCTATACACACTCACACTTGGTGGTATAATGTCACCTTTGAAACACACCGGACCACTGCTTTTTGTCGTATGTTTCTGTGTGAAAGACGAAAAAGTGACCCATCAAAGTTTTTCCATTGACGTTTTGTATTAGTTTGTGGTAATTGTGTTGTTTTTCCACTGTTTTCCCAGTGGGCGTGTCCTTTTTGCGGTCATAATTGTGTTTAAACTTTGCTAAGCCACTGCATGTATATTTATCTGTTTCCGTGCATACGTGGTGGTCTGCGAAAGGTCTTGATGAAAATATAGTGGTAAAACTAAACATAAAGGTTATGTTCAGTGGTCAAATGGTTAGGATGTAAAAAAAGACTTGTGCGATCACCCTTATCTTGCGAGTACACGTTCTGTTTTCGCTGTTTTTCCCAGAAATGAAAAAATGATAGGACGAATCAGAGGAAGGGAGAAGGAGTTTCAGCTCCCAATGTACAAGGAGCGCCACAGAATGCCTGTGAGAAATAACTAACCTTGTTTGCCGAATAACAATGTTGGAAGTATGGAAAGGAATTTCTTTGCAGAACCCTAAGTGCTCATATTTTAGAATATGAGCACTTGTGTTATTTCCGTTTGGTCCCAGGTTTTTTAACAGCATGAAGGCCGCGCTCATATTTAGGAAATCAATTGCTTCCCAGCCAAAGCCGGATGGAGGAATTAATTCATTCAAAACTTAAATTTCTGGATGGTCTCACAAGGCTAGTTTTACCTTTCCCAGCCAAAGGTTTCCAGGTTCTAATAAGTCTGCAGCCTTCCTGTCGGCAATTAAGCAAGATGCCTGAGACCAACCTGCTCATTGGTTGGGTTGATCACGGGTATGTTATGGTAAATTGGATAAAAGCGTCTGCTCAACAGCCCATTGTCCCTCTTGCTCAGGTGTGGAGGGTAAGGCAGGCATGGCCGCCATCGCAGACAGTGCCGGCAGTTTCAACTGTAAGACCTTCCTGAAGGAAGTTCAGCAGGCCCTGCCTCCATATGCCCGCCCGGTGTTTCTGCGAATCTCGCCACAAGTGGATACCACAGGTACGGTACAGTCACCATACAAAAGAAAAGCCCTCGTCCGCTTTAAAGGTCACATATTGTACCACTAGTTGGGAGCGTGATTAGCTGTTACTAGCCGTTCTGAATGTGTGCCTCTTCTGGCATCACAAGTGGGCGTGTCCAACTAGATGTGTGACGGATAGATGAGCAACGTTTGCTACAGTCCACTCGGTAGGCTGGTAGGATCTATCCAGCACACGTCTAGGGGGGACACGGCCACTTGTGATGTCAGACGAGACAAGATGTTTAAAAATATCTGCAACGGCTAATCACTCACACCTGGTGGGATAATATGTCCCCTTCAATGAAAAATAGCAAAATAAAGTATTCCATGAAATTAGTTTTATTGAAAAGTGTCTCTCCTCACGTCGACCGCAGGTACTTTCAAGATCCAGAAAACCAGGCTGCAGAAGGAAGGCTTCGACCCTCGCCTGACCACGGACCTGATCTACTTTTTAAACTCCAGAGCGGGCCATTATCAACGCGTGGACGAGGAGCTGTACGGAGCGTTGTTGGATGGGAGAATGTCTCTATGAGATCCCGGAGCACTTCAGGGCCAACAGGCAGTCACAATGTGCCGTCTTGTACTAGAAGTAGAAGGAGAGGAGATGCAGGCTTGTCCTGCATATGCCTCCCATGTCTTATATAGACCGCCATCTGGGTATTAAACGTTACTTTTTATCAGGGATCATTTACCAGGAACCCAGGATGAAACGGCTACTTCAGCTATAGGCAGCAACGCAACGTGTTTGTTATGTGTTTTTTAACACTGAATTAAAACCATTGTCTGAAGTATGTTGTGCTCACACTAGAGACCTGACAGACACTTTGCTTGATGCACAAAGTGAATGTCCTGTAGGTCCTTTAACAGGAAATGGGTTCAATGAGACATTTGTCTTCTTGGTGTGAAGGCTAGAGAAGACAAACCATGCCTTTCGGAGGGTTGACTATTTTTGAAATGCTGCCATAACAGGTTTTTGTAGATAAAAGCAATACTTGAGCATCGTATTTTGGACTTAATAATGTGCGTTTGTATAACACTGAGGGAAGCAGGAGTCAAAAGCTGTTGCGTATCCCCAATTGATCGATTACTCTAATAATAGATATAGTGTTTTTTAACATTTTAATATAAAACGACAGAATTAAACCCACCTAACCTGTATGAAATACCTCCAATTATGTCTTGGCACAGGTCTTAAAAAAAATGTTATGTGTTTAAACTTTATAATATATTAATTGGAAATGTCTCTTTTTCTTCTGAAGAAAAGGAAAGCATATGGATGTCAGTGATAATTCTTTATTTGCAGATTTGTCACCCTAATCATATTGTCTTACCATTAGGATAACTTCATAGGAATAAATAAATACTTTATTTTATTCGGATCTGGATCAGATTTGAAATAGATTTGTTGACTGAGTCATAATAAATATTTTAAAACCTAACCACCTGTGTGAAATGAATGCGCGCTTCTGTTCACAATGTGATACAATCCACTCCACATTCTACTTTGCTGAGGTACTCGCATGCATATGTATAATGAAAAGGCTATCCCGTTTTTTTTATTCAGGTTAAAGCATATTTTTTTCAAAGGATTATCGTTGGAAGTTTCTCCAACACTTTGGCAGATCAGTGAATCAGTCTGTCAACAGGGAGATCCTGGCGGGTAGAACCTTCAACGGGTGCTCCTTGCAGGCGCTGCAGAAGTACGGGAAGGCCCTTGGGGTAATGATGCCTGTGAAGGTGTAGAGCGGGGTCCTCTCCCCGGGGTCATAGAAGGTCACCTTGCATCGGTCCATGTCCAAGACCACCCGGACCACCTGGGGGGGCTTGCTCATGACCAGGGGCTCCCAAGGCGCGGTGCAGGCCTTGTGCTCATTGTTACGAAAACGGATAGTCCAGAAGCCCTCGGCCGGGGTCAGAACGTGCTTCCCCTTCCTGTTGATGGAGTCACTGGCCACGCCCACCACCCAGTAGGTGTTGTCCTTGACGTCGATGTCCCAGCTGTGGCGTCCGGTGCAGAAGCCCTCGGCGCCGAGCATCTCGGCGCTTTTGTCGAAGCGCTCGGGGTTGTCCGGGAGATTGAAGATATGCGCGCAGGACTGCAGAGAGGTGAGGTCCTCTGACAGGATGAAGCAGCTGGCGGCTGTGTTGGGGTCCAGGATTACAGGCGCTGAGGGAACGACATGCAGAACCGAGGGATGAGTAATTGAGCTCAGAGACAACGCATAGATGGCAGCCGGTGTCACTCAGCAGCTGAACTCACTGAATTGAATCCTCTTCTTCATCTTCTCCCACACTTTGTATTTCAGGGAGCCGATGTGTTTAGCCACGTCCACGAGTGATCCCGGCCTCAGATACGGGTCCACTGGAACTCTCAAAACCCTGAAATGTGAGGTGTTACGATAAGACTTTGTTTTTTAAATACTTCCATTGTATCTTCCATGTATTGCCCGCATTAGATTTGCTCAGAGCTTTCATAGGACTGCAGGTTGCATACCTTTTGATCGTTTCTTTGTAATTCTGAAAAGTAAAAGTAGGGATATAACATAATGTACAGTGCATACAGATCACACATGTATTCAAACATATAGTACATCAGCATTGTGTCTGTTTAGTTTACTTGTAGGAAGGGGATGTCTGACAATCTCATGTCCTGCTCCGCAGCGTGGATGGAGTTGGTGAGGATTCCCAGCTCGCTCTTCATGTCCTCAATACTCTGGTTAATCATCCCCGTCTTGTGATCCACCTCTGCCTTCAAAAGACCCAGTCGGGCCTCTTCTTCTTCTTTCAGAAACTGACGCATCGCATCAAATTCCTCTTTTATTTGCTTCTCTGTGTGTTCTGCTTGCATCTAGAGAGGGGGGGTTGGGGAAGAAAAATAAATCAGTCATTTTTTTCCTGTTCTGTTGGCACAAGGGGTTGATCCATGAGGCAGTAGAGTTGTGTGTTTTGGATGTTGGTGCAGGGTACCTTAATATGCTCTGCCGTGTGCTCGCAGAGAGCGTTAGCCTTCTTGTATAGTGGCAGCTTCTCTTTTAGAGCCAACAGTGCACTTTTGAGTTCCGCCTAGAAGGTCAGTCACAAGGCATCAACACTTTTAAGAAAGGGTCACACTGGCATGATACTGTCCAAGCCGTCCGCAACAATGCGGGCCTTTCAGCTGCACACACTGTTCCACGGCCGCAGTTCGCCCTGCAAGTTAAGCTGCACAATGCGGCCAGAAATTACATTGTTGAACGTACAGTGCTGAGCCCTAATGTCAATGCAACGTCAGAGGGGGGGAACTTAAGAGGATAGAACTTAAGACGACCTCTGATGGCCTTAATGGAATCGGGGTTCCTAGGATTCTGTTAAAGAAGGCATAAGTCAGAGCTGGGTGACTGTGGCGACGGCGTCACATTTAGGATACCTACTGGGGAGTCTTGTTTCAACAACCTCAGGGGTTTTAGGTGTGGCCCACCAGAAATATGATTCTATAATTAGAGTATGATTGACTGCTGCCCAGAGCTTCAAACATGTTACTGTTATGGGGTACGGGAGGATTACGGGGGCAGCAAGGTTGTATTCCCTGGGCTGGAAAATAATATCACAACAATAAATTCCAATGGCAGACGTGTTGAGCATGCCTCTAACCCTAACGCAAACAACCACTTGAAATGACAATAAGCAATACTTATATCCATTTAATAAATTTACATATGTGTAAATCAAGTGAAGTTTATTGGATATGATTGAATCAGGGGCAATGTAATTCCTGTATTTTGATTCCATTTAAAGACTTTTTATCTTCTTTTTTTATGAGGAGCTATGAGCTGTTAACAAAGGTCAAAAGAGTCATGGCCTAATTCACAAGGTATCAGAAGACAGACTTTGATGGACACTTAAACCCTAACCTAAATCAAATTAACAAAAAAACCAAACAAATGTATGATTATATTACCTTGCAATCAAGTGTTCCCTCCCTCAAGGCGTAGAGCCTGTGTCCATCGTGGCCCGGGGCTTTCTCACAGAGTGTACAGATAGGTTCCAGGTCTTCCAGACAGAACAGCTTCAGCATTAACCCGTGTTGCCTGCAGGCCTCCGGGTCATCACTGCTCATGCCCTCCTTGAAGGACTCGCAGGGCTTCTCAAGCATACTGCTCACCGCCAACTCCTCCATCAAAGGAAGAGCGTGCTACGATGGACAGCGGCCGGCAGTGGGAGTCACCAGTGCCTCTGTTTTTTTTTTTTGCAGCTGTCCTTAAGACGGGTTATAAAAGAACGATGTTTGCAGGTTAGCGCCGTGGTCTGATTAAAATAATCTTCACAAATTGGACAGGAAAGGTTGTTGCTCAGATGACAGCGTCAAGTGTCCTCAGCGGGCTCAGGGGAGGACCACAAGCTAGCGTTACCCGTTCCCCTCCCACGACCCTGAAAGGCTGTCTCTATAAAAACCCTGGCGTTGTTCAGGGATAAAAGTGTCAATTGCACGTCTTCCATGGCATACCATGTGTTGTGCTGTGTAATGCCTGGCATGCATGAGTCCCGGATTATAAATAAACGCCACACGCAGAATAAAGCCCAGGGGGCCGCCTGGGACCTGTTTTGAGCGGCACACGAATGAAATTAGAGACCAAAGTGAGGGTCAAATATTTGAACTTGAGGAATGAGAATAGAGAACTGAGGTCCATGAAACACGGTGCTTTAGGAGGGGGAACATTTGTATGTCTTTCTATTGATCATACAAATAGATATCATACATACATGATGCAATAATTGGCAGATCATGGGAAAAATAAATAGCAGAATTGGTAGGTATAAATAGAAAGACAGGTTTATTTGGGTTAGGGTCAGTGGACCTGGGTTGAACTTTAGCTGCTGGCCGTAGCAACAAGGTTAATTTAGCTTTGGCTAGCAGCTCTATTTTTAAATGTGTCTAATGACTATTTTCCATTTTCAACATCATCAAGAGTCAAGCATGTGTTACATAAGCAAACACAATAAAAGGTTATTTTCTTTTTCTGTATTCACATTGCTCTTTTCCATTTTGACATTTAAAGCCTGAGTGATTGTATTAATTTTTTGGAATGGGTTTGTTGTTCAGTTATCACCAAAATCAAAACTATAACAATTGTTTTCACGTTCAGTGGAGTCCAGTTATAGTGTTTATAAAGTTTGTGTTTGTTAACTTGTTCGTTTTTCGGTTTAACTATGTTTATTTCAATTTGGTGTTTGTAACTATGACATATGTATTCTGTATAAGTCTATTGACTTTATAAAGATGTAGGCCTATTTGCATTTAAAATAAAAAGATTTAATATAAACATATATACAGTGAACATTGTATAGATTGATCCTCACTCGTCACAAAAATAATATGAAATAGTACTATGGATGTTTACTGTGTTATAGAGATCTAGATTTTATTCATCATGTTATAATAGGAATCAGATTTTTCCACAATACAATTTATTTGGGTATATTGAAAAGGAATGATAATGCACATGATTTTCTTTCTCAAAAAACATGACAGACATGTGTAAAATGTTCCATATATAATTATGTGTAACAAAAAAGCAACATAACATGTGGCATTGTTTCCCTAAAGACAAACAGCAACCGATGGCTGTGACAACAAACTAATGCAATCCTGTGCACACAAAGTTTCCTTCATATACAAGTTAATAATGAAGTCAATATTGTTGGCAAATACAATACCAATTTAATTCCTACCCAGGTGCCAAGAGGCTGAAGTAAAATGTTGTTTATACAGAGCTGAAAATTCCAGATAATCCACAAATCCGTAAAAAAAACATAATAAAGTGAGACGGGAATGTACTGCACAACATTGCAAGGCATATACACATAATTGTACGATTATGTGCGTACGTACATCAATCAACGTTTAAGGTGCCTTCTCACGTTGACCATTTAAAGTCTCTGACATCTTAAATACACTTTGAATCCCAGTCAAAATAATTACAATATTTTGATACATAATGTACGAGTGCTTGTTCTCACCTACAAAAGTACAACTATTTCTTAAATTCTTGATTTTCGTCAGTTTTAAGTTATACAGCAAAACAATTTTTGGCCACGGAAGCATGTTTAAAAAAACAACAACAACCTCTGCTCTACTAAAGTCAACCAATTTCTTGCAATTACTTTAGTCATAGCTCATCCGTAACAGAGTTTGCTACAAGACGCCATAGTAATCACATTAGCTTCCTGTCGGAGAGGTCGGTGGCGCGGCCCGAGCGCTGGTGCCTGACCTCCAGGTGCTTGCTCTGGACCCGGTCAAAGTGCTCCAGCAGCTCGCGGTAGTCCATCGGCGCGTGGGAGGCCCGCCGGGCAGCCACCTGCTGCGCGCGGGGCTCCGCCGACGCAGAGTCGTCTGCCGTCCTCAGGAGCTCGGGGTTGGGCACGCAGCGCAGGCGGTGGGACAGCAGCTGGAAGGCCTGGCTCTGGGGCAGCAGCATCAGCAGGCCGTACAACGCCTTGATCAGGTAGGGGTTGTTCTCCACATCCAGCAGCTGCAGCCGCAGGTAGGTGAAGATGGGGCTCTCGATGAGTTGCACCAGCTTGTCCACCTCCATCAGGAAGTCCACAGACACCTCCAGGTCGCCGAACTTCTGGATGAGGTCGTAGGCGTGCCGGTAGTTCTGCGTGAGGAAGCACAGCGACACCGTGGCCACCGGGTTGTGGCACCAGGACCGGTACAGGCAGCAGAACAGGGAGCAGCTCTCCTGGGTGTGCAGGTCCTTGAGCTGGTTGCGGAGCTGGAAGAGCTCGGCCGAGGTCAGCAGGATGGTGTTGAGCGTCTGCACCATGGTGGAGGCGAACTTCAGGTCCTCCTCCTTCAGCAGGATGTCCGCCATGGAGTGGAAGATGTTCTCGGCGTGGAGCAGCAGACACAGCTGCCGGATGATGAAGCCGCCCCGGTTCTCCAGGAGCTTCCTCTCCAGGCTGAAGCGCCGCAGCAGGTTGATCATGAACTTGTAGAAGTAGGAGTTCATGCTGGGGGTGGACGGCGACGCGTCCACCGCTTTGGAGCCCCCGCTGGGCGTGAGGTATCCCGGCTGGGCCCCCGCCGCCGAGGGCACCTTGAGCTCCAGCCGCTGATCACCGCTGTCACAAGAAGCCGACAAGTCCGTCTGGCCGGCGGGGGACGAGGCGATCTCCGCCAGCACCTCCAGGTCCTTCAGGATGACCTCGTCCGACTCGTCCGACAGGGTCTTCAGCAGCATGGGGAACAGGCTGTCCGTGTGCCGGAACATCTTCCTCGGCGTCTTGATGTACAGGTGGTACAGCCATTTTAACACGGCGATCCGCGTCATCATGCCGGTGGAGGAGTCGTGGAGGTGGCGGTCCAGCACCTGAACGATGCCGTCCAGGTCCAGGGACACGTGAGGCCGGTCGGTGCTCGTCTGGGAGAAGAAGCTGATGTTACTGAGGGCTCCGGATTCCTGGGAGGCGTCCAGCAGGTCGCTGCTGTCCCCCTCTGCCTTGGGCTGGTCCTTGTGCGGCGGCGATCCAGTGGCCGTCTTGTTCTCCTCTTCCTCCTCCTCCTCCTCCTCGTCATCCTCCGGGGTGATCAGCTTCATGAGGCTGTGGTTGCAGGCACTCGCCGCCTCTTTGGTGGACTTCTTGCGGTCGTCGTAGGAGAGGCAGGGCAGCACCGCCGTGAGGATGCCGGAGGAGTACGGGAGCAGCACCCTCCCTGAGAGCGTGATGAACTCCCTCATCCAGGTCATGGACGTCAGCTGGATCAGGTCGTTGGTGATTTTGGTCTCATCGACGACCTGGCAGTGGATCACCAGAATATTGGCCATCTCAGCAAATTTGACACTGGACGGGGTCTTCTTGATCTCTTTGAGGAACTCCCCAAGGACCATCTCACACATCCGCCGGATCTCCTTGCTGTTGTCTCCCAGGATCTGGAACAACCCGTCGAGGATCTCCGGGAGGTAATCCAAGAGGTGGATGTCTGGCACAGACTCCAGGACCAGTATCCAAGAAATGATGAATTGACGTGCATATTGGTTGTTGGAGTAGATCCTCTCTCTCAAAAGTGGTACAAACGCTACTAAGTCAAATTTGTTACTCTCCGTCACTATATCCTTTAGCAATCTATCCAGGAGTTCAGATCCACTCTTCACATTGGGGTCGGGATCCGCTGCCAGTTTGCTCAGGCCATCAAAAAGCAGGTTAAAATGAGGCAGTACAGCTCCTCTCGCTACCTTGACAATGTTGTAAAGGGCCTCGCAGGCATAGTATCGCAGACGACTGTCGGAATCATTGAAGCATGTAAGCACGGGTTCAATCAGTTCCTTCAAATACAGACCCGAGTCCTTACCGAGAGCAATGGAGCAGGCTGCCAGCCCAATGAGACCTCCTTTGCGACTGTGAGGATGCTGTGACAATGCAAACTCCGAGGCTAGTATTTGGATCACGTGCCTGATCTGAGTGGAGTTGTTCTGGGCCACAAACTCACGGACCAGCTTTTCGATCTCTAATGCGGCGACTTTCCTCTTTTCATACAGTTTATCATTCAGTGCTCTGACTATATTGGGCGTCAAAGGGGAAAAGTCCTTTTCCGAGTTCATATTTCCAAGTTGCGATTACGCTGCACTCCGGCTGAATAGCGATGATGGCAAGCAGGTGGAATGCCTTTAATCGCCTTTAAAATATATGTTGGTCTTATGACCGAACCTAAAGTACTTTGATAACGGTAAGCAGCTGACTCTTTACTTCCTCCGGAAATAGCGTTTAGATTGTAACTTTTATTTTGGTCCCCTTCCTTCCTTCACAACAGTTCCATCTCGCAAAAGAACTGTTCCGGCCTTCTATGAAAACCTATTTGGCAGAGCTATTTAGAGAGTCTCTCTCTCTCTCTCTCTCTCTCTCTCTCTCTCTCTCTCTCTCTCTCTCTCTCTCTCTCTCTCTCTCTCTCTCTCTCTCTCTCTCTCTCTCTCTCTCTCTCTCTCTCTCTCTCTCTCTCTCTCTCTCTCTCTCTCTCTCTCTCTCTCTCTCTCTCTCTCTCTCTCTCTCTCTCTCTCTCTCTCTCTCTCTCTCTCTCTCTCTCTCTCTCTCTCTCTATGTATATTCATAAATCATTTTTACCATAGAGCAGAGCATATATAATATATCGGCTCTGATCTATGGGTTTTGCTTTCTAAACTAGTAACACCTTTCCATTGTTGTTTGAAGCAACATACATCGATCGTTTAATCTAAAAAGGTTGAGAGCAGTTGCACAGCCATGTACAAATATAAGGATGTAATCTCTTTAAATGTAAGAATAGGCTATATAAAACTGTTAGAACTTCATGGCTGTCGCCTTGCATGGTCGGCATCGCCTCTGCCGTCGTAGTGTGTAAAACAATTTTGCAAGTCGCTTTTGATAAAAGCGTTTTCAAAATGCCTCAAATGTGATTGTAAATGTCATTCATCTCACATATTTAATGTATAATTGTTCATGACATGTAATTAATAATAACACTGGGAGCCTACTAATAATAACAAAAAATAAAATAAAAACAGTATTTATTTATTTATTTTTTAGCCTTTTCTATTTTGTATTTTGGAAGTTTGTACATTCCATTATTTCTGTATTTATTTATTTTAAGAAGACATTGTATGCAAACATTACTATAAAACAATGGTGCAAGCTATACTGATTTTTCTTTTTTCGAATGACGAAGGAAATCTATTAAATAGGGGAAGACGAGAAAATTAGAGATTAGATCAAATAGATTAAACTAAGAATTTAGATATGGTTTACTAACATCAAATAGGTTTTTGTTAAATCATTCACTCACTCTTGTGGCAAAACATTGTAGTATTTCCTTATATTCGACTTGTAAATGAGAATATTTGTCTTTAACCTGGGGAGAAACAATTACCTGCTTTATATTGGCTACAGACCAAAACAAATAACAACCTATTATTTTCTTCAACAGACTACGTTGTTATATATATGTATATGTGTGACCATGAATTCCAGACTCAAAGGGGTGTCAAAACAAAAAAGGTTTTATTATTTAAATGTAGACATATAACTAATCTAACATCACAAGTGTAACACATTTTATTGTGTTTCGGTTTGAGGACTCTGAATAGGAATTGGCAGTGTAAACGTGATATAATGCCTTCTTCTGGGTGCATCAATACAATATCAATCATAGAACACTCATTACTCTCATATATTAAGATACATACACTTCAATAACACATGCTATACTACTATATAGTTAGCTCAATAGTTCAATACTATATAGTTGCAAAACTTTTAGTGACGTGTGGGCACACTTCTCAGAAATTCTGTTTTGGGTCAGTTCAAATATTTATATTTCTGAATGATCAGGGGATTTCTCCCAGATGGTATAGCTACAGAGGAGGTAGGGGCGGGGGGGGGGGGGGGGGGGAGAGAGGCGCGTTTATGATGCTCTTTTCTGATCCCCCTTACAGCTCATGTCTTACAAACGGCAGCTTTAAATTAGATCAATTAAAACACTGGTGATGATTAAAACCGTACTTGTACGCATAACTCTTCCCACAATCAACACAGCTATAGGGCTTTTCTCCCGTATGTGTCCGTAAGTGGATGTTCAAGGAGCTCTTCTGGGAAAAGCTTTTGCCACATTGCTGGCAACTGTAAGGCTTTTCCCCGGAATGCACTCGCTGGTGTAGTTTCAGATACGTTTTTTGAGCGAACCTCTTCCCACAAACGGGGCAACTGAAGGGCTTCTCGCCAGAGTGTCTCCGGATGTGTACCTTCAAACTGCTGAGATAGTTGAATATCTTCCCGCAGAACAGGCACTCAAAGGTTTTCAGTGGCTTCCTAACCCGCTGGTCCACAGCCAATTGTTTACCCGCGTTGGCGTTGTTGTTGCCGTTGCTGTGGGCATTGTTCATACAGTCGGAGTATTCCCCGGTGGCTTGGGAAGGGTTTGTGTTGTCGACAAAGGTGCTCAGCCCCGAGTCTGCAATCAGATGTTCTATGAGCGGCACGGAGGGCTGTGTGCCTGGTTGCTGCTGCGTCTGGCTGTTGGCGTTCATGGTGAAGTTGTGTAAGTCTCTCGCGTGAAGGCGAAGCTCGTTGGGGACGGTTCTGTGAAGGGAGCTCTCCTCGAACGTAGGCCCGCCTGTGAAGATGGACGCGGCACACGCTTCAATAAGTACATATGATTAAAGCAGTGGTTCAGATTTCATTTTTTTTTCGGGGGGGGGGGATTTATCAAGAGGAACATACTTTTTCTGTGATCCCTGGTTCTCATCTGTTGGCCGATTGGCTGGTCATCGTATGCCTCCTCTTTCACAAATATTAGGTCGGGATCACTGTCTATCAGGTTTATTGCCTGCAATGCACAGAAAAATAACACAATAGTTATTAGTAGCCGGATAAAAATATGGTACTGCTGAGAAAACAAATATAATTGTTTGCACATTTTGGAATCACAGTAGTATAGTTGTTATACACAGTGATCGGCTACTTAATAATAGCTGGACTTATTATTCTTTGCTATTGAACACAGCCAGTAACAATAATGACCATCAATAACTTCAGTGAGTGCAGCGCTGAGTGTTCGCTGGTCAGTAGAGATCATAAAGGTATAGAAGGGTGAGCACCAGCAGTTGTTAGATTCGTCTGCGCCATTTACGTCTGGGAACATTAGGATTATTTTTGGACGAATGCAAAGCCAAAATAAAAGTGGCCGATCAATGTGCGACCGTCTTCGATCGATGCACATTATACTAGTAGGTGCACATCAAACATGTATAGCCGTTGATGGCGAAACCATCCAAATGTATTTTTGGCCAGTGCGAGGCTCGCATGGGATAAACCTAAACATAAACACACTGATTTACTCTCCATATAGCCTTCAGCCAAAATTTTACCACCACGACATCGATATAAGGATGAAGATATAAAAAACCTATGGGACAACTCATTATCACATCGTCTATACTCTTTCATGTTAGGGCACAGACAAGGAACGGAGCATTTGCTGACATATTGAGTCCATCCAGAGGTTTATAAATTTGCCAAACCCAAACTTACCCCTGTTTCTTAGGGGGAAATATAGTACCGAACCGAAAACAGCGACCAAAAACCGTAAACCGAACCGAACCGTTGATCACTCGAACAGCTGCACCCATGGTAGATAAATATAACAGGCCCATATAAGTAATATATGCAAATTACTGCAATTGATATTATTAATTACATCATTGTTATAATTGTTATAATAAGGGGCCCATTGTGTTATAATTAAGTACCTGTGGTAACACTTCTCTGGTGGCAGAAGCTTCCATTCTCTCTTTCCTTTCCGTGGCAACTCTTTCTTCTCTCCATAGGTCACTGCACCAGTCCTTTCCAAAAATGCCTTCAATCGTTGGGGGATGCTGTTGCTGCTCTATATAAACGAGAAATGTGTGTAAATCTTCAGCTTGCAGTGAAGAAACAATGAATTCGTTTGAGTAAGCTACCCTACTGTGGAGAAAGAATATGTTCTTGATGGCATTATGTATAGGTGTTATTTATTTAAGGTCCTTTTGATACAACATTGTGCAACACTAGTACAAGGTGGCCGTGTATTAATTAAATATGTTTGTATTTGTGTGTGTGTGTGTGTGTGTGTGTGTGTGTGTGTGTGTGTGTGTGTGTGTGTGTGTGTGTGTGTGTGTGTGTGTGTGTGTGTGTGTGTGTGTGTGTGTGTGTGTGTGTGTGTGTGTTTATATATGCTTGATTGAGAAGTTAATTCTTCTCAAAGTAAAACTAGTCGTCTAATCGAATTCTGATCGATTAGATCCACTATCCATCAGATCAACCATTGTAATGTGTAAAAGGAAAAACATCGACATGTACCCGGGGTTGCTGAGGCCGTTCTGGGGGTTGCCAGCCCCATGGATGTAAATTAAGAATGGCCACCCCCACCTCTGTCGCCGTGTAGCTTACACACTGTTCAATACCTACCTTGTACACGTTTTTCCAGGCCATGAGTCCCACTCGGTCGATGGTCAAGAGTGTCGTTTGGATAGTGCTGTGTTTCTCTGGCTGCCCTCAGTTGAATCTCAAGTGAATAGCATTTCTTTTTTAATGCATCGTTTTCACTCTTCTGTTGCGATATCTCTGTGTGGAGGACGGCGGAGCAGTCATCGGCAAGCTTGCTTATTTCAACTAAGGCTGCGTTGGTCAGTTGTTCCAAAATAGTGGCCAGATTAGTTCTGAAACTTCTGTTAGTGGTGTCGCACATCATGTTGACAAATTCGCTGTATAATATTTTTTGAGGGGAAATCCTGCAGATCGAGCGGACCCAACGTTACTTCTGAAACTGACTGGCAGAAGCCTGCTGCCGCAAGGGATTGTGGGAAAGATGCTATGTGTAGGACTGGTCTATGGGATGTATTCTAAGAACGGACTGGTCGATGATTAGGTTATTTTCGTCTTCGTTCTAACCATCGGTAACTTGATGAGACCATGCATCGGTAGCACTTGATAACATCTGCATGATAGTAGTCTCCATAGACGCCAAATGGCCTTTCAATACAATTTGCATATAGGATATAGTTATAAATCATATTTGTATATGTATATGTGTTTATTATTGTATAATAATCTTAATGTATTTTGTCTTTCATATTCATTATTTTCTAATAAATTATTTGTCTTTTCACTGAACATTTTGTAGTTCACAAAATATGACAACATTATTAATATGTTATTACAATATGAATATATTTTCCAACAGGTTCAATAATAAACTTCATAATTATCAGAATGTGAAGGTGAGTGAGGGGAAACAATAACATTCACACACAATGTCCTTTTGATACATCACAAAAAGAAGACATCCAAAGTGTAGAACCAAATTAATTTATTTTCGGTCAAATGTGATTGAGCGTGTAATGCTGACAAATTAAAATTGAGTGACAGAAATGTGTGTGGTGGTGGTTGTGGTGGTGTTGGTTGGTCCTAATCCAACAGGGCGACCATGTCTGGCTATCGATTCCCCGTTATACGAGCGTCCGTCCGCCACGTCCGCGTGCACGGCCAGGTGCTTTTTGAGATTACAATTCTTGGTGAACCCTTTACCACAATGACCACAGACAAACGGCTTCTCCCCGGTGTGCGTGCGCTGGTGCATGTCCAGGGTGCACTTCTGGATGAAGCCCTTGCCGCAGATGGGACAGCCGTACGGCTTCTCTCCGGTGTGGGTGCGTTGGTGCGTGTACAGGTGGCCCTTCTGCGCGTAACGCTTCCCGCATAGCGTGCACCTGAAAGGCTTCTCCCCGGTGTGGCTCCGCTGGTGGATCTCCAGCTGGCTGAAACAGCGGAAGCTCTTTCCGCACTGAGCGCAGCCAAACCTCTTGGCCATCTCAGAGTTCCACAGCAGTCCCTGGATCCTTGGGCTCTTTGCTGGGGCGAGGCTCCTGGCCGGGCCCAGGCCCTTGGAGGCCGCATTCCGGCAAACTAGTGTCCTCCCACTAGTGTCCATTTTGTTGTTGTTATTGTTGTTGTTGTGTGGGGCAGGTGTTGGCCTAAGCAAGAGGTTCTGTTCGAATGGAGTTTCATGGAACCCTGCTAGTGCAGCCGTATTGGATGAGGCAAGAGTCTGGGTGATGGATAAGCAGGGAATGAACAGTTGTACACTTGACGCTGATTTTGGATGAATTGGAACATCTGACCTCCTCTTCTCAAGTTGGGTTTGCAGTTCTGCTTCTCCTGTTGAAAGCAAAAAATAATCTAAATGCAATAAATAAAATAAATGCAAACCTGACTTGTTTACCATTTCACACTTATGTCAATTTTACATTCCACATTTTTGCTTATTTTATATATCAGGTTACTCACTTGTATCGGTTTCTAGTTCTTGCTGTGTACTTAATTCAGAGGTCTGCTCTTCGGGTGGCTCCTCTTTAATTACGCTGATTACAGGCTGTTCTTTTGATTTGTCTGTGAACCGCTGGGAGGAAACACATGACATGGTCAGCTGACTAAACAGAGGCCTATCGTAAATCAGTGGTACCAACTACATAGTAAAACTTACTTGATGAAAGCTTTCTTCATCTTCATTAGTTGTCTCAGTGGAGGGACATATGCTTTCCTGTAAACTTTCACTAGAGTATAGGAGGCAAACCAATGTTGCAGTTAACGTGCCGTTATTGCAAGGTGTTATAGTGTAGTAGTATGTGGATTTAATGTTGTTGGATCTTCCTACCTTTTTATTGGTTGGATTGTAGCGCCAGCATCTAATTCGCCGCAAGTCATTTCTGAATCCCGTGTGATTGATCGTCCCGCGGTGTCCTGCCGGTGTCCTTGGGCAATCCAAAGCAGCTTCTCCATCAACTGCAATTTCTCTGTGAGTGATGCGATTTCATTTCGTCCCCGATTAATCTCTATTTTTAGCATCTTTGATTCGATCTGGACTAGTTTACCTATTTCCAATACAGCCGTTTTGGATAACGCATCCATGATAGAGACAAGCTGTGAGTTAAAAGAGAAATTTGTCGACATGATAAAATCGTAACAGTTAGTAGCCTATATAAGAAGAGGGTTGTTACACTGCAATTACTGTCGGATCAAGAAGTCCTATTATTGATATAAAGTATATTTGTTAGAATAGGCTACACTGCGATAGGACAATGTCCTACTTGGAGTAGAGCTTGCGTTTAGTGCCAATTGTCAAAAAAGCCATCGTTTCCATCTATCGGAGCGGAGGAGAATCGCAAATATAGCCTTTAGGACCAAAATAGTAAGAACTTGCCGCCACCAAACACCAACAAACTCGCCTCAACGCAAACGCATGCGGCTCCATCACTGGCTCAATACAACCCATTGCTGTCAAACCACGTGGCATTGAATTGATGAGGTGATTACCGACTAACTGATAATTATATCCTATGTTGTTATCTGAACGGTGGCCTGGGATTAATTTATTATAACCATAAACTGATCGGACGTATGAAAAGGCAACCGACATTCCTTTTAGGTTTCTCGTGTTTTGAGGTTAACACATAACGATAATAAATTAATTTTAACAACCTAGACCTATGGCCTCTATAGGCCTGCTTAAAACATGTTTGCTAGTTCTAATCAATTGCACCGACTTTATGTGGCCATGAGAGAGCGCAGCGGCGCAATAGTTTCAACAAGTTAATGCTTGTACAATACTGGTTCGCGGCGACCCCGCTGGCTTTAAACTTCCGACGACTTCGATTAGAAATACTGCTATACGAAAGTCTTGTTCTTATTCCCAAGTTTTTCAAGCAAATAAATAGTTGTCATTTATTTTACTCATTCAATTCTCTCACAGCGCTTCGTCATTTGAATCCCCAATATGATTGGCTAATGGAAGTAGATCCAGGAAGCAGAATAGTCTATTCGATTTGCCGACAGATATTTCCAGCATTCAGCTTACTCCAACCAGGATTTATCAGCAGGTATTCCTTATTTCTATTGGGAACTAGTTTATAAGTGTGAGATTGTTCGTAGTGTTCGGTCCTGTTGCATCAGCATGCGTTTTATGTGTTGAGAATGAAATAATCGGGCTTTACCGCATCTTCAGTTTGACATTTATACATACTAGATGCACGTCATGCACGATAGGTGCATGAATGGAGTTTGTAGAAACCATTTGTTTATTACAGTGGATGTTGATAGAGCGTCCACTTAAATCACAGCCACATTGTATTTGACTAATAACGTTAAGATGAAACATGTACGGTATTATTCATTAATGTCGAGCACAGTGGTATTCTGTTGCAAAATAAGCTGTTGCAAAATCCTTTCCGAGATCTACTTCCTTGTGTGATGGACGTTTTGCTGTAACACACCATAACCATTTCCCTTTACTCAGACTTTAACCCAACTAGGTAGAAGACTCACCTATTTATTCCATCTGCAGGAAGCAGGAGCGGTTTGCAATGGCAGCCAGAAGAGTTGTGGTGTTCCCATCCTCAGCCGAGCTCGGCCCAGTGCTGGCTGAGCTCGTGTCATCTCGGGCAGGGAAGGCCATTGCGTCGCGTGGTCGCTTCACCCTGGGTCTCTCAGGTGGCAGCCTGGTGTCCATGCTGAGCAAGGAGCTGCCCGCTCTGCCCAACCTGGACTGCAGCAAGTGGGTGGTCGGGTTTTGTGATGAGCGGCTGGTCCCTTCCAATGACCCAGAGAGCACCTATGGGCTTTACAAGGTAAAGCCCAATGTTTAAATGTGTCATGTTTCACTCGATTAATATACACAGCATAGCACTGAATCTAAAAACAATTGGTGTGTTTGTGTGTGTGCGTGTGCGTGTGTGCGTCGGATCAGAATCAACTGTTCACCAAGATCAACATCCCAGAGACTGCGATCCTGTCCATCGACTCTTCGCTGCCAGTGAATGAGTGTGCGGAGGATTATGCTCGTAAACTGAAGGAGGTACGGCAGCAAACAACATTTTTTTCCAATTGTCTCGTACCTGTCAACTGTATTATTGTCCGTAGACTTGGTGACCCAGTAGTGCTCTGGATCTATTGAACACGGCAGGTGTTCCCCGGAAACGACAAGCCCGTGTTTGACATGCTGCTGCTGGGAATGGGCCCAGACGGCCACACCTGCTCCCTCTTCCCAGGCCATCCTCTTCTGGAGGTGAGAACAATGCTCAGCAACACTGTTGTGAATGTGGCTCGATATTCCTTTTGAACAGTTCCAGTCCAATTATCCCACTGTCGGGAAATGAAACTATAGAGAAGGTGTACCTCGATGTAAATGCAGATTAAAAAAACTCTCACGAGTGCTTAGTTTTGGCTCCAAATGAAGGGATAATGAGTACATGCATGTTTAAAGAGGCACGTTACAGTGTGCACTTTTCTCCAAAGCTGCCCGTTCAAAACCGGTCATTCTGGAACCGTCGACTGGAACGAGATGCCCTTCTGCCAGTGTGCAGCTAACCTCAACCCTAGCATTAAGCATGGCCCCGTGACAGCCTGCTCGTTGCTCTTTCTAAACCTGCAGCACATTTAAAGTCTCCATTTGACTTAAACTCGTATTTTGCTAATGATATATCAAATTGGAACAAAACAGACTCCATATGTAACCTATTTCTGTATGTTTATAAACACTTTTGGATGGATATTTCCCAAAATATAAAAATGCATGTTTAACCATGACTAACATACCGTAGTTATTCTGTTTTCAGAGGGGGAATAAAACAGCATTTGAAGTCGAATCTCAAATGTCTTTCAATGCGAGCCTACATGTGAAACAGATTGCATTGCCCACCTATTCATTAAGGCCCTACCACCCATTGGCTGTGACTCCTTGCTGTGGTTCCTGATTATGTGCCATTTCACAACAATATGTATAATCTCTGCCCTTCTCAGTCACTCCCTTTCACTTGCCACAAAGACATTCTTTGGCCTTGCGAGTGCATGTCTCTCATTATGGGTGCGCATAACACATTTATGAACAAAATGTTGTCTTCTATCACTGGAGAATGGCTTCGTTAGATACATGTTTCAGTTTGTGTGGTGCTTTCCATTTTGGTGGCAGCAAACGGCTCAAGAGCTATTCAAACTATTCCATATTCGGGTCATCTTGATCTGCAGACATTGACCAGGGCGGGGGGGAACAAACAACGGTGGGCCTCTTCATAACTAATTTACATATTATTTTAATTCAAAAATTACAAACCTTAATTTTTGGTGCCCCCTCAGGTACTTGGTGCCCTACGCACTCTGCGTACTCTGCGTATAGGGAGCGGCGGGCCTGGGTTTGACCCTGGTAACGTTCGTCGGGGTCTTAAACAAAGCTATGGGATCTACACTATACGGACCTGTGGATTATATGAGAGAATTGTTGAGGGAGGTTCCTGGTTATTTGCATTGTATTTTCCCCTATTTCAGGAAACTGCGAGGATCGTGGCCCCCATCAGCGACTCCCCCAAGCCCCCGCCACAACGCGTTACCATGACCCTTCCCGTGGTGAACTCGGCGCGCTGTGTGGTGTTCGTGTCGACGGGTGGCAGCAAGGCGCCCATGTTGAAGGTAACTCGTTGTGTAACTAACTGTGTAACAATTTGTAACGCTGTTACTTGGAGGTATACATCAGTATGGTTGTGTTTTACATTATTCGTCCAAGCGACGGAGAGATATTAAGTTCGTTTATAACAGAGAATCAGACGGAAACACTGTCCATATTCGTGTTTATACAGTGCGTAAACATGTGTTTAGACAGTGATTATACACGGGATTAAAATCACTGACAGACGATAACCAATGGGGACATTCGGCCTCTCTTTTCTTTTTGTTCACAGGAAGTGCTGGAGGGGAGGGAAGGCCCAGCGTTCCCTGCAGCCCGGGTTTTGCCAACTGAAGGAGAGCTCTTCTGGCTCATCGATGGCCCGGCTGCTGCTGACCTGACGATCACCGTAGAGAAGCCTGGATCAGGCGCACGGCTTTAGGGTTTGCTCCTTTGCTACCTGGAGGACTGAGACAGAATGTACATTTTGTTAAATATGCAAGTTGTAACAAACAAAGTGTCAAAGTCCCTCTCTAGGAGAGAATGTGTGTGTGTGTGTGTGTGTGTGTGTGTGTGTGTGTGTGTGTGTGTGTGTGTGTGTGTGTGTGTGTGTGTGTGTGTGTGTGTGTGTGTGTGTGTGTGTGTGTGTGTGTGTGTGTGTGTGTGTGTTCTAATCATTTGGTCGAAAGCTGGTCTGAACTGAAAAAAATAATTAAAAGTTTTGAAGAACGTGCAGTTGTGTATATTTAAAAAAAAAAAAACACTAAATCAAGATCGTTCATGTTCTTTTGGCAGGTCTAATTGTATAATTACAGTTGCAAATCAAACTGCACTGGGCTCCTAAGTCCATCCCCTTTAAGAGTACATCGGGACGTCCCCTTTAAAGTACAACTTGGCGGTGTTGTCACATCCGAGGGCTGCAGAGAATATTAGCGTTATAGCGATGGTCTTGTGAGCCTAGAAAGGGTACATTTGGAAGCTATATCCTTAGCTACAAGACTTCAGACACTTCATCTTTCTATAATTTATTTTTCCTGGTGTATTTTGGCAATGCACCGCTTTATTTCTCTGTACGGCGCTCTGATCTTCGCATATCTAGCGTGCAGACCATCTTGGGGATATTTTCCAGAGGAACGATGGAGCCCCGAATCTCCAATTCTGGCACCGCGGGTTCTTATCGCCCTCATATGCCGGAACGCAGAGCATTCTCTGCCTTACTTCCTAGGGGGTATCGAACGTCTTAACTACCCGAAGGACCGTCTAGCTGTATGGTAAGTCCTGAAGTGGATAACTACAACCGATCTACGTGCAGAGTAACGGTACCGACGTTAGTCACAACCACATCTCTTGGTTACTGACACGTAGTGGAATCATTTCCAGTAGGGGGGGAAAGCCTATTATAATGCTGTGCGTTGCCGTTAGGTCTCGTCGATCTAACTTTAATGTAGCGCTTAGTTAATGCTGTCATGTGCAGTCAACTCTTCCCTCTACGTTCTGCTTCATAGATTTCGTCCTGACAAGTGTTGGATTCAAATGAATAGACTTTTAGATCCATGAATTAACGCCTGGGACTAAATATGGTGGGACTAAATATGTTGCAACCCCCGGCCATGTAAAGTAACAGCGATGAGCTCTCACGCAGACACTGCGTACAGCAAGCCCCGTATGCCTCTAATGTGTATACGTGGAGGGCAGATGGTGGGGACCATTGTATATAGCCAGAAGGGGTGCTAATGAAACTTTTTCAAAGATGGGGATCTCTTCCATTTCCCACTTCTCAGTGTAGAAGAGTCCTAGCTTCCACCAAGTTTCCACTCACACACACACACACACACCCATATCTCATTGGGCGCTATAGTTCGACACTGTTCAACTGCATTGGTAAATCAGTGTTAGGGTTCTCCATATAGGCTCAGTAGAGCATAACCAATCCGTTTGTATATGACCCTAACCCATTTTAAATGGATAGGAGTTTTACCTTTTTATAATCATTTGAATAATTTAAATAGGATACCATATGAAGAGGATTCATCAAGTATGCACGAGTGTTGAAAGGAATGTCTGGAATGGTATTTGGTTGTATGCACACAAATGTTAAAAGAGAGGAACCTTGGCACTTCCTTAACTTCCTCAATGCACAGCACCTGTGAGCTGCGAGACGTCCCCTGAGGCAAGTAAGGCAGTAGAATTTTAATGCACCCGTGGATACCAGCCATAGACCTATTCAAACAACCAAATGTTGAAAGCTTGATGGAGGGCGATGGATTAAAAGAGATTAAGTCTTTGACATAGTTTTTTTGTTGCGTCCAATTTCCCATATTTATCTCAGTTTTACTTGTTTATTCCTAATAAGTTTGTTTTACACAAAAAGAGGTTCTATAGGTGAAACCACACCAGCACACATAGCTGTGGGCCTTCCGAGCGACAAATGTAAACGACTGTCACATCTCGTAAACATTGCACGCTGAGGTCTTAACCAAACCATTTGGAATACATACCATTTGCTTCTGTAAACACATGCACACACTGCATGCATGCCTACAATCCTTTTAAGTTAACACATGGAATAGCAATGCAAAAACAGATTCTCTAGCGAGAGAGAGTCAAGCACGTGGCAGAAGACGGCTGTGCGGGCAGCCGGGCCCGACCGGTCAGGGGAGACTGGCGTTTGGATAGCCGGGAGCGAGGGGATAGACGGTTTAGTGGGCAGCTGCAGTGTTCTCACGGGCTGATGTGACATCAGCAGCGGGGAGAACCTGACTTGGCTGTCTGCCATCCATAGAAAGGCTACAGACTCTTGTATATAGAGGGGGAGAGAGAGACAGAGATTTTGTCGAGTTGTAACATGATTCCCCCGCCCCTTCCTCTTCCACATAGACCGAGAGAGCCAGGCGAATGGAATGAGAAGAGCCCAACATGTGGCTTGATTTAGAATCCACACGGCATTCAATCGAATGTGCCCGTCTGCCCAGGGCTGTGTTGACACACTGCGCACATGTACACACATCCTGCCTTCTTTGTTTTCCTGTTCCCCGTCCTCAGATAACTGCAGACCCGGCAGTTTTTACTTCTCCTAATGTCATTTGGATCATTGCCAAGAAGTAGATCATATCCCCTAGAATTAAGACAACCAGAAGCGCCACAGTGTGATAAAAGTGTATTTTTGTCTAGGCGTGTCCTCCTGGGAGACACCGATGATAAACTATCACAAAGCCCACTGAGAACTATTGTTCTTTGAGCCTCGTGGTTTATCCTTTCAATCGGTTCAAGTCTCAACTCGAATCCGGTCTGGCTTCAGCGCTATAGTAACACCATGCATGCAAGTCTCTTACTGCCGGCCCCCTTAATGTGCAGCTCAAAGCCTACTTCCCTGGTATTGATGGAGATGACTTTTGTTTTTTTCACGCGACAGGGTTGCAACGGATCACAACGAAGACAACACCACGTCCATCCTCCGAGACTGGCTCACCACGGTCCAGAACCTCTACCACTATGTGGAATGGAGGCCGAAGGAGCAGCCCAGGTCAGTTCCCGCGAGTCTAGCGTCACATGAGAGTTTGACACGGATCCTATGGAGACGATGCCAGGTGTTGACGTTCCCCTTTGTGTCGGTGTGTCTGTTTTGTGTTTTTGTTTGTTTGTTGTTGTTTTTTTAGTGAGTATCCGGACGGGGACGGTCCGAAGCAGTGGACCAATCTACGCTATGCCCATGTGATGAAGCTGCGCCAAGCAGCGCTGGACTCTGCCAGGGAGATGTGGGCCGACTACTTCTTGGTGTGTGTGTGTGTGTGTGTGTGTGTGTGTGTGTGTGTGTGTGTGTGTGTGTGTGTGTGTGTGTGTGTGTGTGTGTGTGTGTGTGTGTGTGTGTGTGTGTGTGTGCATGTGTGGGTCTGTGTGTGTGTGTTTGTCAGTCTGTGTATGAGTGTCTGTGTGCGTGTGTGTTTGTGTGTGGGAGGGGGGTGGACGGGGACGGGGACATTTTGCACATTATAACAGATGGGGCTGATGGAGAACGGGCACAGCGGCAGGGTTTGGTTCTTCTTGGGTTACTTTCATTACAATGGCGCGGTTCTGATGAATGCTCAGGTCCGTGGCTCTTTGCAACATGTGCAATTTTATCTCTATGAATGGGTGTCCTGACCGGCTTTGTTCACTGCTTTTTTTTTTCAAGTTTCAAGCAGAGGCCAGCAGTTCAAGGAGAGGCCAGTAAAACTCGCTACATAGCTCAACTCAAAATAAACCCTCAAACTGTTAATGTAATCCCGTTTTTCTATTTCGTAAGCTCAAGCATTATTGTTAATATCAGCAGAGAGCATATGTTCTTTCAATCATACCACTTTCTTTAGACATCCAAAGACTTACGGGTTTTCTATTCAGTTTGTTTCTTCTCAAATCAGCTTTTCTTTTGAAAAAGACAACTTTCTCAAACTATTGTTTTTTTTTCCTTTCTGGTTTTAGGCCGTGGATTGTGACAACCTCCTCATCAATCCGGAAGTCCTGTGGAAGCTCATCGAAGAGGACAAGACCATCGTTGCGCCAATGCTGGAATCGCGCGCCGCCTATTCCAACTTCTGGTGTGGTATGACCTCCCAGGTACTTTGTGTGTTTGGTCAAGCGTATGAGTTCATGTCCATGGGGGTCATTTAATGAGAAAAGGCGGGCAGGATTGTATAGTGACCAGCGTCTTCGAATGCTAATCCGAAACAAAGTGTGTTCGACAGCCAACGTCTGCTGCCTATCTGTAGGCATTCTCGAGGCAAGAAGCCTTAACCTCTTGCACGCTGCTAAATAACCTGTACCTGAATTCACTCATGTTTGATGAGATATTAGAATTCTCAGCTGTTTTGGTCCCACTCCTGTCAGAGTAGAAACAGGAGGTAGAGCGGGTCGGCTAGTAACCGCCAGGTTGCTAGTTCGATCCCCGGCTCCTCCTTAGGGCAATATTATAAAGCGCTTTGGGTGAAAGCGCTATATAAATGCAGTCCATTTAACCATTTGCCATCCTGCAGGGTTATTATAAACGCACGCCGGCCTACATTCCCATAAGGAAGCAGCAGCGGAGGGGTTGCTTCGCCGTGCCCATGGTCCACTCCACCTTCCTCATCGACCTGAGGAAGGAGGCGTCCAGGCAGCTGGCCTTCCACCCGCCGCACCCGGACTACAGCTGGGCCTTCGACGACATCATCGTGTTCGCCTTCTCCGCCCGCATGGCAGGTATGGGGGATTCATCCGTTAATGTGTTATGCCATGCTCATCACATGTTTATTTTCCGACGTTGTTTATAGGATGGGTATGTTGTACCATGTTTATCTCCTGTTTCTGTTCGACTGTGTATATCCTTGTTTATGTTTATGTTAGGCCTTGGTTATCACATGTTATTGTTAGATGTGAATCATATATTTATCTGAGGCCTTGGTTATCATTATCGTTTTTGTTATGCCTTGTTTTCCCCTTTGTTTCTGTTTGATGTTTATCACATGTTAGACATTGTTATGAACGGTCCACCTTGTGTGTCTCGGTTGGACCATGTTTATGTTTGACACACTACATATGTACATTACCTGTTATTGGTACTTGTACCAAAATTTGAAGTATCTATTAATGAACTGCAGTTCCCCTGAAAAAGCCCCCTTTGGGTGCTGTTCGCCTTGAGTTAACTTGTGACTAAAGAAACAAAAAACAAATGACATTTGTTCCTATTTTCTCTTTGCAGATGTACAAATGTTTGTATGTAACCAAGAGACCTTCGGTTACTTCCCGGTTCCGTTACGGGCTCACAATTCACTGAAGGACGAGGCGGATAGTTTCTTGCATGCCTTGCTGGAGGTTAATGGTGAGTCGGCACGCATTTGACCCCACGGTGGCTTCCATAGACGCAGTCTTGTTCTCAACGCTTTCGTGTTACTTCTGTCTCCCAGCATGCATTTCTGTTGACCCTTTCTGTGTTCATCTTCCCCTCTCACTACATAGTGCGACACCCCCCAGTGATGCCCTCGAAATACATTCCTCCCCCGACTAAACAGCCAGACAAACTGGGCTTTGACGAGGTGAGTAAAGTGGGGGCTTTGTGAAGATGAACACTGAACAAATGCCGAGAGTTTGTCACTTTCTTTGCAGAATGTCGCCATCTACTGGGGAGTGTATGGGCTGACATGTGCTGGTTTGTTGTGCTGTGTGTGCAGGTGTTCATGATAAACTTGAAGAAGAGGACGGACCGCCGAGAACGCATGCTGAGGACGCTGTACGAGCAGGAAATCGCATCAAAGGTCATCGAGGCCGTGGATGGAAAGTACGTTTTTTTTTCAAGTTTCTTCTCACAATTGTACTTATTGTAAGTCGCTTTAGATAAAAGCGTCCGCTAAGTGCCCTATATGTAAATGTGAATGTTGTTTTTACAGCCTTTTTTTATTTTTTCATGTTTCCGTCTATACCATTCTGCTTTATTTCCCCTCCTGATGTATGTTCTCCCCCTTGTCTGTCACAGAGCCATGAACATGAGTGAGATCAATGCGATGGGCATCCACATGCTTCCTGGGTACAGTGACCCCTACCACGGCCGTCCATTGACCAAGGGAGAGCTGGGCTGCTTCCTCTCCCACTACAAGATCTGGCAAGAGGTGCGAGACCAAAAAGCCTATCACATTACCCCTCAAAAAGTCTCCCAATCATTCTCAATGAAATTATGGCTCCCATGCACTCTGTCAAAATCGATTTGTAGTTTTTGTTTAATTCTGGTTGTATGCGTTCATTGCCCTCATTGGCGCTCGCTGACGGAGCCCCGTCGTGTGTCGTGTCTGGCCCCTAGATCGTTGATCGAGGTCTGCAGACGTCCCTGGTGATCGAGGACGACCTCCGCTTCGAGATCTTCTTCAAACGGCGCCTGAAGAACTTGATGATCGAGGTGGACAGGGAAGGACTGCGCTGGGACCTCATGTCAGTGATTAGCAAATCATCCTGGGGATTCTTATTTTTAGAAACGTCTTTTAACATATTCAGACATGCTTACTAGTAAGCAGTGACAAAGTTAAAGGTGACATATTATAACACTGGGTAGGCTGGTAGACTGATCAATCCAGAACACATCTAGGCGTCACGAACACTTGTGATGTAAGAAGAGGCCGCTTTTCAAAACGGCTTGTAATGGCTTTTCACATTCACCCCCGGTGGTATAACGTGTCACCTTTTAAGGTGCATTGCAACACGGTGATGTTAACCCCCCTTTGGCCCAGACTAGAGAATCAGGCCGGAGCTGGTCTCTGCAGTTTGAGTTAAGGGGTCATAACTCTCGATGCCTGAAGGGGCTAGAGCAGCATGTGAGCTCGTTCAAACGTCAATTCGTTTTTTACGAGTCATCGGGGAAAACTCCAAACTCTGCCCACTGGGGAATTTTCCGTTCCTCCGCCCATCAGCGCTCACGTTGTTTCCCCTTTCCACCCCCGTTCTCTTTTCAAACAGCTACATCGGACGGAAGCGTATGCAGGTGGACCGCCCGGAGAAGTCGGTGCCTAATATTCATAACCTGGTGGAGGCGGACTACTCCTATTGGACGCTGGGCTACATGATGTCGCTGGAGGGGGCCATGAAGCTGCTAAAAGCCGAGCCGCTGAAGAGGATGCTGCCCGTGGACGAGTTCCTGCCCATCATGTTCAACAAACACCCTGTGTAGGCTTTGTCTTGTGTGATCTTCAACATAGTAATTATGCCATTTTGACACTGTGACAAAAATAGATAAGCCCGTCATTTAGAGAAATAGGTGTCAGATCCTATGTTTTTTGCCGGTCTCTGCCTCCACGTTTGTGAACGTTCTACTTTGCTCCGAACTCAAGGCGCAGTCTTTTCGTGACGTCGAGGTGCCTTTTCCGAGGCATTACGACGTCACGACGTGTGGATGTGTGGAGATCACTCACATCTCTCTCTCTCTCTTTCTCTCTCTCTCTCTATCTCTCTGTCTGTCGGTCTGTCTGTCTGTCTCGTTCTCTCTCTCTCTCGTTCTCGTTCTCGTTCTCTCTCTCTCTCTCTCTCGTTCTCTCTCTCTCTCGTTCTCGTTCTCTCTCGTTCTCCCTCTCTTTCCCCCAACCAGCTCGGAGTACATGGAGGAGTTTGAGAACCGCGACCTGAGGGCGTTCTCCGCCGAGCCCCTGCTGGTCTTCCCGTCCCACTACACGGGCGACCCGGGCTACATCAGCGACACGGAGACCTCCACCGTGTGGGACAACGAGAAGGTGCGCACCGACTGGGACCGCGCCCGCTCCGGCAAGACCAAGGAGCAGGCGGCCATCAGCACAGAGGCCCAGAACTCGGACGTCCTGCAGTCCCCTCTGGACAGCACCGCCAGGGAGGAGCTATGAGGAGGAGGAGCTATGAGGAGGAGGAGCTATGAGGAGGAGGAGCTCTCGAGCAGGGGGCTTCTGTTTGTTAGTTTTATGGTACTCCGTTTTTATTGTTTTTATTTTTTAATCCTGTTATCTTCCTTTGTTTTTTACGCCCCCAGCACATGGATTGCGGTATTCGTGTTCCTTGAGTGGGCGGGGAGGGGGGGGGGGGGGGGGGTGCCTTAATTTAATATCAATACGCGACTAGAAGTAAGAGCAAAAAAAGAAAGAGGTTAGTGGCTGGCTGTATTTCTTCTTTTAGTTGGTCAACTTTGAGGCGTAACTTCATAATGGCACTAGACTTGCCGTTTGTAATGGCATTTGCAGTACCCGTCATGTCTGTCATACAGAGTAGAGCCTGAACATTAGCCGACGTTATACTCAATGAACCTTACCAGATGAATAAATCTGCACACCTCATGCATATTTTCTTTAAATCCAGATGTTGAATTTATGAATTTCGTCATTCATTTCATTCAGCAGAATCAAAATGGAAGAGTGCAGTAGAGAAGTGTTTTGTTTATATAAATGTGTTAGTCTAGATGTATTGCAAGGGCTTTGTCCAAAGAGATTGAGTGTGAAAATGTTGCATGTTTCAGTTCATTTGTTTTTTTTACTATCGTGTAAACCTTTTTTTTATTTGGTTTTATTTCCAGAACACAATTTCCAACATAAGATTGCATTTAAGAACCGCTTTTAAGAACCGCTTTCGAACAAGACATCGTTTTACAGCGCAATTTGATCCGACAATTAACGACTCACTCATCAACAGCATTATAGTGCCATGCATGATTCTGTAGTGCTGTCCCCCCTTGATGCTGTTTGGGTGTTCCGACGGACGCCAGGCTGCAGCCCGTGGCCACGGTGGTTCCAGCCCAGACCGATCTTGTGTGTCCACACCGCACTGTGGTCTGGGAGGAGTAGGATCCAAAGCAGTGTTTAAGTTCCCACAAAAGAGGCCTTCTCGGCCACATGTTAGCCATTCTGGCCTTTCACCCGAGTCGCATTCTCTCTGCGCGTCGGTTGAAAGTGAGTTTGAGAAGGAGAAGGGAAACATCACGATATACAGGTTGCAAAAGCATTGTCAAAAGTGAAGTGATTGTTGTTTTTTTAACGTTATGCCCATTCTCAAGTTATGGATCATGTTATCTACTTAGACGGAAATACACAATCGTTCTATGTTGGAGGTGGCTACTGATGCATGAACTGAGTGGGAGTGTTTGACAATGGGAATCCTATGCAATAGAAGACTGCGATTGTGCCTTTTTAAAAGAATAAAATATTTTGTTTTAAGAAGTGTGAATGTGTCCCTCACTTGTCCATGTTGCCCTTTTTGTTTACTTCTACATCTACTTTGCATCTCTGCTAGAACTTACTATGTTGCATGAGGTGTCAAGATCAACCATGATTTTCAGAAAGATTTTTATTAATGAAATGCATTACGGACAGTGGTATGGAAGTTTGACTATTGGTACTCTGCTGCACTGCAACATGCAATTGTGCACGCAGTTAGCACTTCAACTAACCTGTGTGTCACCAACACTATGGCATACACAACGGCAAGTATTGTAACTCAATTCTTCCAATCCATTTCGTATCACCTTTGCATCGCAAGCCCTGCGGTGTTTAAACTCACTGCTCGTAACACCTAAATGTTGACTAATTGTGTCTGCATCATCTTCTGCAGCACCAACCAGGTAGCTTGCGCAGATCTTTCAGTAGACATGGAGGCCGCAAGCAAACCTTGCGTCAGGTGAGCAAGGTCATTGAATACGAAACCTCTTAAACTGTGCACCGGCATGACCTTTGCTCCGACAATTCAAACAATCAAAAGAAACCAGACAGAGGATAAGTTATGATCCATCATTGTATGGAACTTGCAATCGTTCTCTGTGTGCACATTTATTAGCCAGCCTCCTAGAGAGGATGGAAAAACAAAGCCTCTGCGGTTTGCGTAGCATCTTCTCATCAGGGTTGGCCTGTGGGGTAGGTGTGGCCTACGCCCAGAGGAGATACTCGCTCTACACTTCCTCTATCTAGTGGTGAAAACATATTGGCCAACCTTCAGTCCCTTAGAGGAAGTTACTATCGAGAGCAGCAAAAATAGAGATTAGCAACCAAGCAGGGGGTTGCAAACTCCGCCATAGCCTTCGACCAGGCGGTGTGTACGACTACTCTTGTCTGCCGATACGTTCTAGTGTTTGGTACAGTTGACCCCTCCCCCACCCGACCAAATCTGACACCCCTTCCTGCCAGTGCAGGTTAAGTGTGTCGGCTGGTGGGGAGATTCTTGATGGTGTAGACATGGAAGAAGAAACAATCGTGGAAGAGGAAGGATCGACCAAAAAGTCAGGTGAGCCACGCAACGAGGACGTTGGCTGAAAAGGAGCTGTTATTGTTTCGAAATTTTAATTGAGAGATTATTTAAGTGTGTAAGTGTGTGTGCGTGTTACCTAAGTGTGTGTGTGTGTGTGTGTGTGTGTGTGTGTGTGTGTGTGTGTGTGTGTGTGTGTGTGTGTGTGTGTGTGTATGAGTGTGTGTGAGGGAGCGTGTGTGTGTGTACGGTTACATTCTCTTAGTCGGCACGGTTGGACTCCCCTGCCTCCCCTTCTATTTAAAAAATAATTGTTGCTGTTCAACTTCTGTCTTAACATCAAACAAAAGACACGTCTACTTTCATAAAGAGTATATGGTCTGTTTTAAGAACCCTATTAACCCTTCTTAAAGTACTGTGTTTTCCCTGAACTTAAGGTGAAAATATATTGCAAGAGTCATATTTTTTCAATCAGAATATTGATAGATTGATTGACAGAGTGGTTGTCGGCCACTTTCAGCTGGTAGCTCTACAGGAAACATAGTACCCGTCTTTCAAAATCACCTCACAAGACTGTCTGAAACTGTGCTGCTGCTGCTGCATTACAGAACATGATATAAATGACAAGCAGGATGTGGTTGACCCAAATTGAGACAGCTTCAGAGCGAGAGAGAGAGTGGCAGATATTCAGCATTCAAAGTCTTCAAAGGCTGCTGTCAAACATTTAACCGTTTCTTCCAAAGCAAACGCTAATTTCAGTTCATTTGGGCATCAAGCTAAATAAAGACAGAAATACACCGAGATTTTTATCTTTGCGGGGCAAAAGGAGTGCTTAGATATAATTTAGATAGAAATAAATAGTAGACACATTTTTATGTGAGTCGTTGCATCATCGTCAAGTCATTGACTCATGTATTGCCTTTGTATTTCTACATACGGTTATAAATCAAATGAACTCACACCCTTTCTGTGACACAAAGTATAAGGTTTCGTAAAATGTGTCTATATATATATATATATATTACTACTATTATTACTTTTTATGGTTTCTTTCACAAGCACTTTTGACTAAACTTAATTTAAGTGTCGCACAAAGAGTTTAAAGACTATGTTCTGGCCATGAAGTTGAGACCAGTTGAGACCATCTGTGTCAAAGAAGAGTAGTACTGTATTTTGCCTTGAGGTGGGGGAAGGGCATTATTAAGGCAATGCTGTTATGCTTAAAATGATTGCTAATGTTAATTGCATGTTAATGAAAGGGTCTAATTTTCATTTCAGAAACACTAAAGGTAGCTTTTAATTCGCCTCCCAAGCGCTACAGTGAGATCTTCAGGGAATTTGATAGCCTCGACCTCAGCCTGGCTATTTCGTAAGTAGAATCCTCGAGTTTCTCAAATAAAAAGTTTGTGGGTATTATTTTTTATTATTATTATGTTATTATATAGTTATTACAACTTTACTCAGGAGCACTTTCAGTTACATGAGATCCCTTTTTGTTCGGATGTTGTCGACCATCATGTTTGTGAAGATAATATCGAGTTGGATGTTGAAAGAATTGTTAGTTGAAAAAATAATAATAATTCCTTTGGAAGGAAATTTATTTGTTTGTTTCTTTGGATAACATGAGCAGTTTTACCTAGAATAGGAAACTGGATTTTCTCTGATTCAGGAACTACAACCAATACAGTCAGTGAGACTTCCTCAAATACAAACTTCCAGCTCATATTGTTGATGACGGTAACATTTGCAGAATATGGAGCTAATTACTGTATTGTTATATTCATTGCATGAATTAATAGTTTTTCAATATTATATTTACTGTGCACAAAATATATTGGTATGGCTGTAGGCCTATATGAAACTATGTCCTCTGTTCACTGATCAGCATCGTTACTGTTATGAATGAAAAAGTTTGGCAATCTTATATGTCATAGAGGGAAATTCACCATGTGGAAAGCAAAGACTTCACGTCAGTGTTCTTTCTAAATCCCTTGGTATTATTAGGACCTCGACCTCTCCCATAATTAACGTTTGACTTGTTTCATTAGTTCAGAGGAGCTGGAACCTGACTCCCAATCCATCCCCGAATCCATCTCTACAGAAAGAACCGAATCCATGGAGCAGGACAGCGTGTCGGTAAGATGACTCAGTTACCAGGATTACTTGTGTTTTCCCACGGTGTAGGGGGCAATAGTTGACCAGATAAAACTATTGTCGATATTCCTGAGACAAAATAAATTAAAAAAACTTTTTGTTCATATATTTTATTCATATATATTTTTTAATGGAGTAAATTGTTGCAGTAGAAAACATACATAGTGCAGGTTTAAGGTTAATGTTATGAATTTACTGCAAGACAGACTTTCTTTGTGGGTTTGTACAAATTTGGATTTTCTGGCGGATAGTGTTTGATGCATTCCGATGTTTGTTCTCTATTTCCCCAGCCTTGTGAAGATACATGTCCCATAGAGATCTGCGTTGATCCCACAGATATCGAGAACCAATCAGGTATAGTAGCAGTATGTAGAGTTTGTGTGTCTGTGTGTGCAGACGTGCGTGCGTGCGTGCATACATATGCTTATGTTTACCTGTACATGGGCATAAAATCTACACAAATTAAACCTATGTCGTTATGTACGCACCTGAAGGGTCAATAAAGCTCCACTAATAGAGTTTGAACCGTGCAAATGAACATCCATTATGGCCCAGTAAGCCCGGGTGTGTGATGCTTATGGTTTAACGTGTATCACTGCAGACAGCCGTGCTGTCATTGATGAGAGACCAACGCGTGTGTCTCTCTCTCCCTCATTTCATCAATGACAGCGCTAGTAGTGTGTCTGTCGTCCCCCAGGGCTGGGTCGTATTCACATCGTTAGTGGCGTGGACTAATTGCTCTGTTCTAACAAGATTAGAGCAGGAGAGGATAAAGGACTGGGATTAGAAAACGACAGCTGCTGCTCCCTCCGCTTTTTTTCCGTCTTTTCTCTCTGGTCAAAAGACGGGTGGTTTGGGTGTTTGTGTCTGTGGAAGTGTGTGTGGAGTTCTGTGTGTGGAAGTGTGTGTGTGTGTGTGTGTGTGTGTGTGTGTGTGTGTGTGTGTGTGTGTGTGTGTGTGTGTGTGTGTGTGTGTGTGTATGTGTGTGTGTGTGTGTGTGTGTGTGTGTGTGTGTGTGTGTGTGTGTGTGTGTGTGGAATTCTGTGTGTGGAAGTGTGTGTGTGTGTGTGTGTGTGTGTGTGTGTGTGTGTGTGTGTGTGTGTGTGTGTGTGTGTGTGTGTGCGTGCGTGCGTGCGTGCGTGCGTGCGTGCGTGCGTGCGTGCGTGCGTGCGTGCGTGTGTGTGTCTGCGTCTGTGTGTGTGCGTGCGTGTGTGTGTGTGCGTGTGTGTGTGTGTGTGTGTGTGTGTGTGTGTGTGTGTGTGTGTGTGTGTGTGTGTGTGTGTGTGTGTGTTTGTCTGGTTGTGTGCATGTGTGTGTGTGTGTGTGTGTCTGAAGGTGGAGAAATCAGAGAGGGGAGATGAAAGAGTGTCAACCAGGGGGAGTTCTGTGTAGAATACGTTAGATATTGTTGGACCAAAAAGCCTGACTTTGCCTTTTGCCTTTTCCTGTTAGTCGGCAGGCAGTTCCGATGCCTTGACCCTTAATAGTCTTTCATTTGCTGTGGAGGAACAAGATTAAGAGAAACAGATCAGTCACACGGAAATGCAGCACGATGTTGTAACAACGCTACTGCCAGCAGGCAGTGAAACATATACACTCACAACATTGCTGCCCCCATCCACATAGCTTCCTGCTGGCAAACCCAGCTCAGTTGAGACTCTGTTGTATGTCATGATTCAAAGGGGGTGGGAGGTGCCACAGGGTCAATATGCTGCTATTGGCTGCCAGGCAAGGAGATCTCTCACCGAGGGTCAGTGTCTCACACACACGTGGTTCATCTGTTTCTCTGACTCCTAACATCAACTGACAGTTTTCACAGCCTGCGACACCCACGCACATGCACGCACACACACACACACACGCACACACACAAGCACACACACACGCAGCGTTTGATCTGTGCTCCAAGTGATGGATGGAAAACAAGCTCTCTCCCCTCCTAGTGATTGACGCCTCACCCACAACACCGCTATTACCGGGCTATAAGCAGCCATTTTGTCACACACCACAGGAGGTAAAGCCTAGACAGCCCACAAATCTGGACCTGCACTGGGCTAATCCCGGATCCCCAGACCCATGAGGCTTCTTTGGGACGGGGCAGAAAGCTCTGGGAGGCTGCCTGTTGGGAATGACGGCCTTGAATTAAGGTTGATCTGGAGATGCACTGGGACCTGAAAGCCAACCTACCGCACAATCTGGACATAAATGGATTTATTCCGGAAACTGGACTTTTGTTAGTTGTTGCTTTTCTATACAAATAGGAACTTTGAAGTGAGTTGTATGCTGTGTCAAAAGATAGGGATCTAAGAAAGAACGGGGACCACTCCTCTTCGGTATAGCTACGTAAAGATGTGGCTTGATCGCTTGGGATGGTGAGGCTGAAGCTCATTTACTTAAACCTTCTTTAAAAGAACGGAGATACACCAAGGGCTTTGCTTCAAACAAACATTCCTTGTTTTGATCCTGTCGGTATACCAAGACGCATGAGAGAAGAAGAGATTGAGAAGGGAAGGAAAGCGGAAGAACCGAGAGGGTGTCCCCCAACCTAGTGCACCCACCCACTCTGGGTCTCTGAGGACAAAGCGGGGGGTGTGCTTGTCAAACCGCAGCAACAACCCAACCATGACCGGCACTAGGGACAGGCCCGGTGGCACGGTGCGCCTC
>NC_079413.1:6235543-6243043 GCF_026213295.1 Gadus chalcogrammus
AGGCCCATTGGAGGTTGAGATGGTTGTCCAAACTGAATGTCCAACATGTGATGAATTTCTTTCTTTTTTGTTGTTTTGTTGTCGTTGTTTTCATGGAAGGCTGGAGAAGACCAAACGGAAAACAAGTAACCCACTCAGTGCTCTGCAGGACCTGTACCTACCGGACGACGTCCCCATGAGACGCCCCAGTGACGGAAGTAAGTACTGGAGCGCTGATCACACGCTGTTATTGCGGTTATCGGCTGCCGTTTTGGTTAGTTGGGAGAGTATTACCTGCTAGGATCTCTGCACACCATGAACCGTTTCCCCAAGGATACCAGAAGGTTTCCCCACCCAATGAATCAATATGGCCGCTGGTTTGAATAAGCTCTACAGAGAGTTACTACAAGTGTGTGAGCTGTATCCTGAGACCTTTGCTTTGCTCCCCCACCACCACCAGGGAGAGTTGTCTCCAGCGATGGCGAGAGCATGGAGGGAAGCATGGAGTCTCTGTCCAGCCCTGGTAGGCCAGTTAAGATGAAATCTTTCTGATGACATCCTGTCCAATGTTAGGGTTAGTCTAGCGTAAGAATGACCCCTCGTTGCTGACAGTTACTGATCTTCTTTTTGTTGTGCCTCCCTGCGTCTCCGAAGCTTCGTTTTCAAGGCGGTTGCCCAAAGTCGCGTCCTGTGGGGCGATGTCATCAGAAGACCCTGACGACAGGGACATGGCGACGGAATCTGGTCAGTCGCAAGTCTGTGACATAGGCGTCTCATTCGTTCACAAATATGAACTTTACGTTTGTAACCGGTGTCTTCTCCTCCTGCCTTCAGACCTTCTGGAATCCCCTTCAGAATCTCTGGCCAAAGTACGCATCCCTTCCAGGGCGGCACTGACTCACAAACTGAGGAAGATGAAGAGCAAGATGGTGAAGTGCAAGCAGTGCGATAATTACATCGTGGTGAACGGCGTTGAGTGTGAGGAGGTACGAGAGTATAGCAACGATGCAAGGCATCCATTATTGTTGAGAAATACACTTAGCGATAGCAACATGTTTGTCCTGATCCGCTCTGATCAGAAAATGAAAGGGGTGGTCTCAAAGGTTGTACCCTTTGTGTGTTAGTTGATCGTTGAATATCAAGTCTGCTTGTAGCAGCAGCCTTTCAGGAATAGATCTGGAACTCAATTAAGTTTTGTTTATGATTTCTCAACTTTTCTCTCTTCCGACCACCTTAAAGAAACCAGGGAGTCTGGCACAGCACACAATGTAGTTGATAAAAACCTCATGTCTGGCTTGTGCGTGTCTCCCGGTGCCTCAGTGTGGGTTGGCGCTCCACCGGAAGTGTCTGGAGGTGTGTTCCCTGGTGTGCGAGAACGGGAAGGGGGTGGTGTTCGGGGTTGGCCTCGCCCAGCTGTGCCGGGACCGGCCCAACTCCGTGCCGTTCGTGGTGCAGCGCTGCACGGCGGAGATCGAGATCAACAGTCTGGCGGTCGTGGTAAGACTCACTGTCCATGTCCCGTGTCGGAGAGGTACCTACTACCAACCACGGGAACGCAGCTGAAGAGCTTATCTGAACGATGGTGTAAAACCGGCCTTAATCTGCAATCTAGACACAATGATTAAGAAGAGGAGCTAAAGGCTCTAATCAGTGTTGTCATGTAGGATGTTTGGGATTTAATATTATGTTTCAGTTTTGGTTTCCTTACTGTGATGGCAAATCAGTTAAGGTAACAGCAAATGTATAATAGAGTGAACTATTCTTTTTTTATTGTATTATTTATATATAATAATTATATTATAATATATTTGTATTGGCCTTATGGATGGGACAGTAAAGAGAGGAAGAAAAGTGGGTTGAGGAAGGGAGGGAATGATATGTAGCAACAAGGCGTATCGCCTATGTGGTTAGCACACTAGCGGGACTGATTAGTAGATCGTTCATTGATCTACTGCATCCATCTTGACTCGACGCGTAACATGCAAGACATTAGAAACTCGATTGAGCGTGAAACCCCAGCTGAGAGCGACAGCATTGGACGCTCCGACTGAGCTTCCCTCCTCTCCTCTCCGACCTTATCCCAGGGGATTTATCGAGTGTGTGGGTCGAAGCCGCGCATCCAGAGGCTGTGTCAGGCCTTCGAGGCCCAGGGTGAACAGGTGGAACTGTCGGACATCTCGCCGCACGACATCACCTGCCTCCTCAAGCACTTCTTCAAAGCGGTACGCCCTGCTGGGGTAAAATCCCAAAATCTCCATAAAAATATCTACAACAAAAGAAAGCGTTTATTCAGTGGCCGACCATGATCACTCATCCTTTTGATGATCACTCATCATTTTGTCATTATTATTTATCCCTCCTCTCTTTGTTCCAGCTCCCAGAGCCGCTGTTGACCTTTGACCTCTACAGTGACTTCATCAACGTGGGCAAGGCCATTCAATGGGCGTACAAGGAGGCCTCTGTAGACGCGACGGGAGTCCCGGAAGACATCGTGATCAACCTGTGCACGATTCTAGAGAAACTCCCTCCGCATTCCTACAGCACGCTGCAGCACATGATGTGCCACCTAAACAGGTGAACCGAAATGGTTTCTATCACAAATCTTAGGGGTCGCTTAAAGCTGCTTCGGGAACTGTTATCACTGCAGCAAATCGCTTGCGTTCAAAAGGTGATTTTCTGTTCCTCGACAGAGCACATTGATTGAGAAGGGGATTGACGATTGATGGTTCTTACGTCAGCCAATCCGTCCAAATCGCTCAGCTTAACTCTTCGCCCCTCTGCCTCCACAGAGTTTCGATAAACGTCGAGCAAAACATGATGTCAGCGGGGAACCTGGGCATCGTGTTCGGGCCGACTCTCTTGCGCCCCCTGGTGACCTTTGACATGTCCATGGTGGCGCTGGTGGAGTCCACCTATCAGGGCCTCCTGGTGGAGGTGCTGATCGCTCAATACGACCGGGTGTTCGGGCCCCAGCCCAGGGCCAGTACGCCGCCCCCGCCGGTCCCCACCACGCCCCTGCCGGAGACACCCACCCGACAACCCTGCCCCCTGGTGGACCCTGAGACCCCCAGCACTGTCCCGGACCAAGGGGGTCCCTGCAGAGACCGGCCCCAGTCCTTAGAGGTGAACGTCGGTGTTAACATGAGTTATTTGTTATTAGGGGATGTTCAACAACACATCTCAATTCCAATGTTCATATCACAGGGTTTTAATTTTCACAGTAATAACAGTAATTATTGTAACTATTTTAACAGTTGTTCAACTACAATAACAGTCTCTACCTTTAGGTATGTGGACGGAAAGTGTTTGCGTAATGCGTGCATGTCTATGTATGTTTGTGTGTGTGTGTGGTTGTGTGTGTTCGTGTTAGTGTCTATGCATGAACCTGAGTGAAGCTGCTTTTACCACTAAAGCTGTTTATCTGTTGTCTTAATTCGGTTGGCATGTTCAGGAAGGTTACCTGTCTCCTTAATTAACACTTGTGCCTTCAGGATTAACTCTATTAGCACACTGTGTCTGCCTGTCTACCCGCGCTGACTCTGACCTCTCCTGTGCTGCACACACTAGCGATTGGCTTTCTCCAAACACATCAGCAACAAAAACACCAGATATATCAGTAGAAGAAGAAAAATTGACTTTTTCTCCTTGAATTGACCAAAACGTAACTTGGGACCCTTTCAGAACTACATTTGTCGATTTTTGTTGTATTTGCCTAACTGCTCCTTGAACAATATAGCGTCATATATTTCAACAAACATCCCCAACATTAGGATTGTGTCATTCCAACAGAGTCGAACAATCAAGAGAGAGTCAAGTGAGGGTTATATATCTGACAAGTCTTCGTCCAATGAAGCCGTGGACCAGCTCAGCCCTGAGGCCAATGAGGGAGCAGGTAGGCAAGCCATAACAACCGTTAATTTTGGGTGTGGCTGGATTAGGTACATGGGATTACAGGATTTGGCCATTTATCTTTTTTCAGCTTTTTCAGGTCTTATTGTGTGTGTGTGTGTGTGTGTGTGTGTGTGTGTGTGTGTGTGTGTGTGTGTGTGTGTGTGTGTGTGTGTGTGTGTGTGTGTGTGTGTGTGTGTGTGTGTGTTTTGCTATTCTGGCTTTTATTTACCTTTTCTAGGCAGCTTTTTGTGTTGTTTTTCATAAAAGAGCAAATTGTTGTAGCTTGTTCAGCTTTTCTGCTTTCTTTTTCCACATCGATAAACTCAGAATTGTTGAGCTCTGATAAACTCTTTACCTGGATGTCAACACTGTTGTCTTGTTAGTACATCATGGCCAATTCAAGGTTGTAAAATCCAAATGAATCCAACCAGTCCCGAATCATTATTTCATTGCTGTGTTCTGACTCTCTGCACTGCAACACCCTAAACCTTAACAACACAAATCAGCTCATATATACTGTGTATGACTGTGTATGGATCTTGCTTTATTTGTGTTTAAATGATATAATCATAACCACCACACTTTCATCACGCCTTTTATGAATACAGACTAACGTTCTCATTGTGTAAAGGATATAAAATCTGTTTTTTGTGTTTCTCCTCGTTTTCAGGCGTGGCTGTGAGCGGAGCCACGAGGGCCCGAAACCCTGAGGGCGCGGGGGCCACAGGGGCCCCGCACTCTGAAGGCGCGGGGGCCCCGGACTCAGAGGCCACAGGGGCCCCGCACTCTGAAGGCGCGGGGGCCCTAGACTCCGAGGATGCGGCGGCCCTGGAGTCTGAGGCTGGGGGGGCCCCGGATTCAGAGGCAGCAGGGGGAGCAGACACCGAGGCTCTATACAGCTTCACCAGACAGCCGGTCAAGTACCAGCGCCACCCCACCCCCGGAACCCGACGGCCCAAGCCTTGGAGCGGACACCCGAGCGCCGGGGGCCCCGACACCGAGGCTCGGAGCGGGGGGGGGTCTCTGGAACCAAGAAACCCGGAAGAAGGGACCCCCGGCACCCAGGACTTTGGGGTTGACCCCGGCCAGGGGGCGGACCCGGCGAGTCCCCGTTCGGTCGTACAGCACATGCTGGCCTTGGACCCCGTGTGGACCACAGGCGCAGAGCCGGCGGCGTCCGTTTCCACCGCCACCACCACCCCGCCCTCCAGACGGGACAGGGGGTCTGGCGACAGAGCCGATCCCACCGCGGCGAACGTGCCCTGCGGCGTGGAGGGGGCTTGGCGCACGGCAGGGAAGGCTGCTGTCTGTCAGTCGCCCAAGAGGCTTTCTGGAGAGCTGCCCCTGTCTGTACCCGCCCAGAAGATCCTGTCTGGGCTGAAGCTCAGACGCAGCAACTCTGGGACGGATGAGCAGCTTTTTGTGTGAGGATCTGCTCCTGGGTAAACTTAATTTGCGGAGTCTCCAAACTATAGCTGCTGCTGCTGCTGCTGCTGCTGCTGTTGGATGAAGTCATGTTCACTGTATAGGCTGTATATGTCTGGGTTTGAGATGAAATACGTGTTGTTTCGTGGCTTTTCTCTGATCCTTAAAGGGCCTTTAAGGATCATTTACACATTATAACATAATCAGGTATTCATCCAATAATGCAATCGACGTCACGCACATTTGAAGGATTGTGTCAATGACTTTCGGTCTCCTTATGTCTCATCTGTCCTACATGAAAGTTTGAATAGACACAGCTGCTTTTGCACGAGCCAATACAATCACGTTCTCCTTTATTTTTTCATTTTTGTTATGCGCTAATTACTCTGTTTAAATGCATCATGTAAAGGAAGTAAAGTATGATCTAAATGCAATGTCTTAATTGTGACATTGTCTTCACATAGCCCTTACTTTACTACATTCCTTTAAAATCGTCTGAGTGTAAACAGAGTGGGATCAACCGTTGGAATATCTACATTTTATACTATGCACCTGTATTCATCTGTCCAGTTGACAATTGACAATGACCATACCAGATGTAGCAAGACATTTTCAAACCTTTGAGAACAAAAGACAAAATGAGTTGTTTGAAACTAGGCTACAATGATCGCAAGATAACCTTTGGGAAACAATTTTAATAAATATTTTGTTATCGTTGGCATAGCTTAGTAAAAATGAGTATTTGTCTTTATTTGCCTTTATGGTGTTTTTCTTTTTTTGTCCTTGGCAGACGCAAGATCTTTATTCAGCCACAGGGGGTCAGTGTTCTCAAGTCAAAAGAAAGAAGGCAGCATGGTCTCATTTTAGTACAGAAATCCGAACCACTTGCAGTAAACAACCTTTTGTTATTTTATGGTTTCATGGTTTTCCCTATTTTTTTTATTGTTTATTCAGCGAACTTCTTTTATACACGGTCCAGATGTTTTCACTCACACACGACACACTCTTATCAATTCCTATTAAAGCAGAATAATATAAAACAGACTCTGAGGTCTAGTGAAAGAATAGCCTATTGTAGACAATTGTTGTATTGTAACCCTTTGAATAGTTTGCAATAATTCACCACAACCCCAGTCATGGTCGCAGCGTTGTACAATCGTCACAGATGTGGTTCAAGCGTCCCAATATTTTCCGATCTGTCACCTATCAGGATTCTTTTGAGTCTCCATTTCTCACTGAGCGCATCTCTTCTACACCGAAACCGCGAGACATCATTCTGAGTATCAATAGGCTGCATCATTTCTCATTTTCCTTCATCATCTTCCAAACGTCCCCCCGTCCCCGCCTCCTCCTTCTCCCTGCACATCTACTCCCTCCTCCGAGCCTTTATGCACAACTAATTCAGCGCTCACACACACATACACACACACACCCCCACACATATACATACACACACACACACACACACACACACACACACACACACATAGACTGGTGACGAAAAAAACGAAGACAATAGACAATACTTTGGTGATCATGGTAGTTGGTCTCTGAGCCATGTGCACTATACGGAGCGTGGTGAACTACAGTGGACCGATTTGAGAAGCGTCCATTTATTCCCGGGGCCCAAAGTTTTCCCTTCTTTTTGATGCTGCCGACCGAGGCTTCAGGAGGAGTGTGTTTCCCGTCAAGGTAAGCTTGATCTGGGCTGGCGGTGACAACTTGGGAACAGGTTGGAAGTGAATTCAACTTGTGTTTTTTATTGGATGTCATTTTTGGGGTGCTTTATTTAGCTTTGGTGTTGCCGGCTTGTTGGCTGTCTTTATTATTTATAACACACAACTTTTCGCTTTTTTGATTGATTGATTGAAGAAATTGAACAGCCATTGCATTCCAATTCTGTCAATCGAATCAAATGATTCGTGTGTATTGATTTAATTATTGTCCTGGTAAGGTTCTATTTCATTCTGTTCAAATATATTTAATTGCTTCGCATTGTGATTATTCTTTAATTATAACGTATTTGACGGTGCAGTTGCTATGGTAATGTTTTACCGGCGGTAGGCTATTTTAATTTGCCCTATGCAGCGCAAGCCACAGTAGGTAGGCGCTACAGGCGCATCTAATGATCGGTTCAAAACAAACCATAATATACTAATTCATTTCCCTAAAGATTTGGGCTTTTTATAGCACCTCTAGTGCGGC
>NC_079413.1:6248043-6250543 GCF_026213295.1 Gadus chalcogrammus
TAATACAACCAATTGAATTAACTCCTACCGCCTACACTTACACCCGGGGGAGGTTTCATCCCTCTGTACAATAAAACAAGAGAGCAAGCATACATCCCCCATATAGGATTCACTCAGTTCAGGACACTGTTGTCAACATCATGTGGTATGTTTATATATATATATATATATATATATATATATATATATATTATTATTATTATTATATAGCTTATTTTTTGTTTTCTGTCAATCATTCCAGTTATGAGTGAAATGACAGCCTGCTCCCGCCCCTCCCCTGTCAGTGATAAGGTGATGGGTATTTGGGTATTCAGGTAACCATTTGCACCCCGTATCCATTTACACCCTTTAATATGTATCATCCACACACTTGACTCATTGACAGTTCCTTCGTCAAAACCCCTTGTCATAAAAACTTGAGGGGTTATCCGTTCTGTCTGACACACATGTATTACACTGTGGACCATGTGGCCATGTGGCCACCAAGAGTCAATTTAATGATTACACATGGTTCTTCTTCTGTAGTATTAAGTATGTTTTACCCATGTTTCTTCTTCTGTGGTACTATGTTTTACCATTGGTTCTTCTTCTGTGGTACTGCAATGTTATACCCTTGGATCTACTTTAACGGTAGTAAGTATGTTTACCATTGGTGCATCTTCTGGGGTTCTGTTATTTATACGATTGGTTCACCTTCTGCAGTAACAGAAGATGAGTATTTTAGATGAAGGCAAATCTAGAAATAACATTCTTGATTTGCATATCCCAAATGTTACAGCCATGGCTAAGGGGCCTAAATAGTTCCCATTATTTTAGAATCCCGAAAAGACAAATAATTAATAATTGTAAAATAAACCTAACTTCAACAATGGATACCAAACTAAAAAATGATTGGCATAAATGTAATTGGAAGGTGCTGAAACATTCATAAATCTGTATATAACTCAGATGCATCATTAAACATGCATGGCTTTGTGATTACACAAAATAAAGATGGTATAAAGAACTGAAATTAGAGATGACGGGTGTGATAACATCATGTCCCCTAGCCTTGAACAGAAGATTAAAGCATCCTGAAACCCGACGTCCATCACACTCAGTCTCAACCCAGCCCATGTGATCTTTCACACACTGAGTCTGATATTATGGTCTGTCCCTGACCTCCGTGGCGAGTCCCCTAGACCAATACAATCCGGCAGATTCTTGGAGAGGAATGAGAGCGTAACTTTGGGATCTCTGGGGGTCTACTGCTCCCCCCTTCTGCTCTAAGCCCCCCAAAACATACAAGCTCTCTGCTGTGGTCACCGGGTCACCAAGGGGAATATTTACCAAACCCGGGGTTTAATACCTCACTCTGTGGGGTGGAGGGCACCCGGACCATGTTTGGGTTTATCTTCCCCCCCTCTCCTCCTCCTCCTCTTCCTCCTCCTCCTCCTCCTCTCCTTGCACCGCCCCACCTGCCTCAACACCCCCTCCCCCGCCCCCCCGCCCTCCTTCGCTGCCACCAAGGCCTCGGTATGCGGATACGTGGAGTCTCTCCTTGAAGAGGGTGTGTGAACCTCTGTGTGTGTGTGTGAAGCTGTGTGTGTGTGTGTGTGTGTGTGTGTGTGTGTGTGTGTGTGTGTGTGTGTGTGTGTGTGTGTGTGTGTGTGTGTGTGTGTGTGTGTGTGTGTGTGTGTGAGAAGCTGTGTGTGTGAAGCTGTGTGTGTGTGTGTGTTTGTGTGTGTGTGCAAGCCTCTGTGTGTGTGAAGCTTAGTGTCTGTATCTGTGTTTGTGTGTGTGACTGTGTGTGTGTGTGTGTGTGTGACTGTGTGTGTGTCTGTGTGTGTATTATGTCCACAGCCCACCTAGAGAGTGTTCTCTCAAGTTACTCCTGTGTTTATATGTGTGTGTGCGTGTGTGTGTGTGTGTGGGTGGGTGTGTGTGTGTGTCTGTAGTTATACGTGTGTCTTTTTGTGTGTGTCTTGGGTCCTGCCGTTCTGTGTCGCGTAGGAGATGGAGATCTCATCCACGTGCACACACTCCTCTATTTATTCCTTACACACCACCCCAGCCCATGCTCTCTACCTCCCTCTCTCTTTCTCCCTCTCTCTCTCCCTCTTTGTCGGGCCCATTCATCACTGTCTGCTTTGTAATAATATTTCTCTATTCCAAACCTCATTTCCGTCTCGTTGAGATTGATAGCAGCGATGACACCAATCAGGTTATCTCTCCGTTTATCCCTCGTTCTCTCTTAATCGCTCCCCACCCCAGCGTCTCCCTCTCCCTCTCTCTCCCCCCTCCCTCTCCCTCTCTCTTTGTGTGTCTCCGGGTGGGGTGGGGTTGGGTGGGGTGGGGTGGGGCATAGGGTGTTTAGATTGGATGCTAATTACCCTGTGTACCGCAGTTGTGACAAGACAACAGGTCCCGAGTGGCACGGTGCGTCGTGCAAGACTCGGCCATTCTAAGCGATACGATGATGCAATGGAAAAGTGACCGGGGCCTTCAAGCGCCGTTAAAA
>NC_079413.1:6255543-6290543 GCF_026213295.1 Gadus chalcogrammus
TTAGCCGCGGCAGCTGCGTTTGGGACAGAATCGCAGATTATGGGCTCTAGTGTGAAGACCTGGCTCCCTCTGCACTCTCTCGATCTGGGCAGCGACACCTTCCTGTCCCCCAGTCAGGGTGCCTCGACACTTCTGTCCTGTAGTCACCACCTCCTCCTCCTCTTCCTCCTCCTCCTGCCCCGACCCCGTACTACCCCTCCACACACACACGCACATGCGCACACACACACACACACACACACACACACACACACACACACACACACACACACACACACACACACACACACATACACACAAACACAAACACGCACACATGCGCACACACACACACACACACACACACACACACACACATAGGCACACAGGGACGCACGCACATACATACACTAACACACAAGCACAGAGGAACACACACACACACACACACACACACCACACACACACATAGGCACACAGGGACGCACAAGCACAGAGACGCACACTCACACACACACACAATCACCCAACAGGCATACGCACACACGCACGCACACACACACACACACACACACACACACACACACACACACACACACACACACACACACACACACACACACACACACACACACACACACACACCACAGGCACAACACGGGCACCAGCACACAAACACAGGTACACACACACACACACACACACACACACACACACACACACACACACACACACACACACACACACACACACACACACACACACACAATTAAGCAAATAAACACACTCACCATATATTTTTTAATAGTGTCTATGGAAAAAATGTTTACACTCAACACATTATGAAATGTTATTTTAATAATAGTATAACATTTAAAAGTACCTAATTTGTAGAATTTAAATAAATATCTATAAATATATAGGTGACTGTTTAATTACGTCTACCCACGCTCTGTTATTAACTTATTCATTTGTATGTATAGGTATGAAATGTAGTAAAGATACTGTGTGTGTGTGTGTGTGTGTGTGTGTGTGTGTGTGTGTGTGTGTGTGTGTGTGTGTGTGTGTGTGTGTGTGTGTGTGTGTGTGTGTGTGTGTGTGTGTGTGTGTGTGTGTGTGTGCTGGTGCCCGTGTGTGTGTGTGTGTGTGTGCGTGCGAGTGTGTGTGCATGCATGCATATGTGTTTCTGTGTGTGTGTGTGTGTGTGTGTGTGTGTGTGTGTGTGTGTGTGTGTGTGTGTGTGTGTGTGTGTGTGTGTGTGTGTGTGTGTGTGTGTGTGTGTGTGCATGTGCGTGTGCTTAGGGTGTGCATAAGTGAGAGGGTAGAGATTAACCCCATGCTATCCCCAATCCCTGGTTATGAGTTTACAGCGTCTGTCTGGCCATCGCACTGTTTAAACAACAATCTAATTAATCCTGTCTTTATTAGTTTCAGTGAACTGGGGAGGCAGGCTGGGAGGGCACAAGGGAAAACTGGGAATGCTGGCAGAAAACACTGGGAAGGGAGGGGCAGGGAACCTGAAGGACCAGGATGAGAGGTATTCACTGGTGCTACTAAATATATGTGCAGAGCTGCTCTCAATATGGAGACATATTGCAGCTTTAAAGCAGGCTCCCGGGGAACAGAACGGGACAAAAGGAGGAGAGGGGTCAGGGTCAGAGAAAGGAAAAAGTATTGTCTTTTTCAATTCAATAACGTGAATTCAAGACCTCATTATTTCCATTTCAATGCGTTTTTTCTTAATCCTTAACCAAAGAGAGGAACATTCAAGACGATTTCTCTTCACATAAAAAAACAACGCAATTGCAATATCAGAATGGCACCGAGCATTATTACCTGCACTGGTTAACTACTGCCCCCTACCGGCGGGGAGAGGAAACTGTCACTTTTGACAAATGTAATTCCTGCGAGCAGATGTTCAGCATGTTGCTCTGTGGATTGGGTAATGTCGCTTCGACCTTTAATTAAGTGACTCCACTAATCACCACAAGCATGGCGTTGAAAGGGAAAACGTGTCCCATCCTCCCGTGTGTGTTCCTCTTTTATTTATTGACACTCCTATAGGCTACAGTCTCTCTCTCTCTCTCTCTCTCTCTCTCTCTCTCTCTCTCTCTCTCTCTCTCTCTCTCTCTCTCTCTCTCTGAGACCACCACTCTTGCCCATGTCCTCCACGCATCCACATATCTCAGGCCAACATGTCGTCCGTCTCTCCCCCATTCCAGGCTGTTTGTGAGGAAGTGCAGTGCGTGCCTGCAGGTGATTGGCCGCTCGGAGCTGATCATGCGCGTGCTGGGCCAGGTGTACCACCTGGGCTGCTTCAGCTGCTGTGAGTGCGAGCGGCGTCTGCAGAGGGGCGATGAGTTTGTGCTGAAGGAAGGCCAGCTGCTGTGCCGCGTGGACTACGAGAAGGAGAGGGAAATGCTGGCGGCCATCAGTCCCGCCCCGACAGAGTCAGGTGCAGAAAAAAGGATTCCTGCGGTCGACGCAAACCACAAAAACACACAAACCACAAACACGCACCCACGCTCCACACGGTTGGCCGTGCGATGTTGGATATAGATTTCCGTGAACTCCAAAAGCAAAACTCCAAAAGGTCTTTCCAAAGATATTTTTCCTTTCAGTACAGTTGCATACATACATATATGTCCATGCAACATATGTTTATTTATATATATATTCAGTATATATTCACCAGTTCAACCCCCCCCCCCCCCCCCCCCCCCGCCCCCCAAAACCACTTTACCCACCACAATCTGCCACAGCAGTCCACTGTAAAAATCTCATCTGTTTTTCACACATTCCCACACTCACACTAACCCCCCCCCCCCCCCCCCCCCCCCGTTGACTGTGTCCTCCAGTGAAGAGCGAGGATGAGGACGGCGGCGGCGGCTCCGGCGGGGGGAAGGGCGGCGACGAAGGGAAGGACCACAAGCGGTCCAAGCGGCCGCGCACCATCCTGACCACGCAGCAGCGCCGAGCCTTCAAGGCCTCCTTCGAGGTGTCCTCCAAACCCTGCCGCAAGGTGAGGGGACCCCCCCAGTAGCTAAGGAGGTAGAGCGCGTCGGCTGGTAACCACAAGTTTGCCAGTACGATCCCCGGCTGACGCCGCCGTCGGTGTGTGGATGGGCGAATGTCAGACCATCTTGTGAAGCGCTTTGGATAGAAGCGCTATTTAAATGCACTCCTTTAATATTGATGTGGTGGCAGAGGGAGGAGGAGGAGGAGCGACGGTGTTAACGATGGAGGATTGTCTACTGCAGGTGAGGGAGACTCTGGCCGCCGAGACGGGACTGACGGTGCGGGTGGTGCAGGTGTGGTTTCAGAACCAGAGAGCGAAGGTGGGAGTTGCGAAAACACGTGGCGGATGTGTGGCACATGCACACACACACACACACACACACACACACACACACACACACACACACACACACACACACACACACACACACACTTACATACGCCACACATACACACACATGGACATACATACACATAAACATGAATACACATTCACGCAATCAAAGACAATGAATAAAAAACTGCTTTTGATGTCAGTTTTAACCTCACCATTTCATTGTACGCTTTAATAAGGTTTAGGTGTGTTTTTGTATTTGAATATGATTGAACTGAATCGTTGTTTTTTTACCGCAACGTTAATTACATTTTTTGACTTCGAATACCTTGAAAAGCGCTATATGAACAAAACGATGATTAGCATTATTGACGTATTAACGTTTGGATTCATGTGTCGGGCGCTGCAGATGAAGAAGATAGCCCGTCGACAGCAGCAGCAGCAGCAGCAGCAGGAGCAGGAGCAGATGGCTGGGGGCCGGCGGGGGCCCAACAGGGGGGGCCGACAGAGCAACGATGACAGCGAAGGTATAGCTACTTCCCTACCTTTCATGAAAACCAACTGAAAGATCTAAGCAGACGAGGAGTTGAGCTAGTTTCGTATTTTTATTTTTATTTATTTTTATGTGTTTTTTTTTAAAGATGGCTCCAGTACTCACGGGATGGACGGGCTTCTGGGGTATCCCTCGTTGCCACGGCAGCAGCTTCTGGCCCTGGACCCCAACATATATGGAGGGGAGCCCTTCAGACACGGGCTTACACCTCCTCAGCTGACCAATGAGCAGCTCCACGCCTATGGTACGACTGTGGTGTTAGAATTAACATTAAACAGGCCTGTGGTTCTTTCTTTTATCAGTTATTCACATTTCCCCAAACTATCTGTCTGTGTCTCAGAATCCGAGACGGTGTTCCACGATCTGGACAGCGACGGGAGCCTCGGTCACCTTGGCGACTGTCTCTTGGCAACAGGGGTGGAGAGTGGTCTCCTTGCAGGACGGGTGGGAAACCCAATCGACCGTCTCTACTCCATGCAGAACTCCTACTTCACCTCCTGACCCCTGTGAACTCTCACCCTTTCCCTACGCTTCCGCCTTTCACCTCTCAGAGATGCAGCTAATGGAGTCCGTCCATCAACATGCCTGTAGGACCACTCTTCATGAACAGCCTACACCCAAATACAAACACAAGCTTTTATTCCAATCCCAAATCATCAAATAGCAAATAGGCAGGCAAAGAGTGTGCTCGTTTGAATACACATTGCGGTAGTATAGCATTACCACAATTGTATAAAATCGACACACAAATGTATAAGTAGACACTGAAATTTTAAAAGACCTCAATTTTATTGTTTGTTATTTATGTTTATTCAATGTTATCAACCATAGAGGTATTAAAGCACTTTTAAAAACAAAAGAAAAAACATAAAACACTTGGTACGAGATGTTGGTACAAGTTATATTATGTATCTTTAAATTATTGGGGATAAAACGTTGATTTAATCAAACTCTTTACTTGGTCGTCGAAGCAGGGTTGAAGAGAAATTCAAGAATCTAATTAGATAAGTAGATTACAATTGTTTGATAACGTTGATGGTGGTTAGGTATCGTGTACTCTGAATTGACCTTCATGGATAGGGGTAGAATTGTGTTCTCAGGTTAGTGTGTATATTCGTGTGACCTGAGTCTTTCACTCAGGAAGGTATGCTGGAAAGGATGGATCTCAATTTATTTTCCACAATGGTCAGAGTAAAACTTTTGTAAGAAAAAACAACAACAACAACAACAACACAATAAAAGCTTTCTAATGTCAGTCTCCAATTAAAAACAGAGATAAAATCCAAAGCTTATTCTTTAACTTAAAAACAAAATAGTTCAAGGCCAAAACGGATAGAATAGAAACCAATCACGTATAGGAAATACTACAGGGTAGATTGAAGAGCCTTATACGGAAACAGGGTCGTGGTTCAGGAATAGACACTTAATGGTTCCCTCTTCTTGTATACCGTGTTCACAAAATAAAAGTAGTGCTGTGCTGTAGTTTGAAGACAAAAAGGCTCTCCAACTTCCTAAAGTCGGGGTGTTAAGCACGTGATGGTGTGCTGTCCTGTAATATAAATGTGAATATGACTGTATGTTCGCTACTATTACACTTTTTGACACTTTAGTTGTTTCTTTATTTAGAGCATCTCCTGAAAGAAATTGTTGTTGTATGACATTTTGTATCTTCTAGTTCCTCTCATATTCGACAAATACTCAAATTGTAGCATGATATATTGTGTGTCGCAATATAGATCGGAAAAGTGTGGTTTGAAGTCATAATGGACGCCGAGCTTTGCAAAAAGAAAAAAAAAATCAACATAGCACAGGAGCCAGACTCTCCCCTCCTCTGGTTCAGGAATATAAATATATTAGGATTATATTTGTTTGATTTATCGTGCTATAGTGATTGGCTACAGCTTGTAACATTATCCTTTATGGCAGTATGTTTGTCTATGATCACTGATTGATGGCATTCATGCAGTGATTATTTTATGTGAAAGTAACTTATTTGTGTGGTATTAGGCGAGTTTCTGCTATTTTAACATTTTTTGGGTTTTGTTTAACAGGTGATGTGATTTGAATGTACCGTTGCCATATCTTCAAATACAATCGGCAATCACATTTCTGAAGTGTTGCTTCACTTTTTTGGTCCTGAATGTTAGTCCGATATATACGCAGGAAAAAAAAAGTGTTCTTCCCCTCAGCATTTAATAAGTCATCGAGCAAAGTATCCTGTTCCGCTCTGTAGTCAAAGGGCCCATAACTCAACAGCCTCCCTCAGTAGTCCCTCTGATTAGATGTAGTCACTAGACAGACTCCCTCCCCTCCAGAGACTCCCTGTTGAACAGTGACCGGCCTAAGAAATGTGTGGGAGCTAAAAGTGCCCAGTTTAATATGTTGCTGTGATTCAGGCTGGCATGGAGGGAGTGTAGGGAGTAGCGACACACATGAGTTACGTTGAAACCCCACCAGGGGTTAACCCAGTGAGTAATACTTCGGACATCCATTTTGATTAAACTATTCGACCGAAGAAGCAGAGAAGTCAGAACAAAGGTCAAATCGTAAAAAATAAATATACAATTTCATAGAAAATTATATTTTTATTGGTTGAAATTTATCGGAAGAAAGGGACATACAGTACTGTTTGTACATATTCACATTAATGTTGAAACTTTGCCCAAAAGATTATGATATGTGTAGGCAGAAATGCACCTTTGTTGGGCCTTTTGGCTCACACTATTAAAACTGCACTTAAACTAGACCTACCAACAAAGCTGCCAAGGCTAAGCTAGTACTGTGTTTTAGGTGACATTGAGGTTTACATCATTAAAGTACATAGCATAACTGGGCTGAATTCATTGTTGACAAGTCCTTCCTTGCCGCTGTAAAAGACAGTTCTGGTCATAGAGGGGTGAACGTAAGGGGGGTCTTCTAGGTAGGCTGAGGTACTGGGGTCTCGATTGTGGCTTCTGCTATGGAAATCAATAAAGCAAAAAAAAATCACTACAGGTAAGGCAAGTTAACTTGAGTCTTATATTTACTGGTGTCCCTACTCCCATTGGATATGGGATACATTGACCTTACACACACACACACACACACACACACACACACACACACACACACACAAAAACACACACACACACACACAAAAACACACATGTGACACATGCACACACACGCACACACACACTCGATTGAACGCTCACCTGCTCCACTGAGATCGACCGTCTCCGCGCAACCCAGGAAACGTGCTATGTGTGGCTGGCAGGAGGTAGGGTCGGCTTGGTTTTCCCGGAGACAGTGCTCAAATTGTACAAATTCTTTCGAACAGCTTGACCTTATTTTCTGGATCACTGGGCTGGAATGAGAGATTACCAACAAATAAAGTTGATTTATTAGTGCGTGTGTGGTGTGCGTGTGTGTGTGTTGCAGGGAGGAGGGGAAGGTTACATTTTCCTGTTCCACAGCAAGAAATACACAAGGGTCATCCACTTACTGTGAAGATGTGCAGTTGGCGACCTTCATCTTGAGTTCATGACAGTGATGCTGCCATGTCGACGGGTTGGAGGCCACACAAGACCCATATTCCTCCATCTCTTTTTGGCAATACTTTGCCGTAATATTCATGGCAGCCTGCCTAGAAGGTGACACATATGTAGGTCAATTAATTCCGTTTATTACTAGTAGGAAGTTAACTAATACATTTTCAGGCACTTTGGACAACATACAACATGCATTTAGAAAATATAAATTCACGATGACATTCGTTAATAATTTAATATTTGCTTTCTTACATGATTGGGATGATAACTGTGGACTTGGCAGTCGTAAAGAATAAATAGCAGAATCAAGGTTATAATAACGATATGGTTTCAGCATGTGCAGCCATGTCTGTATGTTCACTGCCGTATACGCCTCCTTATGAGTTCATTGGAAGAGATGGTTGGATTGTACAATTCTATTGGTTTGGTTTACGTCAGTTTTCCATTTAGGCCTGCCCCTTTTTGTGACGGTTCCGTTTTCTTAAAGGGATAGCATATCGCCATATAACCATGTTCTGCAAATATATTCATTATTATTCCATCTTCATAGACACGTAAAATAAATATTACGGTCCTCTATACTAATGTTTATAAAAAATAAATACGGAATTTTGTGTTCTTGCTTGTCTAAATGAGATTTCCGGACTACGAGCTATGGCTACGACAGCAAAGAGGACTCTGCGTGATTTGCGTGGTGACGTGTGCGGAAGCAGCAGTAAGAGAACAAGTTATTCTGAAAACGAATTTGAAGGCTGGAGCTGATACTACACTGGGCAAAATTGGATCTACATCGAATACAGAGCGAAGGGGGTGGTGGCGGTTAGAGGGGGCCCAGAAAGTGAAGAACGCAAAATGAATGAGATTCCTAAAGGGGTGAATATGGTTACCGACGGCATACAGGAGTCGGGTGAGCTTCAAATGGCCCCCTCTATGAACCACAGCCATGACAACGGGACGAACGATGATCTGGTTAGCTCTGTGACGCTGTACAGACGAAGGCCCAGGCTTTTCCATGGAACAGTTCTTCCATTTTTCGTTGTTCTGTATCCCGGTTGGCTTTATGCATGGTTAGGCGTCTATGGTGCCTCCGAGTATCCCGAGGCCGGCCTGCTGGCGCTAGCGGCAATCGGGATCGCGCACGTCCTCACAGCGCTGTCTGGTTATTGGTCCGTGCACGCTCACTGTTGGCTCACCTGTTCTAAGGTATATATAAACATATTGTTACATGCAGGAATCAACAGTTGACAGTCTCTTACAAATTGGGGGTAAAATAACGAATGTGGTGTTGTAACTTTTAATCAGTTAATAAATATAAAATGATGTGATTAACAGTATATTGAAGTAATTCGTGGTGTGATTCATTTGTATAAAAGTAATACATAACATGCTAAATCGTATATTATATATTCAAATTAAACTCAGTGACCATTTATAATTGGAAGTCCTTGAGACAATGTGGCTGACATATGGCTCCCGTCAAAGCTTCACACGGATAAAGGTGAACTGCATATTAATAATCTTTTTAATTACTTCTTCAGGAACAAGACCCTCAGAAGGCTACGCTTGCAAAAGTCGTGCCTACACCCAACAATGGTTCTGCAGAGCTTGTGGCACTTCAGAGAGACCAGGTCAGTGGTCTTCTAAATTGCACACTTCCTGGTTCAAATTATCTCGATTCTGAACAGCTATTATTAGCCTTTTTTTTTTGCATACACATCCAAACATGCTCTATTATATATCTCTCTATATCTACAGACGCCCATGCCATTTTCCATTTGTATTTTCCCTGCCAATGGAATTTACACAGAAAACAGCGTTTTTAGTTTCCCCAATTACCATGAGTAGTAGTAAGTGGAGGTTCCACTAACCGGGGCCAGTTACCCATTTCTGTTTAAGTAATAGAGACCTAGTCCATAGTCCAAAACCTTTTTCTGTCCCAGTGCTCTGCCCCGGTCCCTGACTGGAGGAGTTAGTGGTGGAGCAGGGCGAACGCAGCAGCACGTAAGCCGAGCCGATTCAGGGTCATCATAGGCTGCGTCGACAGATGATGATCCTGGGTGATCTGACAATCAGACTCCCATTATAAGGCTGCATGTCTAATGGATTTGTCCACAAATCTCCCAAGCACAACCTATGTAGGAAAACACTGATGTCTCATCGGTCTGAGGCGATTGAACCTGAACATGCTACGTGCTGTCTGTCTATGCATGGGAACCGTGGGTGTTTACAATAGCGATGGAGATTTAGAATCTCCATTACATTCTATATGGGAATGCGTCCGTTGCATCACCGTCATCATTCTTCCATCCATTTGCGATTCCCAATCGTCCTTTCTCTCCCCACCAGGACGACGCCGGCGAGGGCATCCTGTCCTTCGAGTTCCAGAAGATCCGCTACATCTTTGACGACAAGGAGAAGAAGCTCTTCCTGCCCGTGGCCTTCCCCATCAACCACGCCATGGGCTACTTCCAGGCCTGGCGCGGCTACCAGGAGGAGGTGGACCTGAAGGCGGCGGAGAAGCGCTACGGCACTAACCGCGCCGAGATGATGGTGCCGGACTTCCTGGAGCTCTTCCGAGAGAGAGCCACCGCCCCCTTCTTCGTGTTCCAGGTGGGTTGAGGTCGAGGGTGAGTGGTTGTTCTCGTTCAGTGGTGTCGTATCAGCGTGGCATCCAGACCCATGGGTTGATCAGTGGTCAGGGTTACTACACAATAACAGTCTTCATATTACGACTCATCCTGGTTCACTTTCGTTTTAATCGTGTGATGGTTCCTTGATACTTTTTTAGTTTTGGGATATGAGTTTCTGATACGCCATGATACAAATACACAATGGATGAAGCTGATTGATTTCCGTATTGTGCACTCTGCAATGCATTATAAACTGTTTATCTTAATCTTTCATTCAGAACTGTAATATCAATCGCTATCATTGTAATCACATAAAAAATTCAAAACCTAAAAAAAAATATATTTACATTAAAGAGCTGTTTGCAATCCAGAACTTTGTTGAGAGTGCAAGCTTTTCCTGTAATCCATGGAGTTTCCTCCCCCCCTCTGAAGGTGTTCTGTGTGGGGCTGTGGTGCCTGGACGAGTACTGGTACTACAGTGTCTTCACGCTGTTCATGCTGGTAGCGTTCGAGGCCTCCCTGGTCCAGCAGCAGATGAGGAACATGTCTGAGATCCGTCGCATGGGGAACAAGCCCTACATGATCCAGGTGGGCACTGGGAGATCTCCACATTCAGTTCAGGCTCAAATAACAGGTATTTGGTTGGATATCTCCATGTATTTATGATGACGATATATAAAATGTGTTGCGTGTGTGTGTGTGTGTGTTTTCCTGCAGGTCTACCGTAACAGAAAGTGGAGACCTGTTTCCAGTGATGAGCTTGTTCCCGGAGACATTGTCTCTATAGGTATGCTTCCTTCCTGTCCCGTTCTGCTGGTACATTACCTTCCCTCCATACATCGTTTCTCATTGACTGTGTGTGTGTGTGTGTGTGTGTGTGTGTGTGTGTGTGTGTGTGTGTGTGTGTGTGTGTGTGTGTGTGTGTGTGTGTGTGTGTGTGTGTGTGTGTGTGTGTGTGTGTGTGTGTGTGTGTGTGTGTTACCTCTCCCAGGACGGTCCCCTCAGGAGAACCTGGTGCCCTGTGACGTCGTGCTTCTCCGGGGCCGCTGCATCGTGGACGAGGCTATGCTGACCGGCGAGTCCGTCCCCCAGATGAAGGTAGGAGGATCGATTGATCCCTCCAGATGGATCAGCCACGTATAGGACTCGGGTATAACTTTTTTTTTTTGGATTGATTCTGTAGGAGCCATTAGAGGACCTGGACCCAGAACGGATCCTGGACCTTCAGGGGGATTCCCGTCTCCACGTAATCTCCGGTGGGACCAAGGTGGTCCAGCACACACCGCCCCTGAAAGCCAGTGCCGGTCTCAAACGTCAGTGTCTCGTTCCAACATGCACACTAAACACACCTCTTTGTATGCAGTTAATACCTGCATCATACACTGCATACTGTCGCTACCTGTATTCGGTATCTTGAAAAGATGACACTCCTGCTCATGGCTGGTGCTGTTCTACATTGCAGCGGTGGACAATGGCTGTGTGGCCTACGTTCTGAGGACAGGCTTCTACACGTCCCAGGTGAGCCGACCAAACAGGGATCATTACCTCCCCTGTGAATCAACGATGCACTACGCTGATTCGTGCGAGGTGTTCCACTGCCGACACGTTTTCTGCGATTCACGCGTCAGGCGTCACATTTGTATCCACTGTAAATCGTCTCCAGGGTAAGCTGTTGAGGACCATCCTGTTTGGTGTGAAGAGGGTGACGGCAAACAACCTGGAAACCTTTATCTTCATCCTCTTCCTCCTGGTGTTCGCGATCGCTGCGGCTGGCTACGTGTGGATGGAAGGTGGGACTCGCCACAATGTGCACCCGTCCTTTGAACCCAATTCTTGAGTCAATGCAAGCGTTGCCACAAATTAATTTATAAAGGTACATGAGGAGACCATGTCTGGAATTGAAACGTGTATAGTACAGCTTGAATAAGTCATTGAGGCTCTCTGGTCAAACCAAATAAGCAATGTTAGCTTTTACGCAATTTTAGGGGTTTTACGCACTGTATTGTCTATGGATTTATTTTTACTACAGACTATCATAAGAGGATGAAGAAGAAGAAGAAGATATTGGCTTTTTTTTTTATGTTAAAGTGCTCGTTGAAATTGTCATTCTGATTAAGCCTGTAGGAATATAAAACACGTTATTTTGTTACTTTTTGATTTGCCTCAGGGACCAAGGATCCCAGCAGGAACCGGTACAAGTTGTTCTTGGAGTGCACCCTCATCCTGACCTCCGTGGTGCCTCCCGAGCTTCCCATAGAGCTGTCTCTGGCCGTCAACACCTCCCTCATCGCCCTCGCCAAGCTCTGTGAGTCCGCCTGCTTTGCATGTCATTTGAATGGTGGCACTGGGGGGGATGATGGCTGTGGTCCCTCGGCTGTGATCCTCTGAAAGACTTTAATTCCTCTTCCCCTGTTCCCAGATATATTCTGTACGGAGCCGTTCAGGATACCGTTCGCGGGCAAGGTGGAGGTCTGCTGCTTTGACAAGACGGGAACGCTGACCAGCGACAGCCTCGTTGTTCGCGGGGTGGCGGGCCTGAGGTATGCTTCACATGCCTAATGTGGGATTTGAGGGGGACAATAAATTATGTGAGTTATCATAGTGATGAATGATGAAATCATTACTTTGGCTGGTTTTGGAGGGTGCATTGTATTAATGTTTTATATTATAAGGCATTCAAATCTTAACAGACAATATCTGCCTGAAATGATTAATAGGTGCTTCACTGGTTCGTTATAAAATGAACCGTAAACAGTGGTAAACTGTTATTACTCTCATCATATGATTCCATCTATGCTCCTCTTTTAATGTGCAAACCCATGAATCTCAAAGGCCGGCTACAATACCACGCCTGGATCCCATCCGTTGACGGGACATGACATTACGTGTTTGGTTCAATTGCATTGTGTTTAATGACTTCATGTCTGCGGTGACAGAGAGGGGAAGGAGGTGATGCCAGTGTCTGAGATCCCAGTGGAGACGCACCGAGTGGTGGCCACCTGTCACTCACTCGTCACTCTGGATGACGGACAGCTGGTTGGAGACCCGCTGGAGAAAGCCATGCTGATGTCCGCCGACTGGAACCTGACTAAAGGTACAAGCTGCACGCCATTTTATCCATAGCTGTGTTCGAAATCGTTCCCTATCACGGATATAGTGCACTATATAGGGTGCTTGCCATTTTGTAGTGGTGTTCAAATTCTCAGTGGTTAATTTCATGCACAGTGGACTTAAAATACCCAAAATTTGAGTGTACATACGATGTTCCCTACATGTTACTTCCGTATACCACAATGCAATGCAGTCGTGTTTTTCCGGAGGAAATGTCAACAATTTATTTGGGATTTAACATAGATAATGTAACATTCAAAATGAATTAAAAAAACCTTGATCAAGGAAATGTAACATTCGACATCGATACAACCTCCAGCTTTCCTCGTGAGTGCCCGGTTTGTTTACATGATATGGGCGCATCTGTCTGCGTCACACAAATACCCGGCGCATTTACTGACGCAAATGACGTTTAGAAATGTTCAGCTTAGTGTCTGAATTCTCGTTTGTTCGTTCCCTATATTGTGCACTATCATGAACACTATATAGGGAATAGTGAGTGAGTGAATAGGGAACGATTTCGAACACAGCTCATGTCTCAAAGCAGAGAGAGCACAGGTGCAGCTCGTCAAACTAATTGCTTGATCTAATTAGGTATGTCTCTGCACTGTAGTTGACTAGCCCTGTTACCTGTTTACTCGTAGTTAGTTGCTGTTTACAAGGCTTGTACATAGCGATGTCGTATCACAATGACCACCGCCATTTTAGGAGCAATGGAATGATTGTCATTTTGTTGGAAGCAATGAATTTTAGGTAATTGTTTAGTAATACCTCGTGAAATGATTTGTCCTTATGGGGAGACATTGTTTTGTCTGAAACTGCCACAGCGTTTCTCCCGTGAGACGTAAGCCTAGGTTAGGATTTATTTGCATTAATTCTGTAATGGACAGTACTACAACTCTCTTGAGTCCTCTCAATGTGGCAGAGCATTACAAACAAAACAACAATGATGTATTCTGATGTAGAAGCCCCATTAGATGTACTTTATTGATTAAATATTAACAGGCCGGAAATAAGGAGTGTCAGAGCAGAAAGTACTAGCCGATGATGGATCTTAAAAAAAACAACAGAAATGAATAAAGAAAACATATCTGTCCAGACTGGGGCACTGGCATATAGAGATGAAACATGTACATGTATTAAGGTAACAAGTTTGCAATGTGTGTACCCTGCTGTAACATATCACTATAAATATGGTGAATACACCATCCTTGTAGTGATTGGCTTTAGAATGAGGGAAGGTAACCTGATGTAGTAGACGTAGTGTTGGTGCCAAAGTATGAACCCCTTTTGTTTATGTGCAATTAACATTTTGAATACAGCGGTGCAATCGTGTATATAGTGTGTGGGTGTGTGTCTGTGTCTATATGTCATACAAACGACTGACCGAACCTCTTTCCCTGTGACCAGACGAGAAGGTGTTCACGCGGGGCATCAAAACCCAAGGGCTGAAGATCCACCAGCGCTTCCACTTCTCCAGCGCCCTGAAGAGGATGTCGGTGCTGGCCTCGTACGAGAAGCTGGGCTCCACGGAGCTCTGCTACATCTCCACCGTGAAGGGTGCCCCCGAGACACTCAGTGGGATGGTGGGTTGTCACACACACGGAGAACCTTGCATGGCGGGTTTCGTTTTGATAACGTAGGTCAATCCGTTAACCAGGCACTAAAAAAATAGAACATAGCTAGAATGAGATGCTACACAATGCTATCTTGTTGTGTTGGAATGGGTTAACCTAGCAATTGGAAATGCTTTGCACTTGTTTCTATGCGATAAATCGTGATATATTGTTTCTCTTTATTCTGTTAAATGTACGTAGTGTAAGTCACTTTGGATGAAATGCTAAATGCCCTGAATGTAAATGTTGACATCACCATCCCTGGTCCTGGCTTGTCGCTGTAGTTCTCTGAGCGTCCCGCGAGCTATGACGAGGTCCACAAGGAGATGTCAAGAGAAGGTGCCCGGGTGCTCGCGCTGGGGTACAAGGAGATAGGGCACCTCAGCCACCAGCAGGTACGGCTTTTGTTTTGGCTCTGCCTCATACGTTATTATATTTCTCAATGCTGGTATGAGAGTGGTTTTAATCAACCATCCTATGTTGTCACCGTGGTCCGATCAGACTCGATGTAAACAGAGGGAAATGATTAATCGCTGTGTGTGATCGGTGCAGGTCCGAGAGATGACTCGGGACGGGCTGGAGTGTGACCTGCGGTTCGCCGGCTTCATGGTCGTCTCCTGCCCCCTGAAGGCCGACAGCAAGGCCGTCATCAGGGAGATCCAAGAGGCGTCGCACCATGTACGAAAGCTCCTTCCCTGACACACGCATGCATAAGGACGAGACAAAGGGACATGGTCGTGAATGGGTCGAGTTTGTTGATGTTAGGGCTGGGCGATATGGAAAAATGGATCGTAATGAAACTCATGGCGATTTTAATATAATATTCATAAATATCCCTACGATGCTCATAAATGGAAAGTACCTTCAAAACAGTCTGACTGAGGGTGGTTATATGGAAGTACATGGCAAATTGAAATATGGTATCAGACCTAAACTAGTTGTACTTTTTTCTCTGATTGATAAAACCTTAAAACTGATCATAAGTGCACATCTTCTTGTCATCATTAATATAGACTATATAGGTAAGTATCGCGATAAGTTGACATCTTCAGTTCACAAACACAATACCTTTTTCAAAGACGGTATACCAGATGTGTAATCACCGCCCAGCATTAACAGTCCTTTTATCTTCTGTCCGTAGGTAGTGATGATCACCGGCGACAACCCCCTCACCGCCTGCCACGTGGCCAGGGAGCTCCACTTCATCCAGAAGGAACACACGCTCGTACTGCAGTCAGGCCCCGGTCCCGGTCAGTACCCCAGGGCCTCTACTCCCATCACACGTTCACAGGGAAACCCGTTCAGCACACGCGCTAAGCTGCCAAAGCCTGGAAACGAAAGATATCCATGTTGTGATTGAGCATCATCATCTCCATCATTCATTCATTCATTCTTCATTCATTGGGGCCCATAACACACTGCTCTACACCGCCACTGACCGGGTGTTTATCTCCTCCAGGCGAGTGGCAGTGGGAGTCCATCGACGGCAGCGTGCACGTGCCCCTGCCCCCGCCCTCTGTGGACGAGTTCATCGAGCAGTACGACCTATGCGTCACCGGGGAGGGGCTCGCCCGGCTCAGCGCCGACACCCGGCTCCTCAACGCCCTGCTGCCTCACGTCAGGGTGTTCGCCCGGGTTAGCCCCAAGCAGAAGGTGGGTGCGGGTGGAGCGAGTGGCGCCGTAGGGTTCTCGGGGAGGATTATGAAGCAGAAGCCATTGCAGTCGTTCCCTTGTCTTTAGTCGAATTGAAATGGGTAACGCATGCACCCAAACCACATTGAAACCTAGTATGTCGTGTCGTAGGGTGGTAAAGAGGTCTGGGTCAAGGGCCCCTCCTACGGTCCATTATATTCTTAAGTGTTTACGTTCTCTGTCCTGGCGCCGGGTGGCGGTCCTCCTCGCAGGAGTTTGTCATCACCAGCCTCAAGGGCCTGGGCTACATCACGCTGATGTGCGGGGACGGCACCAACGACGTCGGCGCTCTCAAACACGCCCACATAGGTGAGCGTTCGCACACGCATCAAACCCCCGGTGAAACCGACCGACCTGAAGGGGTTGATAATGAGCATTGGAAAACCAACCCCCATTGAAGCGTGGGCATTGAAACACAAATCGGAAACAGGTGTCGCGCTGTTGGCCAACGCTCCCGAACGCATGCCGGAGAGGAGGAAGCGTGGGAGGGAGAAGGAGGTGGCGGCGGCGGCGGCGGCCGCAGCGGCGGCGGCGGCGGCGGCCGCAGCGGCGGAGACCCGATCCATGCCGCCGGTTCCAACCTCAGGCAAGATGAGCTCCAGGGCGGCCAGACAGAGGATGATGGCCCAGCGGGAGGAGCAGCTCGCTGCCCAGAAGGTGCGTCGGCTGGAGCAGGTGTATGTGGTGTTCAGGTTGACTCCCAGTTCACAGGATGTTGGGTTCACCACCATTTTTGCAGTTAGCCCTTGTGCAGAAGGCTTACTCGCTACCTGTTTATTAAGGGCACGGATATAGAGAAGATTCACCGTCATTCGCTGTGGATTCAAACGTGATGGTGAATCAATACTTGATATGTTTGTAAATTTCAGGCCGGAGAGTCACTCAAATCAAGATGTTAATGTTGTATGTAGCTATTCACAATACTCCAAATCAATGAACGAAAGGGACAGACGTTAATATATGGAAGTAAACCCTTCAGGTACAAATCACGTTTATTAATGTATTAACATTTTTTATAGTGCCGGGCTGATTGCGTTGGTGTGCTCTCCACTCTCAGAGCTCATTAGCGCCCTGCCATTTCGTAAACACTATATCCTCATTGCCTGTCCCATACCGGCGGACGCGCTGATGTATCTCGCCGAAGGGACGGATAAAGGCGCTTGTTATGTGCCCGTAGCAGCACGCCCCCGGGTGCCGTGTAGAGCTGTAGTGCACGTTACTGAACAACAGGGGTCGTGCTGTTGCAGGAGCGGATCAGCCAAGTGCTGCGGGAGCTTGAAGAGGACCAGATCCAAGTGGTGAAGCTGGGGGATGCCTCCATCGCTGCCCCCTTCACCTCCAAACTCTCCTCCATACAGTGCAGTGAGTACCGCCACAGCTTCTCCCCTGTGTTTGGCTTCAAGTCCGATTTATAGCTAAGACATGGGTCTCTCTATGCCTGGGCTTGCGTTTATAGATCTGTGTCTGTGATTCTTGAGTTGTCAAATGTCTCTTATACTTATAATTTTAAAGGGGCTGTAGCTTATATTAGAGCTATATTGTGATTGAGAGTTTAGAAATGCCACAGCCATCTGTCAGCCATTAGTGAGTCAAATGCGTGGAGAGAATGTGTTTTGCGTTGACTGCGCCTGCCTCCGTGTGAGCCAAGTTTGATTTAAGCCTGTTGCAGGCCCATTCATCAGTGCATCTAGCAATGTGTTCCACACATTGCTACCTTGGCAAAACACTCACGGCAGTCAGCTCTCCACACATTGCTACCTGGGAAGGGGGGGGGGTTTTAGGACGTGGAGTCTTGACGGGGGGGGGGGGGGGGGGGGTGTGCGTTTCGCGTTTGCTCATTCGCGTAATCGAGCAATCGCGCACAAAATACATTTCAATGTGGATCGGCCCACTTCCCGATCTTCGGTCCCTGCTGCAGAGCGTATTCAAATGGCCGGCCCAACGGGCTGGGGGTCTAACACTGTAATATATATATAGCCTAAACTATAACCGCATTTCACATTAATCACAAATATCCCGCTGCTTCGGGTTTTCCTTTGTAGGCGCGTTGAGAGGAGGCGCGGGCGAATCCGCTGTCAGTGCGTGCGCAGTGTATCAGTGATACGCGGGTTTATCCAATAAGTGGTATTGTACCCGAGCACCATTGGCATGTATACGCGCCTGTCTCTGTGTGCCTGTGTGAATGAGAATGACAATGACAGGGAGAAAGAGTTCAATGCGTAGATGAACGAACGGAATGATATTTATTTTTCAAAATCGCAAAAAAACAAAAATAATCAATTTGTGGCGCTCGGTGTTCATTCTGTGGCGCTGTCCCATACATAGACCACACATTGGTCTATGTATGGGAAAACACTCACGGCAGTCAGCTCTCTAGGCCAAACCGGTGGCCTAGTGACCCGACCCGGGAGTATAATTTGGCCTGTTAGTGTGTAGAACTCTGCAGAGTTGACAGATGATTCAGGACGTCTAGTCTCCTCTTCTGACGCTGGGTGACCCTCTTCTCTTCTCCCCCAGTCTGTCACGTCATCAAGCAGGGCCGCTGCACTCTGGTCACGACCCTCCAGATGTTCAAGATCCTGGCTCTCAACGCCCTGGTGCTGGCCTACAGCCAGTCCGTTCTCTACCTCGAGGGGGTCAAGTTCAGTGACTTCCAGGCTACTCTGCAGGGTCTGCTGCTGGCCGGCTGCTTCCTCTTCATCTCAAGGTCAAAGGTGAGACGATGTCATGAAAATAATTCTTCTTTCTTTTATTGTCTTTTTTTATTTTTTTATGCAGAGCATGCACCGACAAGAAATAAAGGCATGCCAAGTCACTTAAAACCTGGTTAATACGCACTGGTGCATTGATGCAAAGAAACCACCGTAAAATCCAACCAAATCCCTGATTATTTTCAGAATTTCATCAGCCATTTTCATCATCGCAATTACCGCAAAAAGACGGGGGGGAAGGCGTTCAAAGCTGATCCGTCCCGGTTCGTGTTTGGTTGTCATGTTCTCATTCTCTCCCTCCACACGCACAGCCACTGAAAACACTGTCCAGAGAGCGGCCCTTACCAAACATCTTCAACCTCTACACGGTGTTGACGGTGTTGCTGCAGTTCGCCGTTCACTTCTGCAGCCTGGTGTACCTTTACAAGGGAGCTCAGAGCAGAAGTCCGCCCAGGTGAGCCACACTCACACCAACCGTGATCACACCCTACTTCATAAGACATGACGTCACATTTGTCTGTTTTTTTTACTTTCTTTCTCTCGCAGAGCGGAAAAGTTTGCCGACCTCTATAAGGAATTTGAACCCAGCCTCATCAACAGTACAGTTTACATTATGTCCATGGCCATGCAGATGGCTACGTTCGCCATTAACTACAAGGTATTCATAATCTATTTTTTTTGTATGCATTGTAATGTGTCCCACATGTCTCCATAGTGTTCCGTAACAATGACCTGCTGTGTCGGTTATAGGGCCACCCATTCATGGAGTCTCTGACCGAGAATCGCCCACTACTGTGGAGTATCGCCATATCGGGACTAGCCATCGTGGGACTGCTGTCCGGCTCCTCGCCAGAATTCAACGAACAGTTTGCTCTCGTAGACATTCCAATGGACGTAAGAAAAAAAAACACGCATGTCAATATTGTAATATTTGCTATATATTTCTGTTCAATGTATTGTCATTGTTGTCAGCCTGGAATAGAGAGGTCCTGTCGTGTTCACTGACCCCCCCCCCCCCCCCCCCCCTCCCCCGCTACCTCTTGTTCCCCCTGGCAGTTCAAACTCGTGATCGCCCAGGTCCTGGTGGTGGACTTTGTGTCAGCTCTCCTGGTGGACCGTATCCTACAGTTCCTGCTGGGCAAGGGAACTCTCCGGCTGCCTTCCTGAACTCATGCCCACCACGACCACATCCACAAGAACCGCTGCCCTTAGCAACCGTGCTGTCGAAGCGGAGCCCCCAAAAAGACTTTGGAGGAGAAGGAGCTGTTGTGATTTGGAGCCGTAAATGACATATGGACCAGAAGCAGCTGAGGCGGTCATGATGGTGAACAATACTGCACACTCCCAAGAGTACCTCTTCTTCTTTTGCCCCCGCCCCCCCCCAACTTCTAATAGAGTTCTTCATTAGCCCTTTGTTTTTGCTTTCTATTTTTCATGCTTTAACCCTCTCCTGGCTCCCATCCCTCCCTCTCTTTTCAACATTTCTGTCTTGCTTCCTCCTCACCCCACTCCTCTTAACACAGAGCCAAGAAGACAGCAGTATTGTGTGAAATGCAAGACTGAGTGTCAGCCAACGTGAAACCTCCGGGCACACAATAAAGGGGCATTCTCTGAGAGAATTGCAAAGCATTTGTATTTTTTTGATTTCTCTCCTTGATTTTGTAAAAAGATAAATCTGTTGCATAAAAATACTTAACAAACAGTGACCTGTATCTGTCTTTTGTCATGAAAACCGTATATAATCTAAGCAAATCTCAGTGCAATAGTTGAGCAATCATGCTCCATGAATAAAATAAAATATGGATGAATTCTATGTTTTAGAAAACTAAATTAATGTGATGTCATATGTGTAGGCTGAGCTGGAGACTATCAGAGAGTGTGTGTGTGTGTGTGTGCGCATTCACGGTCAACCAAATGCAGGAGCGTCAGAGAATGACCGATAGACATCAAATAATGAACCAATGAAAGTTCTGAAAGGGTTTCATACAAGAGTAGGAGATGGAATTTGATGTGTCAGATCATGTTATCTGCAGGTTGATTATACATCTGGAGCAATGTTAATTAATAATTATTCACTCATTATTTATTGGCCATCCTTTCGCAGATTAATGTACAGACAGATCATGCAAGTGTAACGGGTATAGAAAATGGCTTGTGTTATAAAACAGTTCCCCCCACCCATTTTCTGGTATTAGCGGTTAATTGCAATAGTGGTTCAAATTAACCGCTATTGTATTATTTTCATGCCACTAGATGGCACTGTGCACTGTTGGCGTAGTGGGTTGCCATGGAGACGTAGCTCGAGTTAATAAACTGTTGATTGCTTGAGCAAGATTGAAAACTGTTGTTCTCCACTTCGTATTACCCACAGCGCAAACCAGCCTGTGGGCCTTGTACCTGCCCAGATTCCCCTAGATCTGGCGCCGGTAACACAAGCACTAATGTTATGTTTCCCGTGAATACGTTAGCCTTTTTCAAAGGCTAGTGTTTTGCGGGGAGACTACGTTTCCCAGTATGCATTGCGCAGTGATGGGGATGTGTGCAGATTTGCTTTGAGCGCGCGACACAATTCTACTTCAAAAAATGGCGGATGTTGAAATGGAAACAAAACAAGACAGGTTTGTAAAACAACTAAACTACCGACTAATTTGTAACCAGTAGGCTATACATGCATGCATATTTATTTGGGCAAATCGTTTTCGGATGTATTTACGTTACTGACAGTGTTACAGTTGAAGCCAGTAAACTACGTTGAGGGGATTGATAAGAACAAGATAAGATACATTACAGCTGGATTGCAACATTGGATTTTCAATGTCGGCAAACAAAAACACCATTTAAAAAATGTAAACATCGTTTAAGCATGTTATTATTGATGTAAACCTGTGAAGTAACTTATATTCACCACTCCTTTCAACCCCATAGCAGTTGCGGCGGTGCGACCGTTCCTGGTGGGAACGAGGTACGGTAAAACATTTTACAACACTGGCGATGATCCGATTCAATGCTTTAGAACCACTAACTATTTCAGAAGGCTCGTTACTTAACTCCATTTTTTCTTTAACTCCAAGGCAATGATAATCGACAAAATGGTTAAAAGGGCCCCGCCCTTATCGCCCATCCCAGGGCTCCCACACAAGTCCCGGCGCACACATTCTCCAACTCCATCTAGCGCAGCAATTCCAGACACAACTGAAGAAGCCACTATCACGGAAAACGGCATGGCTGAAGAGTCCATGAGGGGATCTGTTCCAATTGAGGCTCCCTCGCTAAGCCCCTCTTCCCGAAGGAAATCCTGGAAAAGGTCCACTATAGGGCGGCGTTCACTCCCTGCCCTTACCAACCCATCTCAGAGTAGGTCCTATCCTTCCTGCTTACTTATAGCTACATTGTGAGATATTCTGGCTGGTGTCCTAATGCCTTCCTTCCTTGGTTCTTTTTGTCTGTAGCACTGTGCAGGACCATCAGTCCATCATTATCACAACAGGAGCGGCTGGAGAAACTGATGGAAGCCTCGATGAAGGTTAGATTTGCTTTCAGCCAAACAGCTGTGTGTGTCCATCTCTACACTTGTATTGTGTTTGATTTTAAAATGACATTCAAAATCCTTTTGCATGCCTGTCTTTAGCGCGCACTAGAAAGAACCCAAACGTTGTTGCAGTCCACGCCAAATGCCTCACTGGAGACGTTTAAGAAACAAGGTTAGTAGTACCGTACCTGCATATATTTTGTAGGTCATGGATAACAATTCTTGGTAAATCTACACCAACTTGGAGTATACTTTGTGATATATACTGTATAATGTTCATTTTCTTGATATTTAGCCGAGGACATGCAACCACAATGGTGCAGTTTGGCCCAAGAGCTGCGCAGTCCAAGGCCAGCTCAGCAGCTTTCATCGAGTAAAGAAAAGTAATTCCTTTTTAATGTTTATATAAACATTCTGCAGCCAGCGTGTTTCCTGTACAGATGTTTCTGTCATTGGTTGTTAACTGATGACTTGTTTATTTCTGGTCTTCACTCCTAGTAATCCTGCCATGCAGCCAGCCCTGGAACAAAAGCGCAGTGATATCCACAGGCAGGCTTTTCTTCCTTAAGGATACACCTCGGTTGCTGTTTTTTTTATGTTAACGCTAATGTTAGTATTTTTTCCGTGAGGATATTTGAACTTGTTTATCCACCATCGCCGTGCTCTAGGTTACAGGCGGAGATCAATTCTTGGACAGCTCTGCTGTCCAAACACCGGATTAAAGCGGAGGCCTTGGCAAGGTTTGAATGTTAATATATATGCCTGTACTCCCAGTGCTGAAATACCTCATCTGTGCCAATTATCATGATTTAGGACGTTAAACTACACTTTAATCCAACATTAGTAGAGATACTGAAGAAATGTCCGATTTAAAAACCATTTCACTACACTGTCTTTTTCTGAAGCCTCTTACCAAGCGAACCCACTGTGTCAATGACGTGTCGGTGTGTAACGTTACACCCTGTTCCAACCTGTGTACTCTTTTGTCTACGCCGCCACAGCAAGGTGGAGCAGGGCCAGCAGAGCAGTGTAACCCTAGACACCGCATCACTGTCCCAGTCCTCTCAGTGGCAGCTCATCCAGCGGAAACCAGACTACCACTCAGTGCTGTCTAGACAGCAGCCTGCACTGCACACGATATATTTGGTGGTATGTTGTATTCATTTCAGATCAGATGTCGTGCCGATAACAATGTGGATACAATTTGAGACTCTCAGGCAGGCAGTTCTCTAATTTGTTTTCCGGAACAACGTTGGTAAGTGTGAATAATACACACAGGAGGTTTATTCACCTCCCAATAAGGATTAATTACCATATGTTTTAGTCCACGTATTTGTGGAACTGAATTGATCTTTTCCTTTCTTCTTGACAGATGAAAGCCCAGTGTCAAATGGTGAGAGGGCTTCTCTCCATTGAGAAGCACTCGCAGTTGGTGGTGAAGGTTACCAGTAGGAGCTTAGGTATTCAGATTTCTGTGTTATTGGTTATTTATGCCAATATTTTGATCTGTGTTCCATTTTTCTTTGGCACAATGCTTTACAAATGGTTTCCTCTTTCAGCGGCCGAAGAAGGGCTTCTGGACCTTTCACCTGACTTGATCAGAGATCTTGTGGCAGTGCCTTTCTCCTCATCTTAGGTCCCCTTGGTTAAAAGGCAACTGGACCAGGCCGTCTTCCTACACGCTCCCTGAGGTTTATTCCCCACAGTTGTGCTGTGGTTTTTGTCACTTAATTAATATGTATATACCCTGTATGATTCTGTGACCTTTGCTTTATGGCATTTTTAATCCGAACCACCAGGTGGCAATGCTACCCTTTTCAAAACAATGCCAAGATAGGGTTTGGTAGGACTGTCAAGTTTTGCATCTCTAGGGTCAACTTTTAAAAAAATGTCTAAATAATGTAATGGTATCATGATTTAGTTAAAAATACCTTAAATGATTTAATGTTTGCTAAATGCACATATGTTGGGATGTTATATGTGTGGTAATATAAGTCAACTTGCATTACCATGCTCTTGTACAGCTCTGTATTTTTCAAATGAAGTCTTACATTTTTCATCTGGGATTTGTGTATATATGTCATACGTTTTACCTTTCAGAAATACATTCTAATGGATTGATCCATTTTCACAATATACCTTGTATTACTCCTTTATTATTTCAGAACCTTTTAACAGCAAAGTGTCAGGTCAAAACCCATCACTTTCATTTCCATTGAACATAATAAACATGTCTATGGTGGCCGTCGATATATAATTATCTTGCTGGTGCTGCATTTATTCCAACCCATGTGTCCCCTGACCGTTGCCGAGGCCCCTCCCCCTCCACGTGACTCACTCCCATCTCTGGCATTTGGCGGGATCACCCAGGCAGAACGAAGCTTTGACATTGTGCCTGTCAGTCACAGCAGTCCTGCTCTTTTCAGCTGTTGTGTAATTCCTTGGGAGCCTTTTGGTCATCATGGTCACTACTTTTCATTATGTCTTCGATAATTACACCTAAGAGCAAATGGCTTTTTGTGTGTGTGTGGCCGTGTCTTCGACCTAATGTGTGTGCGGGGCAGGGTTTTCCTTGTGATTGTGTTTGTGTCAGTCCCTTGGAGACGACCCCAGAGATGAGCAAAGAGGGAGAAGTGGCATCGTGACCATTAGTGTTCGGTAGCGAGGACGCTGGGGCACAGCAGGGGGAAATAATGAAGTCATTTAGATGAAAATGAGCACTGGGTCTTGGGAAACTGAGAGCATCTTGAGCTTTCAAAGGAAATGATGTTGTGCAACACAAGTCAACATGATGTATCAATGTGTAGAGGCTCCAGAGCGGTCAAAAAACTATGTTTACTATAGCATATATTATAATTACTAATGCTGAAATGCCATTGTTTGCCCTTTGAGAGATTATATTAAGTAGCTCTTTTTTTTTCTAGGGCTACATTTGTGTCCTTGCTCATTGAGTTCATTATATATTTATAGATTATGCTAATAGTGCTATTTGAGGAGAATTTCGTACATATCAGGGTGTTAACACATTAAGTATTTTCTAGTTTATTTCACTGTATTGTGTGGTTTCTGGATACCAGAATATACGCCAAACATGCAAAGAGTGGATGCTCTTTTTTTTCTCCTCATACTGTATTCTCTGGTCCAGGATTTCTCTTAACTTTAGATTGATTAGCCACAGATTGTAGTAGATGGATGTCTGAGGAGTCAGCATAAACCACTGCTTGTTTGGTCACACTGCCCCATGCAAACACATCATTTTTTTTAGTAGAGTGAGGCAGGCTACAGATTTTCCTCCATGTCTATTCAGCTATCCATTCGTCTTGGGAAGCCCTCTGATCTGAGTGATAAACAACAGCAGAAGCGTCAACGTTTGCAAAAATAAATAAATAGTGAAGAAACTAGTTTTCAGTCTGCTGTCAACATGTTCATGCTGAAAGACAAATTTCGAGGTTAATGTATCGGGGCCGAAGAGTTCTGTTAAATCCATGCTCGTTTGACTTTTTAAACTGCCACAGTAATGCATTGGTTATTAAAAAAATGCTTTCATTATAGGAACCAACGCTGGATTTTCTTGTAAACCTATTTTAGGGGCACTACTGAGCAATAGGTTATATATATATATATATATATATATGTATATATATATATATATATATATATATCCCGTGGTTATTTAATGAACTCCTTAGGCATCGTGAAATAAAGCTACAAATGGTTTAAATAAAGCACATTATGCATTTGTGCATTTTTTATTTTTTCATTATTTATTATCAGACGTGCTACAACTATGACAAGCTGAAATCTAAATATTTTCCATTATATTTTGGCACCATTTCAATGGATGCAGGCCTATGTGGATTACGTCCAATATGAATCGGCTCCTTCCAAATGTTCTCTTTACTAATTACTATGCTGATGACGTAGCGGTAAAACATGTCACTCGCAAACCCGCCATTATCCAAAAATACGTACACGCAAGGCATTTAAAAATGAGGATCAATTCGATGCGGTGCACAAGGAGAATGCATTCAATATACACCACCACCCCTATAGCGTTCATAACCAGGCTGCAGGATAATAAAACAGCTATATGTTCACAGTACACTGATTAGCACGCTCACGCTCTCTGGTGTTCACTGACCAGAGCACATCACTCGCGCAAAGCAGGAGGGAGCGCACACACACACACACACACACACACACTTGGACAGTTGCGCTTCCCTCGTGAAAACAATGGCAAACCATGGTCTGTTTTGAAAAGGCAACCACAGGCAGCGAGCAGCGAGGCATTCAGCGAGCTGGCATTGTATTTAGAGGCTTTTCTGCTCTGCATCGCTTTAGTCGTGTATTGATTTTAATGCACATGTGCGTGCAGATTCTATTTAGCTTTATTTAAAAATGTGCACGACGCTCTCTGCCAGCTCACACATTCAGTGCATGTGTGGCTAGCTCGTCACTGCTGCCTTTTCACTGTTCGGGGCTCCAGCCACTAGCTCCTTTTTTTTCACCCTGCTAGTAAGCTAGCGCTAGCTCGGTGGCTTGTATTTACTTGAGAATAAGTAAAAATAAATACGAATGTAGCGCATATCATTTTTACTATCGGGTCGGAACAGCGGATAGTAAGTCTACCACACAATCGTTACTATCGAGTACATAAGCGAGTCTTGTATGGTTTGTGGTAGAAAATACTTTGCTGGCTAGCGGACTGGCTAGCTATTTGTGCGCATTATTCGACTGAGGAAAACTGCGAGTTTTCTTTTGAAAGTATGGATGATCAAACGAGGATGATGTCGGGTCTGGCCGGACTCGGTGGACTATCGCAGGCCGACGTGGGCGACCCAGACGGGGTTCGAAAGTCACTCGGTCAGCCTCAACAAGACATTGGGGATATTCTTCAGCAAATAATGGCCATCACCGACGAGAGCCTGGACGAGGCGCAGGCCAGGTAAAGACATGCAAGCGGTAGATGTAACGTTAATGCCTGTGTTTTGATACAGAGGGTGTCCTTTCTGAAGTATAAAGCAAGTATGGATATGTCTTTTCTTCAAATGTGGCGTGTGCTATTGCTTTTGGTCAACAGTTTAAATCTGTGTTTGTTCTTACGATGCAATCTAATAATATGCCAAAGTGAGCTTTTTTCTTCTTCTTTGTCAGCCCGCAAGGCTTTGCTATAGTTTTGCACATTTGAATGCATTTTATTTTGACGACGGTACTTTTATTTTCACACCTCCCAAAAAAGTGTCTCCTCACTACAACGACAAACATTGGGATTTTATATTATATAATTCGCAAAAATGGCCTCTTGATTCAAATTAAGTAGTAATAACTAAGTTGTAATAGAAAATAATAACATTTTCCAATGCCAGGATCGAATTATTGTCTATGCCCCATAATGAACATAATGTGCTTTTAAAGATTGTTTAACACAACTTGTTTTTGCCCGAAAGTACTAACCTCTTGAAAATGACTAATACTTGACGTTAATCACAGCTTAATATGCCAATGTTTTGCTTTGTCAGTTAACTCGATGACCCCCACGATGAACAAATGAAATGTGGTTTTATTTATTTCTTATGCTTCATTTTCGTTAGACTTACCTGTGTAAAATGTCCTGCAATCATGGTAATTGGGAGATGATCGGTTGGCTATCTTTAATGGCTGGGTGCTCTAATGAGTAAATGTCGATAATGTAGTCATTGAAATGCAAATTGGCCGGTGATATAAGGTAGGGGTTATTTGCTCGATGTAAATGTTGTCAGCCCCACACCACAATGATGACAGTAATTCTTATTCACAGGACACTGGACTTGTTATTTTCTGTAGGTACATGTCACGACAATGCATGACAATATACGAATAACCCGGATTCATTCGCCATGTGTCTCGAAAGAGCATAAGGTCATCTTGAGTTGAAGCGTTGGATTTTTTTAAACAATGGATAGCGTCCACTGCAAGCCTGTGGCCACAGTGTGATGTGTCATTAGCTGGTGATTTTCCACCCAACATTTGACCACCTGGTTCTCTTAATTAATTCACTCCTCTTTCACTCCCTCCCTCCCCGGTGTTCATCCTTTTCATTGTGTGCTGGGTGCAATCAATTCTCCTATAATGTGTACGCGAGTGCAGCTGTCCGCAAATCGAGTTTCTATTAATGAGATGGTAGGGGGAGGGATGATGCTATACTGGCATCTTATAACTGCTATTTGATTTTCCGAAAACGCTTGTAGTCTAAATAGCTTCCGTTTTTTATTATTGCAAAAAAAACAAAAAACGTTTGAATTTATTTTGCAGCTAGTTTGTTTTAATGTATCCATTCAAAATATATTGTTATTGTTGTGTAGAGTATGATCCGCATCCTCAATTGAATAATCTATGGTGAGCATAAACATGATGTTGCACCTTCTCCATGGCGAGACATTCCTGGTCTAAAGTATAAATATAGCAATGCGTCCAGTGTATAGCTTTCCCTGTGCAGATTTGCCTCTGTATAGATTTGAAACCTGCTGCACTAAAATACATACTTAAACTGTTATATCTGAAAAAGGGCCAACCAAAAAACTGAACAGATATAAAATACAATACCACTTTATGAAACATTCATGCAAGAGTCATGACTGGAGCTGAAATGAAAACCTCCCTTGCAGTAAATGCATGAATATGTATTGTTCATAACGTATGATAGCCTTTTCATGCATTGAGTGGTCCATCACTGACTTAATGTATTTAATTAAGTGCATAACTGCACTTAACGAAAGAGAAAGCGATAATACAGCACTGGTATGTATATCTTTTTGATGCACATATGGTATGGGAGGTGAGATTCAACCTCTTCACTTGTTGCTAGATCAACCAACACATGCTTGATGCTCTATTCCCCCTTCGCCATCCCAAGCGAAGCTCACACATCCCATCAGAAAGGCAAAACCAAACTTCAGCAGTGTGCAAACTCACACGCACACCAAAAGATCATCCGAGGCAAATTCGCCTCAATACTGCTAGGATGCCACGAGGCGAACAACAATCCAGCAGGCCAGGCGTGGTGCGATCGGTCAGCCGCTTCGTAGGTAGGCCACTGGGCCCGCGATGGGTGCACGTGCGGTGCCCTTATTGCGGAGGGGTGGCAGTGTGTGGGGGATGCGGGGGGAGTGGTCCGGGACCCTCGGCGATGCAGCAGAGTGTTGCACCTGCACGCTGGCAGCCCACCCTCATCCTCTCACCCTGTCACCATATGTTCAGATGCTGGCAAGAGGAGTCTCCGGCGCACTGGGGTGGATCAGACGACCCCACGGAGGGAGGGGGAGCTGGGGGGGGCACGGCAGGGGGTGGCCTGCCACTCAACTTCCAGCACAGGTCAGTAAAGGACCGCATGAGCTCCACCCCCTCCTCCTCCTCCTCCACCTCCCTCCTCCTGCTCATACCCCACTCCATGATGAAGGCGACCCTCTCACCCACCACCACCACCACCCCCCCCCCCCCCCCCGCCCCCCCAACACCACCACCAGCACCAACCCGCCACAACTCAAACCCAGTGTCGAAACAGTGAGCGTCTGGTAGGAGAACGCAGGCTCACACACACAGACACCCACCCACGCTGTAGGTCCTCAAGTCTTATCAAGGCGCTGTCACCACGCAAGGAGTAATAATAAACACACTGATATTCAGCACGCTTGTCATCGCAGCACACAGTCGGGGAGACAACTGACACAAAACTGGAGTTGGTGTTGCGGTCAGGTGTAGCTGTGTCATAATCATCCGTGGTTGGTGTGTCTGTTGCCGGTGTGTTTTTTTTTCGGAACGAACCGTACCAATTCCTTTTGTGTGCGTGCGTGTTTCATCGGGTTTGTGCTCATCATCGTTCGACATGATTCCTTGTTTTTGTGTGCCGCTCGTTCTCACATCATCTCAAAGCGAAGTCTATGTTGCACGTCCCTGTTGTTTTTTTGTTGATTTGCCTTTTTTTGCGGAGGGTGGGGTCTTTGTGGTGGTCTCCACCTTCGAATGCATTTGTGTTTACAGACCAGCGATCAGAAAAGTGTGTCAACTGTCACGGTCTCTTACTTTGGCTTTTATTTTATTTGCAGAACATGCTTGCTTTCTCAGTGATGTGATTGTTCTTGCCATGTACCGTCACAACACTAGTGACTATTTACAGTCAGCAGTTACATGTCAGTTAAGGTCACTCCTGGGCTTTTCTGCTGCTGTAGTCAAGTATAACTCTTTTCATGCTGGAAAGATCAGCTATTTTTGTGGCACAAACAGTTGTGCATGTGTTTGTGTTTCTTTGATGTATTAGGTTTGACTTTCGGCCCCTAATTGGTAGGGTATAAAAAAATATGCTTGACCTTTTCTATTTTGAGACTACTACTACTACTACTACTACTACTACTACTACAACTACAACTACACAGGTGCCCATACCTGAGCGTATTTGAAAACATGTAGACCCTCCCAAGTGATCTTCGTTAGATCACTCCCAAATGGATCTCTTTGTATCAGGCCAACCTCAAGAGGTTCAAAATTGGGATGCCATGTATTGGACCAAAACACTAGGTGCACAAATCCTGTGACCTTGCGAGATGCCCAATAATTCTTCAACGTACCGTGGAAAGCATACAAAGGTCAACATCCTGCTTTTCCAGTTCCAAAAAAAAAAAAACTTCCGAAAGGTACTTTCACATCGGCAAGGTCATCTCGTCATTCACAAACAAGTGTCGTAAAAGGGCATGGCTCCAAACCTCTCTTGTACAACGCTGTATAAACTACTTCACACTTGGGCACAGACCTCCTCTAGGTTTTCATTAATTTCCCTGCTTTCTACCACCTGCTTTAAACAGGGAGGAGAACGTGGAATAAGTGAACACAAAGGTCTGTTTATCCTAATCCACCACTCTCGCTGCTTCACTTCTAACCACTCTCCTTTCTTCCCCTGCAGGAAGCATGCCCTGAACTGTCACAGGATGAAGCCGGCGCTCTTCAGTGTTCTGTGCGAGATCAAAGAAAAGACTGGTGAGTCTCTGCTCTTTTCTGCACTTCACCACCCCTCATAGTCTCTCTCCCTCTCTCTGTCTCTCCCTCTCTCTCTCTCTCCCCCTCTATGCGTCTGTTCGCTCTCAGAAGTGGTGTATCAGTGGTTCCTTTGCTGCCGGTAATTGTATCCCTGGTACGGGGCGGATCTTGGACGGACCCTGCGGAGGACTTGTATTGATTTTATATTGATCCTATAGAGCAGAGCACTGATTTATTTATTTATTTCGGCCGCTGGGTTCGAGAGTATCGAGTCAATCTCCTAAAAGTGTTCCTTGTTGGGGTATTATGCAAAATAGATTATATATATCTTGTAAAGAAAACGGATTGCAATTACTGCAATGCTACTACTTTGTCCAAAATGTAGATTAACGTTATGGACTTGGATGTGTGTTCCCTTTTCCCTTTTTACTCATTCTTTTGGAATCCTTTTCATATTCAGACTTAAACTATATTGAAACCAAAGTAACCACATCATAGACCGGACAGTGTTTTTTTTTTATGCCACTACATCACTTTTTCTGCCTTTTCTTCTTTACCGCAAACCAAATTGGTCCCCCAAAACAAACTATCGTGGTCACAGTCCGTGTTCTCCCAGGCTGTTGACAGGTCCGATATAAAACACAGTTTATGTTGTTAACTCGCTAGCCCAGCCCCTCAGAAGTGAGAACTAGCTGCATATTTCCATCTTGTTAGCTATTCCGCTCAGCTAGCTGACAGATCCCCAGTATGGTTCAAACAAGAGGGCCAGCAGAGTCTGGCAGACTGATGGCTATGGCCGTGTGAATGATGTGGGCTTTTGAGTTCTCTCTCAATCCCTCCATCTCTCTTTCTGAGAGCCCCCCTCCCACCCCTCCGCTCCTCTCCCCCATTCCTTTATTTATCCTCCTTTCACAGAGAATCTCACTAGTTCAAATACAATTTGAAAATGCTGCACTGCTGTCTGTTGTGGCCCTCGCTCAATAATGTATTATTGCTCTCCTGTGATTGGAGGGAAGTAAAGGGTAGGCCTGAGTGAGTGGGGCAGAGTACCCTGTTTCCCAGGCAACCAGTGGTCTTATTTACCCTAATGCCATTCACTTTGATTTTCACATTTAGCCTCTCGGCAAAATGGGAAAGGCCGTGCGTGCGTGCATGTGTGTGTGCATTTACACATCACGTGTGTATTTACAGTAGGGTTGGTGAAAAGGATAAAGCACGGGGGAAATTGAATGTCTACGCGAAACCCTTGTTTAATCATTTCAATTTTAAACAGGGCCACCATAAAGTGTGTGTGTGAGGGGGGGGGGGGGTTTAGCCTTGCGTTTGCTCATCCTCGGCTGGCTGTCTGTCACGCGGTGCCCTTCTAACGGCACCGTGTACCTGTTTTGGCATTTCCCCCTCCACGCTCGCAGCCCTCCTACAGGCTCCATTATGTGCTTCTGGAATGTGAATTGACTTCTCAGTGCGGCTCGTGGAAGACCCAATCAGCAGTCTTTGAGTATCTCCCCAGATTTCTTCTTTTTTTTTTTTCATTTTTTTTTTCTCTCTCTTCGCTTCTGCAGTCTCTTTTCCACTAACAAACGCACACTCTCGCAGGCGGCGAGAGCAACACACACACACACACACACACACACACACACACACACACACACACACACACACACACACACACACACACACACACACACACACACACACACACACACACACACACACCGAACAACAGGGATAAAAGCAAACTCGATCTTGGGTCTACTCCTGCTGCTTCGGTCTTGTCCTCTCCCCCTCCCTCCTTTTTGCCTCGCTCCCATTCTTGAAAGAGAAGACTTGCTCTGAACTCGGGGCTTTGATATGGAAATGTAATGGTGGTGGAGGAGGAGGTGGTGGTGGTGGTGGTGGAGGAGGAGGATAGTGGGGGAGGGGAGGTGAATTCCTCAGAGTGCTGCAGTTGGTTAGATTGTTTTCATTGTAAAGGAAATGGTTCTGCGCAAATGCCAGCTCCCCCCACCCCCCCCCCCATCTCTACTCCTACAATACAGTGCCTCTGTTGTTCTGAGGTCTCAAATTAAACATGACCTTCATCTGCGTGAAATTTTAGTTTAGTCAATTCTTTTTTAAAGAGGGTGGAGAAGCTGCAGCATTATCTGAGACGGGGGAAATGATCAAAGTTGAAGAGACAATGGCTACACTAGGACTCTGTTCTGCTCCTGCTGCTTTCTCTCATGGGTATTTTGCTGTAAAAATAGCTCTTGGTGCAATGGGACAGCTTATGCCAAATCCCTGTAAAGCCACTGCAGCTCCTCATAAGTTTTAAATTTTAGTCTTGAGTTGGTTTTGAGGTCTTTTACATTTTTTTGGGGGCTTTTTAATGTAATCCTCTCGGTCGCTCGGTGCGAGCAAATGACTCCCCGTGAAAAGTGTCACTCACTTCTATCCCCTGTTTACCCCAGGTTCATCAGAGCGTGTTGAATATGTCCGTATGAAATGTGTGTTGTTGTCAGAGGTAACCTGTTAATGATTGGTGGAGCCTAGTTGAGCTTGCCTTTACATAGCCATAGGCCTCCTCAGACCGCCACGCAACATAAATGCATATCCACTACCTACCCACTGCCAAGGCCCTGCTCAAGTTTGAAGCCATTCAATGAATCATATTAATGAGTTCCTTTCCTGTAGTAAATAAATTAGACATTCGACTTTTATCATTGGCGGAGACTAGGAAGGTATGACTCAAGCCGTGTTTATTTGCGTAGCGCTGTTTATTTATACACGACCACCCTACAATTTCCAACGGATAGACTGGAAACTGCCTTTACAGAGATAATTATAGATCACTTGACTTCACTCCCCTGTTCGGAGTGATAATAGAAGAGCAAGAGGAGGGAGAGAATCCTCATGAATTAGAAAAAAAAAGAAGAGGTCGTTTTGGATTCTGTGGTGGCTACTAGATGTTTAATAGGTTCCGGGTGGGCAACGCCATGGCAACAAAAACACTAACCAGACACTGTGCAATGAAAATCAGACTGCTCCCCATCACCCTTGGCATTAAAATACCATGGTATTAATGACGTCTTCCAATGCATGTTTCAGAAACATAAGTCGCCATCCGCAGAAACCAATAGTCAGCCCAGTTCATCTTCACCAAGACTGGTTCAGAAATCCAATTATGTTGGCTTCGACTTTAGAGTGGCTTGTATTTCTGCCACTTATTGTGACATTTGGGCAACACCATGTTACTAATTGAATTTAATTACCATCAGGGTAGGATGGACGCCTAATTGCAATTTGTTGATT
>NC_079413.1:6295543-6321093 GCF_026213295.1 Gadus chalcogrammus
ACACACACACACACACACACACACACACACACACACACACACACACACACACACACACACACACTCCTTTTTTCCAATTCTCCTTGGTTCTCCTTCCACCAGCTCTCTCTCTCTCTCACTTTACCTTTTTTTCTCTCCTTTTTTTTTCCTCTCCCTTGCTCTCTCTCTCTCTCCCCCCGCTCTCTCTCTCTCTCTCTCTCTCTCTCTCTCTCTCTCTCTCTCTCTCTCTCTCTCTCTCTCTCTCTCTCTCTCTCCCGCTCTCTCTCTCTCTCTCCCAGTGAAAGGCTGAGAATACCCAAGGGAGCTGATGCAATTAAAATGCTAATCCTGTCTGTCTACAGAGAGAGGGAGAGGGGGGGGGGGGCCTGACAGCATGAGGGATTGCGGCTCACATGGAGAACTCGACTGAAATGGAGAACGGGGGAGGGAGTGAGGGGGGGGGGAGGAGGAGGTCGGTACAATGGGGGAGGGGTGGTTGGTGGTGGTGGTGGTGCGCCCAGAGGGGGAGGGGATTTTCTTTTAGGGGTGGTGGTGGTGGTCGGGGTTAGAGTGGGGGGGGGGGGGGGGAAAGGGGATGCTAGCGAGAAGCGCAGAGACAGACAAGGATAAAGCATGTGCTGTGAGCTGGGCAATGATATACCGACCGCGTTTAGGTCTTATCTAGTCCTGCGCGGCGTAGAAGACATTACGCTTAATGTACAGCCCGACCACTGTCTGTCGGTCTGTCGGTCGCCCCTTTTCGCCCGCGTGCGCCCTGTCGGCCGCGGCGGCGCGGCTGCCTTTTCCATATCTGCTGTGCAGAAATGAGGGGGATTATGTATGCAGTGGAAACCCAGCTGGATGCCCTGAATATTTCATGGCGCGGGCTGCGCGCCCTGTGCTTCGCCGTCTCGGGGTGCCACAGAGACCTGTGAGACAGACCGGGTTAAGGAACGTATTGTTAGCAGGGCTGTTAAGGTGGCTGCTGGTTGGGGGGGGGGTGGTATTTTTTGTCCACCGGCCGGGGCCTGCAGGAACCTCGGCTTCGGCTTCCACAGTTAGCACTGCCAGAGTCGGGTGGTTTTTCTTGTCAGTTCTTGGCATGTTTTTTTTTTTTGTATCTACTGTCGTCAACCAGTTTTATCAGAAGGGGGGGGAACAAACGCACGGACCTCATTTGGTTGATTATATTTGGACCTGGGTTGGCTCCAAGTAATTCAGCCCCCCCCCCCCCCCCCCCCTTTTTTAGTTTTGTTTCTAAGCTGTGATGTCATGCGTGCCGAAACCCCACCATAGCGACACAAGGCTGCTAGACTGTGCCTGAGCGCCATAGTGGGTAATCAGGGCTTAATTGGGGTAATTAGGGGAATGTAGGGGCATTAGGCTGCAGCTGGGGGTTGTGAGGGGGGAGGGGGCGTGGAGGAGGGAGGAGGAGGAGGAGGAGGAGGAGGAGGAGGCGGAGGAGGAGGAGGAGGAGTGGGGTTAAGAGGTGAGAAGCCCCGAGAAGGGGCTGGTTGCCCTCATGGCTGTAGGTCAGCCATCTCTTCTCCATCTTGCCTGTTGGAGCCTGAGCACCAGTAACAGGCCCGTCGGCTCTGCGGCCCACTGGGGGGGTGGGTTGGGGTGGACGGAGGGGGAGCTCTTTGACTCTGTCTTCAGGCACTACAGCCCGGGCTCCACGCATACGCACACACTGAGCCCCCCCCGGTCCCAGCAGAGCTCCGATGATTCATCTCCACGGCCAAGGGTTACATGTCGAACAAGTACAACGCACCAGAACACAGCGGCACGGTGAAATACGAGGGGAGCGCGACCCAGGGCCGCTGCCTCGCTGTACTTACCTAGTAGGAAAAAAATATGGTTTTGTTAATGCACTAAAACCGAGGGGGGGGGGGGGGGGCCGGGGGGGCGGGGGGAGGGAAGGGCCAATGAGGGTTATTAGTTCACTCTGCTGGTTCTGCTGCATTCCTTAGCTCTGCAAGGGTGGGTGGGTGGGGGGGGGGGGGGCAGAAGAGGAATGCTCCTTCAAGAGGAGAGAAGAGTAGACGAAAGTGGAGGGAAAGAACAGGCAAGAAGGAACAAGAAGCGGGGGAGAAGAAACTGCTAAGAGCGGGGGGGGAAGGGGGGGGGGGGGACAGCCGAGTTAAAATGGAGTTTGGCCCCGGATGAAAATGGAGGGAAAGTCTTTTCTTTTTTATTCTCAAGTTGTGTGGACACAATGAGTTAATTAAGGAGTCCCTGGATAACCGCCTGTTCTTGGAGGGTTTTCCCTCCAACCCAAAAAATCTGAAAAGAGAACAGCTTCATTCTAGGGGCCTAGGTTCTATCTTAGCAGCGGCTCAACAAAAGGCCAGCTTGTGTCTCGCGTGCACGGGGCGTTGTGTTGCTGAACCAACAAGCCCCTCGGCTCTGGAGTGGTTGAACTCGCTGTTGGCGGCGGCGGAGGCTTACCCCGACTGCTCAGAATGTCGGAGCGCAGAGTCAGTGGTTGAGTAACTCAATACACGCCCCCCCCCCCCCTTCAACCCCCCTCCCTACCTTTGATGATGAGCTTTGACTAACTAGCATAATCCTTAAAGAGGACACGCCAGGCTAACGCCGGCCCGTTTCCTGCTGGGATTATTCCTCTCTACCATATTGCCGGCGTCTGCCTCAAAAAACAGCCCAGTCTGATGCTGCTCACAAACTGCCGAAATCCCAAGTCTATTTCAACCAGGCGTGGAAATAATGTGGCATAGTGGAGTTATGAGGGGGGGGGGGGGGGGGGGGTGCATGTTATTTAGGCAGTTTTTCATTAGCCGCGAGTTCAGTAACTGTGCCACCGCCACAAAACGCGTCCGCCCTTTGATTTATAGGTGAGGTGAAATGTGGAATTCAGCGTAAATTTATTTTGTGCTTTAACGGCATAGTGGCGGATCGGAGCCGCTGCCAGCAGCGTGTCAGCTCCCCGCCGGTGTTCAATCGCACAGTTTACCACAATCATGTACATAATAAATAGAAGGGCCCCGACTCATGCACTAAAGGTGTCGAGCCCATTTGTTTTTCCCCTTCCAATGGGGACTACACTCAGGTGGTTGGTATAATAACCTGCTTTTGAAGATTCACAATGGGGGTGTTTCTCAGACACTCTGTAAAGAGGATTTCAAGTGGGGTGTGTGTGTGTGTGTGTGTGTGTGTGTGTGTGTGTGTGTGTGTGTGTGTGTGTGTGTGTGTGTGTGTGTGTGTGTGTGTGTGTGTGTGTGTGTGTGTGTGTGTGTGTGTGTGTGTGTGTGTGTGTCTCAGGGCGTGTGTGTGTGTGTCTCAGGGCGAGAGGGCATACAGAGGCAGAGAGAAATGTAGGCAGAGAGAGATGAGTCGGTGGCTAGAGGCTGACAGAGGTCCTGGTTTAATACAGTGGTGGAGTGGTGCAACTGATAGCTATACTTATGACCAGAGGGGCCCACAGTGACAGCACATGCACTCCCATTACCAGCCTCATGCTTCATGCACCAGACCGCCTGGCGGCCTGCCACCGCGGGGCCACACTGCCCTCTGCTGTCCGGTCACCCGAGCTGCATCGTATTTGGCGCTCATTGATTATTCGCCGGGGCCCCCCGAAACAGACTGTCTTGGGTTCGGCAAACAAGGCTCTCAGAGATGAAACTGTAAGCTCTGTTTAAACGACTGAAACCACAACTGACGCAATCCAAAAAAATTATAATAATTCACACAGAAGAATCTACTTTAGCCTGCCGTAATAGTAGTATTAGTATTATTGGCTGTTGTGGTGCCTTGTCCGGGCCAATCGTCAAACCTTCGTCATTTATTTTATTTTTAACTGCAACAAAGCTAGCACAGTATTTTCATAGCGGGATATCCCACCAAGGGGTTCACTACTCGTCTCGGTGACCCGAGTAGAGCGCGTACCATCTAGGGTCAGCCCTGGTCGCAGCGACCCGGGTTTGAATCCTGCCTGTGGTCCTTTTGTGCTGCATGTCCTCCCCTCTATCTTCCATGCCTTCCTCTTTATCTCACTCTATAATAAAGCATAAAAATGCAAAAATTGCTAAATAAATAAAAGGATATATATTAGCGCTGCTCGATTATGGGAAAAGTCACAATCACGATTATTTTGGTCGATATTGATATCACGATTATTTTTGAGTTTGAAAACATGTTGTATTTATTCAGCATGTCTCTCCCAAAGAAACTTTGGAACTGAGAACTTAGAAATTTCGCCTTAAAAATAACACAAAATGGTCAAAACTAGAAAATGTTCCAGTCTTAAATAATATATGGATATGTATCCAGCTATTCTGCCTTTTCTATAAAGCACAAAAATAAAACGATTACGTTAATTTTGTGATCGTTTGACGCTAAACACGAAATTTCCATCAAAATCGGATTAACGGCCCGGCCCTAGGATATACCACCACCAACGTCATGGTAGCTTTACCGCCCCAAGCTCGACGCCCGCTCTACCCCCGTGTCTCACGTCCCTCCTCCTCCTCCTCTCTCTATCCCCCCAGTGCTGAGCATCCGCGGCGTGCAGGAGGAAGACCCCCCGGACCCCCAGATCATGCGCCTGGACAACATGCTGCTGGCGGAGGGCGTGTCCGGCCCGGAGAAGGGCGGGGGCTCGGCGGCGGCGGCTGCGGCGGCGGCGGCGGCGGGCGGCTCGCCGAACGACGGCAGCATCGAGCACTCGGACTACCGGGCCAAGCTGGCGCAGATCCGGCAGATCTACCACTCGGAGCTGGAGAAATACGAGCAGGTCGGTGTCCCGCCTCCAGATATTTGATTGATTTATTGAATGGAGGTTTTATTAATATTTTTTACGAGGCATTTTATTTATTTCCAAAATGGCGTCTGATGTCTTCTCTCTGTCTCTCTCTGTGTGCGTCTCTCTGTCTCTTGCTGTCTCTCTCTGTGTGTCTCCCTGTCTCCCTGTCTCTCTGTCTCTCTGTCTCTCTGTCTCTCTGTCTCTCTCTCTCTCTCTCGGTGTCGACCGGCCAGGCGTGCAGTGAGTTCACCAACCACGTGATGAACCTGCTGCGGGAGCAGTCGCGCACGCGGCCCATCTCGCCCAAGGAGATCGAGCGCATGGTGGCCATCATCCACCGCAAGTTCAGCTCCATCCAGATGCAGCTGAAGCAGAGCACCTGCGAGGCCGTCATGATCCTGCGCTCTCGCTTCCTCGACGCCAGGTGTGTGTGTGTGTGTGTGTGTGTGTGTGTGTGTGTGTGTGTGTGTGTGTGTGTGTGTGTGTGTGTGTGTGTGTGTGTGTGTGTGTGTGTGTGTGTGTGTGTGTGTGTGTGTGTGTGTGTGTGTGCCTTTGCATGAAACTCTTTACTCTGAAAACCAACTCACAACGTGTGTTGTCTTTGTGTGTGTCAAATGTGTTATTGTGTATGAATGTGTGTCTGTCTATTATCCACCATAACGTGTGTGTGTGTGTGTGTGTGTTCTCATGATTACGTGATGATATTTTCCTTGTAGCGTTTCGCATTCACTGCACATTGCCCAAGAATTGGAGAAATTATGTTTGTCCAATGAAGCATTCATTTTCCATTATGTACAGCTTGAACAGCCTCACTTCAGATAATGAACATAACGACGGAAAATTGGATCCCGTTAATGTAAATGAGCTCGGGAAAGACGGCGTTTAAACAACATTGCAATCAAATTAAAAATCAAAAAAACTACCTATTTTACCGCCGCACCCAATCTTTACACTACCCTACCACGATACATTTCCATAAACGGACGCGTGTACCGCCATGGTTCCCGTCGTGACGTGCATGTTTTCTCTGTCCCACGCCCCCAGGCGCAAGCGGCGCAACTTCAACAAGCAGGCGACGGAGGTGCTGAACGAGTACTTCTACTCCCACCTGTCCAACCCGTACCCCAGCGAGGAGGCCAAGGAAGAGCTGGCCAAGAAGTGTGCCATCACCGTCTCTCAGGTGAGCTGTCGTCTGGACGCACCCCCACCGTGCTATTTAACGGATCGACGCTAGAGGATGACCTGCAGCCATTGACTCACTCTGGGAGATCTTAGTTAGCGTGCAATCTGACGTTGTGTAAATCGATGGGACTCAATGGAGGCATTATCGTTGTGTGTATGGCAAACCTAGCTTATCTATCTCCTTTTAATCAGTTTTATTTGCCCTCTTGGGCTTTTATGAAGTCATTCTCAGAAAAGGCATTTTTGGTCGTTCCCCCCTTTTTTACCCCGTAACCGTCTAAGTGAACTAACGCGCGCCATCTGTGTGATCTCTCCCTGTCGCAAGGTCTCTAATTGGTTCGGCAACAAGAGAATACGCTACAAGAAGAACATTGGTAAGTTCCAGGAGGAAGCAAATCTCTACGCAGTTAAAACGGCGGTGGACGCCGCCAGTGTGTCGGCGCAGGCTAGCCAGGCTAACTCTCCGGCGACGCCCAACTCAGGTACCACGTGTTCCATCAGTCACTTCTCATCGCACACACTCACACACACACACACACACACACACACACACACGCCTACCGTCTCAACACAACTCTTAAGTCGATTCCCACCGAAACGCCACTGACGCACACACTGACACTAGGGGGCCCCGCAGCGCACGAGCAGCTCGGAGGGGCCGAACACTCAGGGGTCAATTCCAACTGGAGTTTCTGTTTTGGTTTGTCGAGTCACTTGACCGGCGAAGGGTATCCTTCCTCCCTCCCTCCCTCCCTCCCTCCCTCCCCCAAAGGCATGTGAGGAGGAGCGGGGGGCGGTTTGTTAAGAAGCCGCTCAATGAGCCAACACATAAGAGATTAGATTAATGCTAAATCCTCTCTGTGCCTTACCTGCTGCCACACACATGCTCTCTGTGGTCCTGGCGCCAAGCGCACCGAGGTCTTAGTGATATCCCCCATTTATTCCTGTCTCCAATATCAATTAATACTACTACAAAACGCACCGGCTGTTGGCTTCCTTGTCAAGAGCCTTCTCGGTGGATAAACTGATACAAAGCCCCCAAATATCCTGCCTCATCATGAGGACCTTTTTAACACTGTTAAATGGGTGTGATATAATGGGATGGAAAATTGTAGTTCCTTCAAAGACAAAGACATGCCCTGTGCTGCCCCTATGCTATCTTTCTATGCAGAGAGTGTTGTTGTTGTTGGGCCAAGTCTTTGCAGATGTCCTTCATGGAGCCCTCTACAGTCACTACACCAAATATGATAACATGAAAAAAAACCAAAACAATGCTACAACACAAACATGAGCAAGAAAGTGTGTTGGGAATAACCCCGACATCTTTGTCGCGAGCAGATGGCAGGGTTACTGAACAGTTCTTGGAGGGAAAAAGCACACATCGTTCCACCGTCTCCCTGCTCAGAGGAGAATCAAAGCCTGGGTTTAAGGGTTCATCTGTCTTAGAACGTTGCTCTTCACTTTTCCAATGTCTTTGGCTCCATAAGAATCAGATGATGGTTCAGACACAATCGTTACCTAACCGGTCACAAATAAACAAACCAAGAATGTGATTAGGGAGGAAAACTTAAAGCAGATGGAGCTCCGAGGTGGCCCCTGCTAAACCCTTGGGGAAACCCCACACACAAACCCCCCTTGCGATCCCTTTGGACGGTTGAATTGACCCCGTGTTACGAGGGCCGGGTGCAGTGCGGGGTCCATGGCTCTCGGCTTGTATGTCAGGCGGCTAACACTCAAAACTCTGTGTACTTTGTCTGCCATGTTGTTGTTTTGTTTACCTTCCAAATGGTTAAGTAGTTGTAAATATCCCTCTGATATTTACAGACGTTAGTCCTTCATGTCTATGTATCTTTTTTGCTTGGTTGCTCTCAGGATATTGTTTTATCTTTTTCAGTCATTATGGCTTTCATAATGAGTTGGGTTTGTGTTTATGAAGCACAATACACACACACACACACACACACACAGTACACACATAGTACATACACAAGTACACACACACACACAGTACACACACACACACACACACACACACACACACACATAGTACATACACAAGTACACACACACACACAGTACACACACACACACACACACACAGTACACACATAGTACATACACAAGTACACACACACACACGCAGTACACACACAGTACACACACAGTACACATAGCCTCTATGTTCTGAGGAAGCAGAGAGGAGAAGGTAGGTGACCATTCAGTTGTTTGACTGTGTTGCGTTGCAGCGGTTCCCCCACAAGCACCGCCCCCCCCCCCCCCCGACCCCTTTCACAACCCCGCCGCGGCCGAAGGGCCCTGCCCGCTAACCGAGACGATTTGCGTTTCTTTCGTGGTCACTGCTCCTTTTTCCCCACGTCGCATCTGTAATGCACGCGTCACCGCTCCGTAGGTGGTCATCGATCAGAACACCGCTCTTTTTCCTTCTTCTTACAAATGAACGATGTCAACCAAACTCCCCCCCCCCCCCCCCCCCCCCCTGTCCCGGAGACTGTTTGGCCGGTCCCGGTCGGCCTCACAGGGTTTACTGTGAAGGCTGTAGTCTGGGAATAAAACCCAAAGGAGCGAGCTCAGCTGCTGGGTCTGCGTCGAATAAAGTCGATGCTAGGGCCGCGCCTTGCCCCCCCCGTGATTCAGCCAATCCGAGGCCGAGAAGCGGGGGGCTCGGGGTCAGCGGTAGCGCAAGCCCCCCACGACCCGGGTGGTGCCGGGGCTTCTTCTTCACTCTGATTGGCTGGATGTATTGCCTGCAGGGTCACCGGGGTCATACAGCTTGTCTCACACAGGCGACGCTTACCTGGGCCTGCGCTCGCTCAACGGGGAGGGACTGGGCCTCACGCCCGCTCTACAGCCACAGGTACCTCTATAGCGTGTCCCCCCCCCCGTAGCATCCCAGTGACCCAGTGTGGCTCCCTCTCCTTCCGACCGGAACACACCCCACCTCCCCCGCCCCAACCTCAATCCTTGACGTTTGTTCCCTGTGGCTCCAAAACGTTGTCCTTTTAAACCCCCCCCCCCCCACACCCTGAGGTGTAGCGCCTCACCGTGACCCTAGTGGTTTGCCTCCCCCCCCCCCCCCATCCGGTCTCTCCTGCTCCGCCCTACCCACCCCGCCCCTCCTCCCTCGTGCCAGTGAACCCCGTCTTGTGACTGGGTCCCCCTCGTACCCCCCCCCCCCCCCCCCCCCGGGAGTCCACAGATTTCTGCTGTCGAGCGGGCCACCTCATCCACGGGATCTTGGCGAGATCCCGTGTTGTTTCAGGCGTTAGGCACGAGGGTCAACGAGACGAGCGCCCCCACGAGCTCTGGCGGACCAGAGCCCGTGCCCAGCGGGACGTTTCGATCACGGGCAGTCCCGAGGGACGCAGCAGAGATCTGCCGGTCGTGTCGATCCTCCCTTCCCTCAGCCTGTGTCCTGTGTGTCCTGTGTGTGTATGTGTCTCTCTGTGTTGTGGATTGACTTAGACTGTTTCTTCTACTAATGGTGGGTTTCTGTTCTGTGGTGTGTGTGCGCGTGTGTGTGTGTGTGTGCGTGTGGCAGGTGGATACCCTGCACCGTGCTACACACCTGACGGCAGGCTATGAGGAGCTGTCGGCCAGCAGCCTCTTCACCAGTCAACTGGACGTGAGTACGGGCCCTCCCCTCCTCCACACTGTGGTACCCTGGTTCAGAGCTAGTGAGGGAGCCGCCGTTGGGCTCTTTAGGCTCTCAGATAGACCGGCTTTAACGCTCCGCGTGCAGAACAGGACGACGTGGGTGACTAGATGGGGGAAACTACATATAGGATACCGCATATTGAACTCCATATGAAACGGGATAGGACGCTGCAAATGAAGCTACATGGGAAACTAGATAGGACACTGCAAATGAAACTAGATAGGACAGTAGATAGGACGCTGCAAATTAAACTACGGTATATAGGAAGCTAGGTAGGACACTGCAAATGAAACTAGATGGGACAGAATACTAGATAGGACTAATAGGACAGTATACTAGATAGGACTGTGCATATGAAACTCATATGAAGTTCGGTTGAAATGTATTAGGTTCAATTCCAAATGGTTGGTGCCTACTAGGGATGGGCAAAACGATTATTTTCTGGGAATCAGTTCTTTCAGTTCCGTTCACTATCACAATTTGTTCGTTTGATTCGTTAGTTTGATTCGTTCGTTAAGTCAGATTGTCTGTTACGTCATTTGCCAGGGAATCTGAAATTATGGAATAAATGTTAGTCAACATGCATGTATTCTACTACTTTCTAATGTTCTGGCGAAATTACACGGGTGAAGTGTAAATATTAGGCATATATATATAAAGCAAATACGTTTTTTTCTTTTTTATAAATATCCTTAATACATAATGGGGTGCAGTAAGAATTAAATGGCGTCACTAAGAAGTGCTAATAAGCAGTGAAGCACGTTAGCAACTAGACCAAACGAGACTCGTAATGGTAGGTAAAAACAATACTTTATTAAATCGTGCAATTGTGATGTAGAACAAAAGGAAAAGAAAACATTATGTGCTTGCATGATATTGCAGCCTACAGCGATCGTTAGTTAATTTGTGTGCTGGTGCCTTATCATTTGTTTACCCATGGGCCATGGCAACGCGATTGCTACATGCCCTCATTGGCTGAATCGTTGAGAACGTTTTAGACTTAATCAACATAAGGTCGTGGGGAGACGAAGCTCTGTTCGTTTGTATATTTTATTTCCGTGAAAAAAAAAGAATCAGATCCCTTGTTTTAGGAATCAGTTCTCGTTGTTGACCTTCGGGATTCATTCGTTCTGACCGAATCGTCCGCAACCGACCCATCACTAGTGCCTACCTGCAGGCAGCCTTGAGCAAGGTGCATACCACCCTCCTTCCCCTCCTATATGGATCATATAGGATGATACCTGCTCAATGACCGATTAGTATTCATTCACTCCAGTCTCGGGTTAGTTGCAGTGTCGCCAGATCGGGCCAGATTTCCCGCTCAATCTGGCAACCCTGGCAGCGCTTCAGCCATGGCTGCCAGATTGAGCGGGAAATCTGGCCCAATCTGGCACCCCTGGCTATTTGACTTTGCGGCCCCTAACCTGTGCGGCGACGCTTGTTTGTTCTCTCTGCAGGCTAACAGCAGCTGGCAGGACGGCGACCCCACCTCCACCTCCACCACCACCACCCTCATCCCCCCGCAGATCCCCTCTCCACCTGGCCCACCCTGCAGCATCCACTCCGACACCTCCAACTGACACCCCACCTTTTGCACCCCCCCGCCCCCTTCCAGAGAGAGAGACACACACACACACACACACACACACACACACACACACACACACACACACACACACACACACACACACACACACACACACACACACACTGTCCCATTGCCACAGGACTGCCCAGCACTAGGGGGGGGAGGGGGGAGGGTTTATTTGCCTTCCGATACCGGGACTGTAGATTCAGAAATGCGGAAGCCCCCCCCCCCCCCCCCCCCCCCCCCCCGACGGCTTCTGAAGAAGGAAAACAACAAAAAACGGGAGGGCGGAAACCGACCGAACCGAAACAAACCCTCCCCTTTAAGACCGCCTCCCAAAAGAAAAAGCTTTTCAAGGACCAATTCGTTTGTTTTTTCCTTCTCCTGTTTCTTTTTCTTCTTTGGAAAAACCACTGAGCGAGCCGCGGCCGTGAACACGTTGTCTGTACACGACCTGTGCATGATGCACGTGTTTAAACCTCGCACAGTATTCAGACAGCCTGTTGACTCTTGACCCACCGGATGGGTTGGGTTCCGTGGGGGGGGGGGGGGGGGAGGAGGACTCACCCACGCGTTAGGACCGCAGAACGCCCGGTGGAGGCGTTTGAACGGCCGTGTCGACGCGGATCACTAACGGGAGCTCCAGCTCTCCGCCGCTTGTACCAAAGTGTTGCCCCCAGCAGAGCGCCCCTCTTCCTCGGCTCCGCCCACGTCACGCCGAGGCCCACCACCACTTCCGCATCTTCCGACTCCTCTCGTCACTCCTTACCCCCCCGAGCTCTGACCCGCGCCCCCCCCCCGGGAATCCTCTGCGGCAGCCAGAGAGGAGACACACGAGATGTGTCAAAGCACAAAATTCGGCACCTTTTTTTTTTTTTGTCCCGAGGATTGGGTGCTTCCGCCGTCCCTCAAGCTGGGGGGTACTTTACCCTCACCGGGGGGGTTCAGAGGTCGGTGCCAATCCGCTGTTCAGTTTCTTTTGGGTTGGGTTGGGTGGTGAGGGGGCCTGCCCCCTTTGTGTGTTGTGGGGCTTCTTAGATGGGAGGTTCCCATGCGCTCTGTCAAAGCGGTTTATTTGATTGTAGTCTATTTTCTAATGCTTTTCTTTCTGTCGTTATTTTCTTCCCACAACCACAAAAAACTCAACCCGGCTGCGACCAAATAAAACTAGGTCTGGCTTCTCCAGGGAGCGCGGCGAGAGGTTGGACACAGTGGGTGTGGAGGGGGGTGGGGGGGGAAAGTAACCTCTTTGTCGGGACAAATGTAACATGAATTTAGAAATGTGACCGTCTTCCATGCATGTAGGATTTTTTCTTTTCTTTTCTTTTTTTTTAGGTGTGTTTGATTATTATTGTTTTCATTTAATCTTCAAGTTTGTAGCTTCACTTTTTATTAACAAAAAAGAAAAAAAACGAAAGGGTTTAATGTTATCAGACAGACCAAAAAAGGAGTGTGCCGTTCCTTGGACACTCCTCAGTGAGACCGGCTTTGGCCTTGCTGTAATTCTAAACCATTCACACGACAGGGGTACTTGGGGAAGCAGCCCATAACGGGGGAACTCCTACTCACTTGAAAAACCATGTGCGTTCACTGGCCCAAGGCAACACACCACTTCCTATCGTACCGAAACCAAAAAAAAAAAAAAAAAGCCTCCACAATAGACGATGCTATGATGAAACTCTTGCTCGCGTCGTTGGGCAGACACCTTTTTATTTCCTTTTTGTTTTGAGGAGAGGGATTTATTTTTCTTTCAAACTGTCTCTGTTGCCTCCACGGTAGGGCTCGGTCTTACCACCTATGCGGCATCGTATCACACCCGTGAATTTGATTGTATCCTGTACAGTCGATCACCCGCTTTTTGATTCGGAATGTTCTGTTTGTGTTCGTCTTACGACTACGAGAATAACGTACCAATGTTTGTCTTTTTTTCTTTATTTTACTGATCTTTGGTTTTTGATTTGGCCGGTTGGCAAGGGCTTTCTCTCCTCCGTCGCCAAAACAGGCAGCACTGGGTGTACAATAACTCTCGGCAGGGGTGAAAGACGCACCGGACAAATGCAAGTGTTTGTTTGTTTATAGGTTGTTTTCTTTTGCGGGGGAAGGTTGGAATTCACATTCTGTGAACGTTTGTCTTTTTCTTTATGTACAACAGATAAGCGAAGCGCAAAGGATTTTGATAGTAAGATAAGGCCTTATGGATACCGAAATGTAAAAATACAAGACTTGTGGCAAAGTTACAGAAAATAAACTTGAGCTCCTAAGCCTCGAGAGTAATAATCTGATTTAAAAGTACCCGTTTACTGTTACTATGTGCATTTCATATGACTTTATCTTACGAATAATGTTACCACAACACCAAAACTAGCGTATACCCCTTTTTTCTACCAGTTGTAATGGATGTCACTGTACAGTTTGTGGAATGTTTTTTCCTTTATTTTTTTTTATAAACCTTTGGGATGTTTTGATTGGGTGAAGCCTGCGGTGGTTTGGCCTTTATTGTGATGCAGGGGGCCACAATTACGCTGGTATTTCTCTTAAGTATCATAATTTGAGTCTTTGTTACATACCTGGATGCTGTCGTAGGGTTTTACAGGTATAAAGATAATCTGGTGCTGTGGATAAACTAGATTCCTACAGGTGTTGGTTGTGTCGAACTTGATTGAAGATGACACTAATTGGTTTATCCTAGAGAAACCTTTCGTTACTACAGTTTAGAGTGAATGCAAAAGTTTACAAGTTCCTTAAGTATACTTGCCATGTTGTGGTTCTGACAAAACACCATAGTGAGCGTTGAAAGGTACATAGTATACATGTCACGGTTTGGACCACACTAGGCAATAGTTTATTTACAATGTTCAGGCCGAGATCTTTCGGAGCCTAGCCGTTTAGGCTAATGGACTCATAAGCATAGCCACCACCGTGCTAACCAGCAAGCAAATCCAAAGGAGTCTGACCGAACACCTAACCAGAAGCTGGGATGGGAGACTAAATCTGGTTCCGCTTTAGCGACAATACTTCCACAGCACCAGAGAAGTTCTTTAACCCGTTTTGGCGGACTTTGTTTTTAATTAGTATATTTTCTATCTCTCCCGCTTACTCACTTCCCCTTGTATTTAGCCCTCTCTACCTCTTGTCTTTCCATTTCTCTTGTATATAATCCCCAGTTTTCAGACCTGCGAGTCTGTATGAACTCCTTTTATACCTCAACTTTAGAATTGTTCTAGAACGAGTGAAACAAAAGGAATATGATAAAAATTGTAGTGTTCTTATTAGAAAACTAATAAAACAATTTAGTGTGGTTTTCAGTCGTTGTCCTTTTGAGTGTTTCCATTGAATTATTGCACATGCGTTCATAATCAAAAAGATAATCATGAAACGAATTCCGGTTAGCACCAATGGCTTATATTAAAAAGGAGAATAAATCATCGAACCCCCTTCAGGAGCGGTCATGTCAGGTTTTCCTCTGAATCTCCGGGCTCTTTCAGCAATGAAAAACAGTTTTGTACCTGCTTGGTAGGGTTGAGTGGCTGTTAATGCCGAGTAGAAGGACTTTGCTCTTTAATTGTCCTTTGGCTGTTAATTACAACACGAGTGTTTAATATTAATTGGGAAATAAAGTTATGTCTGAATTGGTATTTCGACATCGTATGATGGCCCGACACCCATTAAACAAAACAGTGCTAAAAATAATTAAAGTAAGATTAGATGCATATGAGGGTAATGGATATGTATTTTTAATAAGTTACTCATAAAATAACATTCATGGCAGACGCCGTACATCAGTACGAGTCATGTCCAAAAGACTCATAACCCAGCGTGGTTCGATATAAAAGTTTAACCACAAGGTTTAAAAGTAATTGGTCTCTCAAAAGTCAGTCCGTTTACTGTGGGATCTGTAGTTCGGGGCTTCTCCAGAAGCTGGCAGTGATCCTCCGCTTTAGATGGCTCTAAGACCCGGTCGTCCAACTTTTCGACTGACACGACCTCGAGAAAAAAAATAAAATAAATAAACTTAAAATCAACATCACCGCGGACAAGAGCAAAATCGGGAGGAGTTGGCAATGAAATACACAGGACACACCGTTTAAACTAGGAGCACCATTTTTTCTTGCAATTAGAGCTTTGTCCTCATGACTCCCACTACGTGTGCTGCCCTGTTAGTTACTGTTGAGTAAGCCTGGAATTGGAAGCATTTCATTATCTCCCGTTGCTTGTTGAGAATAGTCCTGCTCATCCCACGCATGGTTCAGGGCTGGAGGCCCGATTTAAAAATTCCAGGGAATCTATGCAACATTAACCATGGTCCCTCTGTCTGCTTTGATAGCCCAATCATTGAATTCGGGAGGATTGTATTTCGAGAGAACTAGATTAAAGGAAGGAAGGAATTGAGGAGGGGGAGGAATGCACCGGTGCCAGGCAAGTCAAAACACGACAGTTCCCGGTCTCTGGATCCTTAAGAAACCCGACGGTGGACGTAATGAGTAGCCCAGTGACTCACCCACAAAGGCAGAGAGGAGTAGGCCTAACGTTTATAGCTTGCTTTTATGATTTCGGAGGAAAATAAAAGACAATTTCCTGAACGATCCCCTGTTCAAAAGGTGAAATAATAACGGAAGTGTTCAAGCAAACTAAGACTAAAGCAAAGCAAGCATTTATTTTCAGGTGGCGAATTCAAAACGTATGGAGGATTATATCATACTCTTCGAGGCTACCTCTAGCTGCGGTGCGCAGTACTGGACAGCAGGGGGCGCCACCGGCATCGCGGTGCAGGCGCGGCCGTCCCGTCGGCCGCAAAGAATCCACTTGAAGGTGCCGCGCATCTCCTCGTCGCGAAGGGAGTAGATGATGGGATTGACCAGAGAGTTGCACTCCGCGATAACTAGGCAGTACTTTTCATAGGCGTGGGCATGGCTGTCCTTTCCCAGCAGCCCTTCCAGCAATAGGGTCAATAGCCCGGGGGTCCAGCAGATTACAAAGGCCACTAAGAGAGACGGACACACATGCAAGCATTTATGTCAATGGACACAGCCAGCAATAATATGAGTCCAGGACATTTTTAGAGGATTCAAATAGATGGGAGGCTTGTAATAATATGATTTGGAAGTTATTCGAATACAGTTCATTTAAATTCCCAAAGCCATATGTCTGCATCTGACACACACGGCGAGTGGTAAAACAGGTATTGGTCAACCAAGCAGGAAATGTACGCCATCGGTCTGTGGACGGCGCTTGCGCTTACACCACACCCACACCCACACCCACACCCACACACACACCACTACCCATGATCTCAAACACCACTACCCATGATCTCAAACACCACTACCCATGATCTCAAACACCACTACCCATCTCAAACACCACTACCCATCTCAAACACCACTACCCATCTCCTCACCCAGGACCATGGCGATGGTCTTCATCAGATTCACCACCATGCGCTGGCCCTGCGCCGCGTCGGATGTGTGGCGCGACACGCCGCGGCTCTGGCGCCGAACGTACACGAAGATGCGCCCGTACACCGCCGCCATGACCCCGAAGGCCAGCAGGTTGAACGCCGCCCAGAACACCAGGAAGCGGCGGCTGTATAGCGGTGCGATGGTGGAGCAGCTGGCCAGGTCGCACTCGCAGTTCCACAGCATGGAGGGCACCAGGCCCATGGCGCCCGCCGCCGCCCAGATGCACACGATGAGCAGCACAACGCGCCGCTTGCTCATGCGGCTGTGCAGCTGCATGGCCACCACCGTCTGGTGCCGCTCCACCGCAACCGCCAGCAGGTTGGCCACCGAGGCCGTGAGGCTAATGTCCACCAGCGCGCTGCGCAGGAACCACTTCTCCTTGCTGAGAAGCGCGGTCCAAGGGCCCGTGTTGAGCATGAGGTTGGCGTAGGCCACACCCGCAAACAGGTCGGCAGCTGCCATGTTGGCCAGCAGGTAGTAGATGGGGAAGTGGAAGCGGCGGTTGATGAATATTGCCACCATAACCATGAGGTTGGAGAGGACCACGACCAGGCACACGCTGAGGCCCAGGCCGATCACCAGGTGGTCGCGCTGCGTCCAGGACTTGCTGATCCGCTTGTCCACCAGCTTGTAGAAGAAGGCCACGTCGTGGCTGTAGTCGCAGGCGTTCCAGGCGCCAATGTTTTCGGTGACCTGCATGACTAACAAACCAACAATGTAAAACACTTTTCTTTTAAGGGGGAATTTTATATTTCCGTCTGCCAGCATTCCTGCAGGCTAAGGAATAACAATAAGAGTTAAAAGCCTCCTGTATGATTGTGTATCTATGATTGTATTGTGTTAATACAATCATACATTTGAGGCCTTAAATTCAGCTTAATTTCTGGTTGCATTAGTCATGCGTAGGTAAACATTTACAAATACAGAGAACACTTGCAGATACGCCTGTTTCTCGGGCTAGGTAAACACAGGTCATCGGTGGTGTGTTGCAAGAGAAGAACAGGTCAGCACTGAACTGAATGCACTAGTCACAACAGCACCACTAGCCATATATGAATAATTCGTTCTACTGCATCTAGTTTTTGTAATCACATGATATTTATCATATTTTAGAGATGCCTCAATTATGGTCAATATAAATAAAACGTAATTAGTAACGTAATACTTACAGCAGTAACAAGCACCATTCCAACCCATCTCAGAATTGCAATTCAATTTACAATCAAGTAGACCAACATTAAATGCCAGCATGTCAATTATGTTAAAGCAAACTTTACTTACCTCGGAGTAGGCTAGTCCATCCTCAAAATAACCTCAGGTTGATGCCTTTCTTTTGGAATTAATTTACAAAACCTCCATACACAAGTATAATCCATTCAAATTCTGAAAGTGAAAGCCGGACAAGTAGATGTTGTATTCAAATGTAGGCGTATTTGGGCTACAATGTTCCACTTGGTTCGGACTTTTGCGCCTCTCCTCTGAATCAGCCTCATTCAACTCAGCTGGCCTGGGACGATATGTAAACTACTTCAAGGAAGGGGCGGAGTTAAGGTCGCCCCGTCCAGCGGGTCGAGTAGGAGTCGGACGTGATTGGGTGTATTCGTATCACGGGCGGTCTTCAGGATCAGATCACACCCTGCTTACTACGTGGTTGGAGTTTGTTTGTGTTGCATTCGTGTGGGTGAAGAACTTCGATAAAATATTTGGTTATGTATCCGTTTAGCTGATTACTAAATGTAGGGTAATAGGATATAGGGTGACCAAATGTGGTACACAATGTGACGATAGGACTAACTAGACATTTTTAATAACGTGGGTCCTCTTAGTAGGCCACACTTTCTCTTAAGATTGTAAAGTTAATGTTTTAACGCAACATAGGATGGATTTTCTGCTTATAATCGCCGCATTTTAGTTGGACAGTGAGCGACCCTGGGGTTTGATTGCAGAACGGTATCCCTCTTCTCCGATAGGCTGGTTTTCTAATGCAGTAGATGAAGAGGCAGATTTAACAACAACGAGCTGGTTTAGCCGTTAGGAACTTCCTTAAGTACTCTGCGACAAATCATTGACAAAAGCGAGTTTTAAAAAAACGACATTAAGGCGAAATATTTATTTCATTTTTTTATTTTCTATAAAAGAGATGAGTTTATTCAAGGATCGTAAGAGATTGAATCAGAGACCTCGATAGACCACTCACAAAATACCAAACGAAAAAATAATAAAATCGAGGATAATGTCTCAAAACAGCCCCCCAGAAAAACAGAACAAATGTGATACAAATTAAAATACCTGAATAACACCGGGCTGCAGGCCTGCACATTCTCTGTAGAACTCATGGCACATGTCGTTCAACAACGTCAAACTCAATGGAAACGAAAATAAAAGTATTTCAAAGGAATGAAAAAAAAGTTACCTTTTTTATATATAAAAAAAAATGTCTAATAATAAAAATTATATAATGCATATATATGGTGGACTTCAAAGAAATAAAAAAAGGTGACTTTAGCAGAGAAACAAGTTCTCCTGAAGCATCGTTTACTCTCCTTACCAATAGTTCCCTCATCTACAACAGTAAACATGGCTCCCTGCATCACAACCTAAAATAATAATATACATACAACCACACAGGCATTCAATTATACACATTCACACATACAGACCTATACTTACAGTCAACGCTAATGTGGCAACTTGGAAACATCTACTGTAAAATTTTGCAATTGAACAAAATGAGAAAAAGAGTTGCCAGGTTTGTACACTCACTCGTAGAAGTCCCGCTAAAACTAGATTTTAAAACCTGAATATTGATAATGGGTAAAATATGTAAAAGGCTGAATTTAACTTTTTTTAATGAATTAATACACTCAAAAATTGTTCCTCCTGATCAAATATTATGCAACCAAGTCCCTTCTCCCGTCTTCTTAGAACTTATGGGTAATAGAAGCCAACTAGAATCGCAATACAATACAGGCACTGGAGAAAAAACACCAGGAGACGAATTTAGAGAACGAGTCATTCAGATTAACAACCAAACCTTAATCCTACCGACGTCTCAGATAAAAGTATTAGAACGCACATCCACTATTATCCAACAAGAACAATTATACAAATCAAATAACTTTTTTTTTGACGTTTTCTGCATAACTTTTGCAATTGTTTACCGTGCTTTTTGTACTTGCAACAGAGTGCCTTTAAGTGAAGTAGAAGACATCTTGTAAAAAAAACAAAAACAAAAAATAAAATCACTGGGAGAGTTCTCGTCAACCACCGCCGCCACCGTTTCAACAGTTGTGAGTTGCTGTTGCCTATAAATTAAAGTCGTTCAGTGTCTATTATGGGAATTTGCACAAAGACTAAACTCTGTGCGTCCAGAATGCTTAGCATGGACCAGAGCACTGGTAAATCATGGCTAGTAAAAAGGGACATGGGCAACAACTTGGCCCCCTCCCCCCCCCCCAGCCCAAACAACCTGGTTCAGTGGACGACAAATGTTTGTTGGTCGGTTGCGATGGTGGCGAAACTGTGCCCATTCTTACCGTTGCTATGGGTGATGGAGTTAAAAGTGGGAAAGTCGCTTCTTGCTGAAGAAGTTCAAGAACAGCCGCACTTAACCCCTCCTCCGTCTCCCGCCGTAGTTCCAAATGTACAATTAAACAAGGCATTAGGAAATAAAAAAGGTGAATCTTTCTTTGATAAATACTTGCTATTATAATGAGAATGCAGTTTTTTTGCTAGCTACCTACACATCTCAGGAAAAGGGCTTTATAATAAAAGGTATTAGGATGGGGGGGGGGGGGTCGTTTGGCATAGACGCAGTTGGAGGAGTGTGTTGGTGAGGAGGATTAAAGGGAGCAAGGGGGAGAAGTAGAGGGGACGGGAGTGGGGGGCTGGGGATAAAAATAACCGGTTAAATCGTAGCGTAAGAAAATACTTCTTTACAGTAGAGAGTACATGAAGAAAAAATTCCTGGCCGTATAACTGCCGTTATTGTGGGGTCTTTGTTTGTGTGTCCGGGTCCCGGAACATAGGCTCTTGTATAGGAAAAAGAGGTGTGTGTGTAAGGCAAACTGTACCTTCTCGGCTTGAGAAAATATACATGATATACAGTATGGAAGTTGCCCGCCTGCCCCCCCCCCCCCCTCTACCTACCTACCCACCCATCCCGTGCCGAGTCACCGTCATTTCATGTGTGTCACCTACGACGAACCAAACACAAATAAAAACACACACACACGCACAAAACAAAAAAGGAAAGAAAAAAAAAAAAAGTGTCTTTCTCCGCCACACCAGGCATGTGGCAGTTGAACAGAATGCCGCGGCACAGTCTGTCAGCACATTATCAGAGCATTTTCAGAGCGTCGTTTTTTTTTGTCTCCTCCCCCCCCCCCCTCCAAACCGTCAGCCCGGTTCGCCTGCGAGAGAAGACAAACCGTATCGGGATTTCCCCCCCCCCGAAGGGGCGCGGGCCAGGAAGTCCGCGGGCCAGGAAGTCCTTGAGGAAATGACATCAGCAACAATGGCGGTTATCCCGCGCCACCCTCCTACTGTCTTTTGTCACGAGGGCACGAGCAGCCGCACACATCTGTCCGCTCAGCTGTTGAAACCCGAAAAGTCTGTCTCAGCGGCCTAGGGCCCCCCCTCTGCGTCCCATCTGTCCCTTTGTTGATGTTGTTGATGTTGTAACCCCCTCCACCGACGGACCGCTTTCTCCGACCCGCCTCCACAGGAAGTCTCTGTCCCCCTTGTACTATTTTTTTGTAGTTGTTATTTTATTATTTTTTTCCTTTTTTGCAGTTAGGTTTCAATTGCTTTCTTTCATTCCTCAAAACAGATTCTCCTCAAAGATAGCCATTAGGTCACTTTGGAAATTCATGTCAATGGTGGCCGCCATCTGAAGAGAGAAAGAGAAGACAGAGATGTGTGAACACAGCGGAAAATAAGTACATTCGTTGACAGAGTTGGCGATTTGTGCGATCTTGAAAGTATCAACAGTATCCCCCCCTCTCTCTTCAAGCCTCCCTCCAAAGCCACTTGACTAGCTCACTAGCCTTAGCAATGGGGCTGCACAGCCTGGTGGAAGACTCTGGCCATGCGCAGTGAGAGCACAGGCAAAGTATGTGCGTTCTGCCGGCTAGGTAGGTCCACCGCAGTGGCTGGCGATGGAACGAGATTAGATCGTCAACAATAAAACGCCGACATGATCTGCCAAGCCCTGCTTTAACAGGAAGATTGTTCGTATCGTGTTACAGTGCGCATGTTGCAGTACAGTGCGTCTATCAGTTAAAGGCTCTATGACTCGTGCAAGCATCCAAAAGGTGTTATCTCGGCCAAATCTTAAAAACACATTTCAATAAGGGTTGGGCTTCTCGGACACCTATAATATATCGCAACATCGCAAGTATGTGGATGATGAGGTTTAAGCTTCTTGGAAATAGGTGCACGATGTTCACATCTGATCATGACAAAAAAATTCACTGATAAAGAGAACGTGGAAGTGCTAGACTGATTACAAATTTTTAATAAAAGCCAATTCTGGTGTTCTATCGGAAAAAAAAACAGGCACTATTACATTGAGAAAAACAGCTAGAATGCACTAGCGAGTACCAACCGAGAGAATCATTTTCACCAGCACGAGTGGGTTGCGTAATCCCTGCCTGTGACTTGTGTTTTTGTGGTGATACAATAACACAACTTTAATTGGAGATTGACAGGTGGACTCAGCCATCCGTGCCACCGTGATTCTAGCAGTGTCAACTGCCGGAACCTGACCTCTATTTATGCCCCGCTTTAACACAATCCAGCGTTTATGTTTTCAGTTCACACCACTAGACTTGGGCTGCGGATTTAGGACACACAATTGTCATTTGTTGTTCATAGAACAAGTAACAAGTAGTAAGGAGGGAGGCTATGCAGAGTCCAGGTGAACTCTATAGCCTATCTGTAAGCAAAATGCAATGGATGTCGGCCTATAAGAATCTGCTGTAGGAACCCCCTGCATGTTCCCTGTACAGGGATTCGCCGTGATATCTGTATCTCGGCATACCAAGATTCCGACGAGTTGTTTATGTCCAAATTCATCAGTGTGTCCAGAAGGGGAGTTTGCTTGGCAAGCATTAGCTTCCCGTTAGCCACTTCCATTGATTTGCAGAGTTACCGCAACCTAGCTCCCGTTCACGACGAGTGGAATACACCTTTAATCCCCGTCCAAAGATTTCCAATGTGTTCCGAAGGGTTGCTGCGTCCCTAACGGGCGCCAGTAACAACACAAGATTGTAGCCGGTAATTCTGCACTATTTTTGGCACTGTGATTCGCCGCTGAAAGGTAGCTCTCTGCGCAGACGACCCAGCCAGAGGCAGCTGATAATAGAATTGCGCATCACAGGAAGCCTTATAAACACAGCGCTGAAAATATAGCCTAATGATCTATGCGTTTGTAGACAAACACCGATCTTTTTGGAACACCATGGACCTTTATTTAATAATCAACTTTGTATTCCCCATCACATGAACAAGTCAATAAAATGGGCTAACTGAAAGCAACTCCCTTTCTGGTCGCACACTGAGGAATTTGGAATTTGCACAGGCCAACACAATTTACTGGAATCTAAGTGTTTCCCACTTGAAAAACCGTGTGTCCATGAGCAACAATAGTGTAAATAGCAACATGAATGTGTGCATGTGCTCACGCCTGCCATGCCGCTTAAGAACCAGCAGGTGTCAAATGAAAACAACACCATAATGAGGCATTACAAAATGATGTCCTCATCTGAACTCTGTGGCTCACAGAAATGACACCAAGCAATACCCCTGGGGTCACATCCTACTAAAATTAACCAAGCTCCCATTTCTACCCTTTTCCTCTAACAAATATTGAAGGCATCCTATTTAAACATTAGATGAAAAAAATAAATCACACATTAAAAATGCTGTTAATTGGTTCGGTGGAAGCCGATAAGATATAGCCTTCTTTCGCTCTTTAAAGCTCATCTCAAGACCTTTCTGTTTCAAGAACACTCCTCTTCCACCACTGCATAGACCCTCCGTCTACATTATTTATTTGTATTTGTGTTGTTAAACTTTTTGTTGTACTATCTTGCTCCACGTGTGCTCATGAATCTGTAAAGCGACCCCGAGTGTGAGAAAGTTGCTAAATAAAACGTGTTTTTATTATTATTATAATAGCCATCAGAAACATAACGTTCCACCGGAGAAAACAGGGGGAAAAGTGCTCACGGCTTCTCTCCTCCGGCGCTCCTGCTCCCGACGGCGCGCCAGCTCCCTCTGTTGGTCCATGGGGTTGTGTGCAGCGGGCTGGGGGGGCGTGGGCGGCTGCTGGACAGCCTGCTGGACGGGGGCCGGCTGGGGCTCAGGCTGCTGCTGCTGCTGCTGCGGCGGCGCCTGCTGCTGCTGCTGCTGGGGTGGGGGCTGCATGTGCTGCTGCTCCTGCCGCCTGCGGGGCTCCTCGTGGACCCTGCGGGGGGCCTCCATCACCTCCTCCTCGTCTCGACCCCTGCACGGGTGGGGGGGGGGGGGGAACAAACCCAAACAATCCATTCATCATTCCTCCTGTTAGTGGAAACACTTGGTGCGGTCCAAGAGGAATGTTGATGCGGTAGGCTGTTGGCCTACAGGCACAGTTGGCTGTCTCACCACTTGCGGATCATTTCGTCTTCAGGAGGCCTACAGGTAGACTGCGCACTTTGTGGTCGGAGCCCAGAGCCCAAACAAACACCCTAACCAGCCTCCTCTTCATAGACTATAGATTGCACCGTTCAAGGTTCCCGTGGATTTTGTTCCAATCCCCTTGTTTTCGTTTTACACCGGGCAACAAAATAAATATCGTTCGATCCAATATAACACCCTGCCAACATAGTTCAATGAACTTGTCCATCGTGTTTGTTCAAACCCACTCCTGACTTTAGGCACAAACTGCTGTGTGGAATGAGACATTGGTCCGGACACGGTTCGCACCGGAGCAGTGGAGCGGGGAGGTCTCGTCTTACCGCAGCTTCTCCTGTTCCCTGCGTATGCGGTCCTTCTCCGCCTGCTCCGCCTGAGCCTTCAGGGCCTTCTCGCGCTCCTCCTTCTCCCGCAGTGCCCGGCGGAACTGCTCGAAGCTGTCGCTCGACGACTTCAGCGCCGACGACGGCGCCGACGTGGCCTTCTGCGCCAGGCTGGCCCACGAGCCCATGTTCTTCAGCTTCACCTCCTGAGGCGAGAGGGAGGCAGAGGAGTGGAAAGGGGAGAGGCGAGAATTACAGCAAAGTAAACATGGCAAAGGGAACGGCAGGAGAACACATGACAGACACTCCATCACGACGTGCTATAGATCAAATGAGGAGACCGGCATGTAATACTGGCCCCCCCTCCCAGTGCCTAAAGCTATTGGTTTTGATACCCAATGTACGCAGCCGAGCAAAAACGCTTAACAAGTACATGCACGTTGACGACATGTATCCAATCCGATTCCAGGTCGGTTAGGAGAAAAGCATCTGCTTAATAACTACATGGTGAAACAAAATGAAGAGACGATTCTGAACGCACCTGTACCTTTTTGGGGGCCACTGGCGCCTTGGACTCCTGCCTGAACTTCTCTTTGTCCTGCAGAGAGGGTGGGGGTCCACTGGACTCAGAGGAGCGTATGACAGGCCGCGAGCTGTCCATGGACTTCACATCTGCTCCACAAACACACAAACACGAGACACTTAGTAGCCGCATGTGTCCGGGTCTTTTCACACCATGAAAAGAGCGAGGGCGGGGGACTAGAGGCAGGGCAGGGGACCAGATCGAGGAGGGCTCGGTGCTCACTCTGTTGGCCGTGGCCTGCTATGGAGGGCTTGCTGTCGGGGTGTTTGTGATGGTCTGGCCTCATGGCAGGGTTGAAGGGCTCCCCTCTCATGACGG
>NC_079413.1:6321193-6433693 GCF_026213295.1 Gadus chalcogrammus
AACAAACCAAAAATAGCAGAAATTCTTTCATTTAGGACTACTGTGAAATCCTGATATACTTGGGTCAGTTTAAAGATGTGTATACTATCCATTCATTACACAATTTATTAATTGAGCATAATTCTCAGTTTAATTAGTTTCCCTGATAATAAGCTAATCAATTGTATTTATTTACTGTGCTGTGTATTATTTGATATAGACATAACAAAGAATGAAAGCCCTTCCTGGTGCTTTATGCAAGGGAGACCATGCAACTATTTTCAGGACAACCAGAGTTCAATGGTATCAGGAAATGATCAATCTGAGCCAGGCCATTTGTCGGGGCGGAGCCTTAGTTTAGGGAAGATGGTGGTGGCAAGAAAAATAAAAAAAAATTGTTACTAGACACTGCAACAAGCCAAACATTTGGTGGATCATAACTCCCAACTTCTAACTTCCAAGAGGCCAAGTCAAACTCATGGAGACACAATATCAGGATGTTCCAGCTGGCCTCGGGCAACACACAGAACGACATCACATGTGCTATATAAACACTACCAGGTGGTCCACACACACACACACACACACACACACACACACACACACACACACACACACACACACACACACACACACACACACACACACACACACACACACACACACACACACACACACACCTAGGTGAATAAGGTCTACCCAGTCCTCTCTGGCACCCTGTATTAGATTGAGTGGAATTAAACTAGAGATAACTATCTGACTACTATGTTACGGTACTATGAAGTAGAAGGGTGGAAGGGGAAATAAAGATTTTTCGGATTCAAAGTATAAAATGTCTTTTGGTCTCAACATAAACGATTTGCCTGTGCAATTTTGCCAAGGTCAAGTTCTAGGCAGAGTGCTTCTGTTTAGTCGGCCTGTTTCACATTTCCTGTATATAAGTTAACATGGTGGATCTAGTCACTGTCATTGTATCCAAAAGCTGTGGTTATGATTGTTAAGAGGGTGAAAGATCATGGTGTAACATATTGATATCAGGGCCCAACACATAGTAACTTTTTACATCAACCATAGTCTGGGGCGGGAGGGGGTTGCAACTGTAGTTTCCCGTCATCAGTGCTGGGTAGAACTATATTCACATGCATACAAACAACTACATAGCAAAAGGCCCTTTATTTTATCGCACCTAGCCATAGCAGCTAATAAGTACTCGCTTAGAAATGGTGATGGCAGTGGTGATAAATAGCTAAAGAGTTCGGAAAGACTTTAGGGAAAAGGATGTTTGGTGAGATTGGCACACCGATCACAGCAGCACTACCAAAATTACATCAAACTATTTTGGTGTCATCTATTTAAATTACTCTCAAATAAATTGAATGTCATAATATTATGATCCCAGGAACTTGACAGTGTAGGCTTATGTGTGCCTGAGATCTAATCAACAAAACTTTGCATTACAAAGAAATTCGAATTGACCATTGTTTAGAGAGATAATCCTTAAAAAAGGGCTGTTAACCTCGTCAGTCTAACTCTAAATCAGTTCAAGTTCAAGAAATATATGGGGACGCCTGCATCACACCTGAGACCCAAATTGGCAACAATATCCCTCTGTCCCCTTTTTGACATAAGGACAAAAAGGTTTCATAGTAATGACTGATAAGTGGAATAACATGTTCAATAGCCCAAAAAACTTTTGAGTACACCGAGATACACAGTCCGAATGTCAACGACTACTTGTGTACTGGCCACACAGATTGTTAACTGTTGTAACTGTGCGGGATATTTAACAGCAATTTTTAATGTACCCAATTGGAACATTCTGAAATGTGAAAGCATTCGGTTTAATCTCGTATTAGACAGGTCATTGTTTTGGCCAGGGTACTAGGTAATTTGCCGATTGCGTAGAAATAATGATGCAACCATGGCTCTATAGAGTGGAGTGCTCACTGGGAATCCGTGTCCTCCAAGTTACACTGCTAGAAACATCACACCCGTGATCCCGTCTCAAGTTCCCCGCGTCAGATAGATACTCCTACACGTTTGCCCCCTGAGTCAGTTTATGTGGCTCATCAGGCCAGCTGTAGTCTCCAGCATATCAAAAGGCCAGCTTCCTGCTGCTGCACGGCCTTCGTTCGCCCCACTCTGGAATAACAGTTGACTTTTGACCTGGACATAGATCACGTTGGACCGCTGCGGAATGTCTGGAAGGGGAGGATGTGGCTCATGTTACCAAGGGGAGAGGGATGGCTTGGAGGGCGAGGGTCGCCTCAAATCACACCAGGAAGTCTGGTACAGGGTCGGGTCACACCGTGACTGACCCACATAACAGACGAGGGGACTTGAAATAATGGCAACATATCTGCCCCCTCACAATGGAAAGCTTTGAATCATTTATGTGCATGAGCGACGGCTCTGGTAAAATGCAGGCGTGCAGAATTCAATTGAGAGTCAGAAAGAGTGTCTTTTTGCCTGAAAGCAGAGCTATAAATAATTAATGGCACCACAGTGACATGGCCAAGAACACCACCTCTCAGTGTCCACACCAGGCCTTCACTCTCCTCTTCAAATCCCCTCTCCTCATCCGGCCTTCCTCCAGGGACCACCACACCTCTGTTGTTCGTTCTCCCTGTCAATACGTGAGCCTGTCATATTGATTCAGTTTGCCATTTGGGAAATATGCATTTAGTCTTTCTGTTTCACATTTGCTATATTACACGACTAGTTGCATCAGATTCATGGATGACATTTTGAGAACATGGGTTGTGTCAGGGCTCTTGCTTGTGGTTTCTTGTGTAACATTTTTCTATTTGTAAGACAATATTAGGAGCATGATTGTATGATAAACTGAAGAATGATACAATTTCAAATTTTACAAGCACTTTCTATCAATAGAGGAATATTTCCTTCTCCTTTGGGCAGCCAAAGATAAATGTGTTTCAAGGAAACACTGCAGCTGTGAGGTCATATGATGACCTTAGCCGTATGATTAATTTATGCATTGTGTTTTTACCTAGAGCCTCAGTTTTCTGCAAGACACAGGACGCACACAAACACTAAATCAGACTGACTCTCACACAGGTGTTGCATGAAGAATAAAATGATTAAATGAATCTTAGGGGGGGGGGGGGGATTCTGCTGACTAAAGCACAAGGACGCCTCTGTGTCTTCAGACTTAATGTGCATCTGGATTACAATGGGAGCCCAAGCTCATACACAAAAGTGTTTGTCTGCTGATCATAAGACAGATGCTATTTGTGAACCGGCACCGGGGCTTTTGGTAATTTCATTCAGCTACTGAAGCCAGCCTTTCCTTCAAAACATTACACACTTAATAAAATATTTGTCACCACACCAGAGCTTTGCCCTGATTAAACCTGCTCAACTTGCCATCTTTTGTTCTTCATTTGATTGGTCTCACTGATTACTGGAGTTAATGTGCTTTGCCCCAAGGCTTGTACTGTAGGCACTATTGCATTCCAGTCCTTGAGGATTCTACATTAACATCCAACACTCGTCCGAGGTAGAAAGATGTCTGCCGAGGCAATTCTCTATTCTATTGATTTTCTATCTTGTGACCTTGCTAACGTTGTTCAGAGGAGCTCACCACTGACTTTTAATGACCACAAGGAGGTTTGCCAGCTCATGACTACAGGTTTAACATTGACGCAAAAACAGAAAATAACATCCTAGTACAAACACATTTGGCCGCTATTAAACCCACGATTACATGGCATTACTTTGACCAAAAGCTATGCCGCAAGAATACGAATTTAGGCAAATGTCGATTTTGGCTAAGTCAGGCTGATGAAAAGAATATGTAGGATTGGGGGAAACTAAGACCACCTCATTGCCAGTAATTGCCTCCAAGGACATAAGCTCAAGGAAACATTCCACATGCAATGCCTGAAGTCCTGATGAGTCAGTACATGAGAACATAGACTGACTCACATCGACTCAACATGACTCAGGCCTCTGTAGCAGGAAACTAACTATATTGAGCCGGGCTTCCAAGTAAACGCTCAGCCCCCTTAGTGAAAGAAAAAGGCCTAACCCATCAAGGAACCAGGAGAGGTTTCAAAACCTTGGCTAACGCTAAATACACACACACACACACACACACACACACACACACACACACACACACACACACACACACACACACACACACACAACCCACCCCCTCTTTCCTTTCCAGTCCCCCTCCCCCCTTTCCACCAAACACACACATACACACACCCACCCACACACCAGGAGGTCACTTGTTCTTAGCTTCTGGCAGAATTCTTGAAAACAATACAATTCCTGAGAAAAACCAAGTAGATTCTCGTACGTTTGGTCAAAGCACTCACACACTTTCTGTTACTACTGACAATAAGAAAGTCCCATAAGAACCTTGAGCTAAGCGGTCTTTTATCACATATTATAGCAATTCATCATTTTGTTTGTACTGGGCCAATGACGTAAGCTAGTTTGAGGAAACTGTCCGGAGTTTCTGAGAGATTCTGCCCTATGAGAAACATTACCTTTTCATGGAAACAGAGTGTGCAATTTTTTCCAGAAGGGCATCCAGTTTCTGAAAATCCAGCAAATCGTTTGACTTGGCATGCATCTTGTAATCCATTTAAAACACGCCACAGAAAGATGGCGAAACTCCAGTAAAAAGAACAAAAAGACAAGTTTTCCTGTCCTCTCCTAAGCCTTCTCTCAATCACAAAACACAGGAAGAGATTCACTCTCAGGGTTCCAGTTTGTATCGTAAAATCCCGGTCATTTAGGTACTCTCGTTTAAATCCATTTCGAGTACTGGGTTGTCTGTATTTCCAAACTGCAAAAAAAAGAGAAGACAAGCCGGGAGCTCGGGAGGTTTTTCGGCCAAGAAGTGCGGCTGTAGGGGCCTGCTGCCTGCGGGTTGTGTTAGCTGTGAGAGCCGGTCTTTTCCCTGCCCCATCCCCCTCTCAGAAGCACAACGGCCCAGTTGCCACAGGCTCTTCGCTCCATTGTGTGTCTCCTCTCCCAGGGACTCCCCCACTCAAATGGACACCAGTGGCCGAGGGTGGGGGGGGGGGAGGAAAGAGAGGCCAGAGACGGTCCGCCGACAGCGTACAGGAGGCGGCACACCGATTCAGATTCCCCTCGATCGGTCTCTCTCCCTCCGGTATAGCGGCGTGCTGTTACTCAACAGTAAAAATGGCTCTGCTGCTTCCTCATTCAGTGGTGCCTCAGCCACACACTCACCCCTCCCTCTTTTGCTCTCCTACACACATACACACACACACGCTGTATCGGCCCCTCCCCTTCCCCCCTCCCATTGCTTGAGTTCCCCTGCGCTCTCCCTCTCTCTGTTACACCTTTTGTCATCCCACCCCCTTTCCTCAAAGCACCCCACCCCCCCCTCCATCGATTTCACCCTGCCCTACCCCCACTCACTCCTTTCCTTAGAGTGATCTTGCGTGTGCCTCATCCACCAATTGAAGAGCTCCCTTATTCGCCCGCCCTCCTTCCCTCCCTCCCTCCCTCCCTCCCTCGCTCTCCCTCTGCTCCTCTCTCACCATCGCTCCGTCCCTCAGGAAGCGCTCACATTATGGCTAGACTACGCCAATACAAAAGCAGCCGTGCCAAGGCCTTGTGAACTTTGAGACTAATGGGGGAAAACCAAAGACATCAGGGGGGAGGAGGCACTACGGTAAACACTGCGCAATCAGACAAATGATACACAGCTGTGGACAAACACATCTCATATGAGCCCTCATTGTTGTTGCCAATAGGTGTCGAGATATAACGGCCATAGTGCAAAAAGTTATGTCAAATATATAAAGAACTCTTTATTTGACTGATATTACAAACTAAAAGACAAAGACCCAGTATGTGAGACATTCAAATTGCACAACTGGGAATATCTCTTATGATCAAACACTACAAAATTTGAGGAATGTCCACGAGGCTTCACAAGATAGAAAGAGGAAGTGTGTCTTGGGGTAATCTTGTGACCAGACCTGCCCTCTACTTTCTGTCTCACACACAGTCATAATGACCACACTAATCAGTGTTGGGACACATCACACCAGGGTGTCCCGCGTCATTGGTATGGATAACCACAAGCATTCCATCAAATCTCCCACTCACAATTATAGCTTGCCAATGGTTTGGTCTATAACTAGAACAAAGATTTAAGCCGTAAACTATCAAACACTCCAAGGTCTTAGTGGAAAATAGCACCTTAAATTCACAGCCATTTAGGGTTTGAGTTAATTTATTTATTCTTAACCTTCCATGCTCAAATGCTGAAACGTAAATCTTCCTATTGCTGTCAATTAATCAATTATGGCCTGCAACGTCTCCTGCAGCGCACAGGCAATCTGTTTAGGGCCAAACTCTGCAAGCAATCAACTCTTGCGGAGCGACGGTTTTTGACACAAGCCATGTTACTGGAATATGTAATGCAGCATTATTAACAAGACCAACTGACAGAGGACAATAGTAAAAGCGGGAAACAATTGCAGAAAGAAGGGATGTTAAAATTGCACCTTTAAATTTAGAGTTGAAGATCAGCTGTGTAGAGCCGGAATCTTGTGTGCTGCTGATATATGCAAACATCAGATCTGGGCGATAATTCAATATTATTAGAACCTTCATTGGGACAGCCAGTACAAATTAATATATTGTCAATTAAATTGGTACTGTACACTTGTGAGGTTTTAAAAAGCTTTAGAAAAATATAAAATCTTCATTGTTTCTGAACCCTGCTTATTTGAGAAATGGGAAACACACCTTAACACTTTCCAGGTTGCCATTGCTAAACATTCAAGTTGGTCCCAAATTTGGAAAATGGAGGGCCTGGCCTCCCTCCATTTTCCTTACACAAGATAAAAATGCTGACTTAAGCGATTTCTGAATCGTAGGCAACTGGGTGGGAGAAGCGAGGGGAGGGATGAATATGAAAATCCATTTTTAGTTGTTAGGCTAGTGAAGCATATGCAGTCTCAGTAAATTATCATTATGGTTACATGACCTGTCCACAAGGTTTAACCGATTGCATCCTCAGTCGGCGGGTTTCAACAGAAACTATTAAACCAATTACAGGCATCTTAGAGTGATACTGATTTTAATGCAATAATCCTGCACCAACAGCATAGTGCTGCTTTTTGAATGTTGCACATTAGTGAGCACAACTGTACACAACATAGCCAAAATGAGCAGTTAATGTGCAAACAGTGGTGGCTACTGGCTAGCATGCTGTAGTTAACTCCTGCATTTGGAAGGAGGCAACAAGACCGAGCGTTTCACATCATGGAGGACTATGTAAGGAATAAACCACGACAGGGATTCATCTGTGGTAATGCAACCTTGGCCGTATCACCACCCCCGTCACACATTTTCTAATAATGGGACTGCCCAGAGTGGCTTACTCTGATTATAACAGTTACTGCAGATATTAAACTCAAATGGTTAGGGATGCAACATCACAAAACTCACGGTTCGGATCGTGTCAAGGTTTGTGAGTCATGGGTCGGATCATTTTCGGATTGACAACAACGAAAAAGATAACAAGACAAATGTGACTTTAAATAAAATCATCAAATGTGTAAACCAAATAAAGTGAAAAATTTGGTAATAATTTTATTTAAAAAAATTGCTTGTGTCCACATTAAATAAAGCAGACATCCTTTAAAAAGGATGTCTGCATTACCTGGGGAGAGTTTGAGTCTGCGCTCTCCACAGGCAATGCAGACATCCTCATCTTTTTCACAATGGTATAATAGACTATAACAAATAAGGAAAATAGTCAATGGGTAGGAGCTTGACTGAAACCTGGCATCTCTTAAAATTCAAGGCCAGCCCTATTTAGCTTTTCATAGCCTTCAATGGGAGTGAAACTACAAGGATTTCCTGTTGCATCACTATAGTTCCCATAAGGGTGTAGATAGTCACAGCCAGATTATTGCGTGGCTTGTATGCACCCACACGTGTATTAATAGCTGTTGCTCTGCAATCAGGAGACTCAAGATGCATGTTATTAATGCTATGGGGTTGAGTGTTGAACCAAATATGACGCTAGTGGATGCATGAAGATAGGGGAGAAACTTCATCTGTGTGAATTAAGAACACCACCAATGCGAGCGTGTTAAAGACGTAATCTTCAATTTCAACAGCCTTTCACCCTGCCCAAATATCGCAGGAACATAATCAGTGATGGATCGGTTTTATTGAAGCAATCAATAGTATACACAACAAAGTAATCATTAGTTGCAACCCTAAACACAAGGCTGTACGTGTTCATGGCCATAAAGCTAATGACTTGAAGAGCATACATAAACACGATAATAACTACCAGAGCCTGACTGACCCTTTACCTAAGTCTACCACACACGCACACACACACAATGAGATAAGGTGAGTAGCACTCGTCATTACCCTACCACATCATGCAGCTGATGACCACTGAGCTCTGCTGTTGCGCAGTGCCTTGTTTCCCCAGATGAATCTAGCAGGAACTCCCCTAATGAAGCCTCAGACACCATGCTCACTGGCCAGCTCCCCTGTCCACGTGCCATATGCAACCTTCCCAGAGACAATACAGCAGCTGCCAGTGTGACAAAGCCAACCAACAGTGACTTAAAGGAGGCCAACCCAATGGCCCTGTCATTTGACGGAGGGGGGGGGGGGGGGGGGGGGGGGTTGTGAGAGAGAGAATGGGTAGTGTACATGGGGAGGAGACTATGTCAGGGAATCTGAAGGCACTCCCATTAATCATCCAACTACTAGTGCCACGCAAACCAACAGGGACTGCTGAAGGAAGTAGGGACATCCAATAAGCTAACTTTCCATGGTGTGTGTTCACGTGTGACTAGAAGGCGCTCAATAAATGTCAACAAAATGTCTGCTATCAAGACCATGGAAGCTAAATGTCAAAGAAATGCAATTTATCATTTCATTATTTTAAAGTGTATGCTTTGTATATCCAGACTCCAGAAACATATGGAGGGGGATAACAACAAAAAAATTGCCCTAGTTTCCACAACCAGAAATTACAGTTTTTGGGTGCTGATGTTTGACCCATTGTCAAACTGCAGACTTGCAGGCCTGGACTTGAATGGAAAACCCTCCAAATAGGCCACGATAACTTGCAATATTTTGTAATTGGAAATTATGCTCATACAACAAGATATGTACATTTAGGCTGATAAATACCTTTACAATTATAACATGATGAATAGGTTGTGGTATAGTTAACTCTCTCCTCGCACTTTCTAAACAAAGATGCGTTTGAATAGAATTTGATGGTTGTTATATCGTTCAGAGCACACGCTAACCAAAAAAAACAGGCAGCCCATAATAGTGACTAAAGAATAAAGACAAAAATCATTCAAATTTTTAATTTTCCTCATGCAGTAAGATTGTTCACTTTTCATGCAGGTCTTTCACAAGTAGGCCAAGGTTTGAGTTACCATAGCAACTAAATCTAGCAAGGACAGGCAATACATTTAAAGCAGGGTGACAAAAGATGTCCCCTGCCTTGTTTGTAAAGTCAAGAATAAAAAATAAAAAAAGACCTGCCCACCTAGTGAAAAAGGTCCAGTAATGACACAACTACAATATGCTGACAATAATTTAAATAAACACAGTTCTTAACACAGTCGATACAGGATTCAACACAGAAGCAAAGCACTGTTGGCTTATGTGACCCACTACACCTCTGAACTCGTTTGCCTTCAATATGTACATAATTACCCTTGTGATTGTAACGCAAACAGCGAATGAACCCAAATATAGTCGGTGTGAGTATATAGGTTAGTCAGGCTGCCTAAGTGGACGTGTTTATTTGACTTATTTCGTTCTGACACAAAGAAAACAAGAGGATACAGAACAATAAATATATCGTTGATAAATAACACTTCCAATCGATTGCATGAATTTGTTCAGCGGTTGCTCTAGTCTCAATAACATTCACCCATAACCAGTATACGGAATATAAGAATAAGAAATATAAAGAACAGATTGATGAACTAGGTCTTCAGAAAACCCGAAGACACATAAATAAATAATAATGATAAAACAAAGCAGAATCCCGGAAGACAAAAACACAATCAGCAGGGATATTAACCTAGATGTAGGCTACGTTATGTCAAAATACAGAGGCGATACTCAATTCTACAGTGGTATAAACACTGAGAACCATAAACAGACTTATCGTAAGAACGAAACAGAAAGCTTACTGGAATATGGAGAATGTAACTGGCATACCAGGAGGTTATATTACATAAAATATGACCGTTGTTGGCGAACGACCGACGGAAAGCTTAGATCACAGGCCATACGGCTATGGTTATTTCCTGGCTGGTGGTGATCCAAATGGGTTTGAGAGTAACCTCCGAGACTCGGGAGAACAATGTCAGTAACAAGTGATTGCGAGATGTTTTCAAATTGATATACGATCTGATAACGGGCCAAGGGGAGGTGTATGAAGCTACATCTGTGCGGGAAAGGCTCCTTGGAATGCATTTACTGCAAATAGACGGAGCCCGAATGAGTGTGCGCCATCATCACCGTGACGATGTAACTAGATTGCCACAACACAAGGCAGGCTACGGAGTACAACCACACTAAATACATATCCGAAGGTGTAATTCACTAGCCAAATGTCATTAATTGTGGAAGATATGTTTTGGGCGCTGTGTGCACATGCAACATAGTGGCTATCGTGTCTCGTAGACCACTGACAACTAACATTAGCTAGCAAGCTAGCGTGAACAGGCCGTCGTTCAAGTCAACTGTCTCGTTTGGCGCCGCATAATATTGCGACCTCTTACGCCTTTAGACCGGTACGAATGTGTATATCACTTTCTAGTCAGTCACGGTGTGGACAAGACAACATGACTAGCAAAATGATGTGTGAAACCGCAGCGTTTACCTTGGTTTATTAGGTTGTCAGGGCGCGCGGATCTTTCTTTCCAAGGATCCTGAACACCTCTCGTCGTCGATGGCGTCACGCGCCGAGATAACGTAAAGAACGTAAAGACTGAGGTACGCGGGCAACTTTTTTGAGGACCGGCGGGTATGCGAAATGTGTTTTGCCTCAACCGTGTCTAATTTGCAATACACAATTGGTCAAAATGACCCAGGGCTAAACTAGATATTTGAAATAGTTATCATTCATAGTTTATAAGGACATTTCAGACCCATGTGTAATAACTACAGTGCGATTGAAATAGTAGAACCATCCAGAATAATATAAAATTCACGAATAAAATATAATAACAAAAAAATCATTTGTGTAATAAACGCCATCAATCTTTGAAATTAGGCCGGAAAGTATTATATATGCATGTACTGTGCCGCATGCTGAAGTATTCCAGTACGATTTTTGGAATTGTTGTGCCATGCAGCGCTCCCCTGTGGCCAACGAGTGGAGACTCGACAAATCAAGATATGCAATAGTATATACAGTATGCGTCAATGGATGTCGTATCATCACATAGAATCTGCATCTTAAATAAAATATTTCATATGTATCTGGTTAACATTTTGTGCACACACAACTTTACACTTTTCCTTTATCAAATGAGGTGTGGGTGCTCGAGGTGAATAATAATTATAATAATAATAATAATACTCTATATATTTAACTGTTAGAATGACGTAACGTCTGCAAAACTCCGATACGTAAACATTTTCATATAATAAGTATAAGTAAATAATATAAGTGTATATTTGCGCTGGGCCAAACAGCTTGTACATAGTAATCGCTGATTGGTGCGTTTTTAGGAAACGGAGGACACGTCATATCCGGCTATTTTGTAACAGGAAGTAGTGTGAAGGTTGACCATTGTGGATGCTAAAATGGGTGTTAAAATAGAGATGTTTCGGGTAAGTGAGTATGATAATAAACATTAGTTGCATTTTTTTGGGGTCTTAGTTCCGTAGATTGTTGGATTCATCGTTAATGAAGGATATTGGTGTAATTATACCTAACATTCTTTAGCATAATGTGTGGTGTGGTTGTGGTATACTTTAAACGTTTTGCAATCTCCCCGACCAGTCAACATTGTTTTTATTTTAAACAGATGGTGCTGTATTTATCATTTCCCGTTACCATGTTTTGGATATCAAACCAGGCTGAATACTTTGAAGAATATATAGTCAAGAGAAAGGTATGTGAGGTTTTCTCAATAGTAGGCTAACTGTTACTCTTTATTGTTCATTAAATGTTGAGATGCCTTTTCTGACTGAAACCAGTAATCACACAGACACACACATGACACGATGGTTCAATCTGTAAATTGTCTCCATCTCTCCTCTCTGTCCTTCCGTTATTTACCATGTGTGTAACCTCCAGAGAGAAATTTTTCCTCCCGACGAGAAAATGCACGTAAGTGACAGTCTGGTTTGTTCTCAATGTTTTTATTTATTTTTGTCCGGACTAAACCCATTACTCAGGAGGAATTTTTACTAGTCAAACATTTTATAGTTGAGCTGGATGAATCTAAAGCTTTTCTATTGACAATGGTTATTCTTATTGTTTTAACAAGAAAACAAATGTATAATGTAAACAAACAATATTGATTTGAACTTTCATCCATTACACTCTGATATAACCAAGCAATTCATCAGAGATTTGACTATGCCTATACTTAAAAGTAAAGAATAATATATTTTTAATGCGCATTACACATTTGTTATTGTTTATTTTTTAAGGCCTCACTGCACAGTAATGTGTCTTTTTTCTTTTTCTTTTAACAGAGAAAAGAGTTGGAGGAATTTAAAGAAAGAATGCGGAACCGTAAGGAGAAACGCTTATTGAAAGAAATGGCTTTGGAGTCACAAAACTAAGGACAAACAACAACCTGGAAAGAGTATTATTTCATTCAGAGAAAACTGTTTTCCATTTGGATTTGGATACCATTTGGCCTGGACCCCAAGCTTTTCCGATCAACAGACGCTTTAATAAAATGTATTTTGAATTGCAAATAATGTTCTTGATATTTTGACCGTGTTGCACTTTCGAGAAATGCTGACATCATTGTCCTTCATAATATCTATTTCCATCAGATTCGGCAATATTTATTTATTCAAGTATGCTTTATTGTTCTTTAATGATTGTTTTTGATGCTGTCTTGATAAAGTTAAATGTAATACGATTTTTCCATGAACGTTTTATTTTTACATCTTTAAGAAATGAAAATTAAAGGATTCTTTTGTAAATGTGTGTATGTGTTTTGGACACCACATGTTTGATTAGAAAGATACTTTCTACCACTGAAGTTGGTTTTCGATTGATCATTTTCGCTCACGAAAGATGAAGTATGTTAAATCTCTTTATTTTTTGTTTTGGATCTTGTCATATGGATTCTATTCTATTGAAATTACCTGAGAAGTCACAAATTAAGTCTTATGACTTAACACAACGTTATTTGGGACAAAAAGTCTTCTGTCTCATGCATGTTTCGGGTGTCTTATGGACCAACAACAATAACAGCCTTAACAATTTGTGTCAACAGAGTTTACTTTCTCAATAACAAGCAATATAGATAGCCATGTTTGCCATTTACCTCTGTTAAATCCAAATGAGGAATGAAGGTGCTTTTTTGTGATAAGATGTGATTTTTGTTTTAAAAAGCAATTATAATCGATATGGTTGATATAATCAGTTTTATCTTGATAAAAATATAAATTAAACACGGTTTTAAAACACAGTGTAGTTTATTGCTTTGATCTGTACAAATTTAAAAGAAAATTGTAAAATAGTATTTTATGCCATTGATAAATGGGAGTAGTTTACATGTTTTTATGGAAACCTATCCAGGGTCAATGAGTCAGGTTGAAAACAATAATTATTTTATTATTGTAGTGAACATTGTAAACGGCCAAAGACCCAAACACCAAACAAAGTAAAAATTAACCCTACATTGCATTGCAAGAACAAGATTCATAAATGCATAATTGTATTCATTTTATTTTTCTATAACCAATATTGAGTCAACTTTTGATCTTGACATGCGGTGCACCTGTTAGATATAGATTGTAATGCTAAAACGAAACACTGGGTGATAATGTTTCCTTTTCAAAACCTGCTTTGGACGACCAGGAAAATACTAACAACACGGAAGTAACAGGTTAGCAACACGCAAGAGGCTACGATGGCACCGAGTGGGTTGAAGGCGATAGTTGGAGAAAGTAAGCCCTTTTCTTAATTTCTGTGTCATTATATATATTTAGATGTGAAGAGAACTCAACACTGACTAACACGAGTTGTCAAATGCCCAGTTATGAGAGTGTCTGCTTATGTTATTAGCTATTTGTTTAGGATTTTACATCTCTATTGATAGGTCGCCGGAGAGGATTTCTTCAACCCCTAGTTCCTAGTAACTAACATCATCGCTCATTAAAGCCAACCATCAAAGTTTTGATAATAATTTTGTTAAATACGGTATCTAGTACGTTGTCTACTAATCCTTCTATTAATACGAGGGGTCAATGCAACTATATATATAGGCCTATTAAACAGTGGCTAAACGGTCTATTGCTACGAGGAAGTGAATTCGAGAATCGTGTCATGAGATTTGACTTTTTTGTTAATTTTCCGGGGATTTAACAGAGGGATTACTAGAAAATTTAGATTGTTTGAATTAATGAGGTTTATTTCAGATCCAACTATGATGTATCATTTGTACTGAGTTAAATTTGTCTTAAAATGACATTGTATCCCCTTTTCATGTAGGTTGTTTTTCTGTTGCTCATATTTCCTTACAAGTTAACCAATATAAATTAAAGTAACCAGATAATTAACTTGTTTATTAATGTACAGTATTATAATAGTTATAAACTGTAATCATAAGCAGTTACAGCCAAGTCTCTATTGGCTAACATCGAGTCCAATTCTTTAAAAGGCAACCTGGCAACTAAACTGTAGTTCTTCATTTGTTATTACACCACACATACAGCAAAGTCATGGTGGTAATCTGCCTCAAATCTTTCAAACACACTTTTCATACGTAGATACGAAATGGTTACAAAGTTGTCGGTTTTGGGTTGAGAGTTGAAGCGAAATGCAAGATGCATAACACCTTGACATCTGGCCTTAATATGTAGCCTATACAATTATTTAGCCATCTTTTCTTGTTGCAAGAGACCATTAAGATGTGACAAAGTCGCATAAGGATGTCAGTATTCTTAACCATACATCTATGTGTTTATCTGCAGAGATCTTAAGCGGAGTCATCAAGAGCGTAAAGAAGGATGGAGAATGGAAGGTGAGAACTACTCGACAGTAAGAGAACAACATCACTTTAGCTTTCTCGTATGCATGTTTTAACCTTTTATTTCAAATGTATGGTTCCTCAGGTCCTCATTGTGGATCACATCAGTATGCGCATTTTATCATCATGCTGCAAAATGTCTGATATTTTGGCAGAGGGGGTTACCAGTAAGTGACCTGTTAAATTATGTATCCCACAAATAGGATAAATATAAGACTGTAATTATTAAACAGCTACAGTGGCAAATTATATATCCCACAAATAGGATAAATATAAGACTGTAATTATTAAACAGCTACAGTGGCAGTCTGATCAATGTGTAGACATTCTACTCGTGTAAGAGCAAATGTTTTCAATAAGTTATCCTGGGCAACCTGGTTGTGATGAAATTGAGGCATAAAGCCTAAACATGTAGAATACACATGTGGTTGTATGCCTGTATACTCAAGCCTCATATAATACAATGATCCACCCTTCGCCTTTCAGTCGTAGAGGATATCAGCAAACGCAGGGAGCCCATTTCCAGTCTGGAGGCCATCTATCTCATCTCACCAGTGGAGAAGGTCAGTGTTCCAACTTTATTGTAGTCACGATCCAATTCCTGTGTCTTTTGCATTAATACAAGTGTACTATATATTATAGAATCTAAGCTACAATATTTAACAAATTGACAAATTGACATGCTGTGTCAATTTGTCAATTGACACAGCCTTTACTCCAAAGTTCTCTAAATCTTCCTATCCCTTTCTCTTTTTGTCTATCGCAGTCTGTTGAAGCTCTGATCAAGGACTTCAAAGAAACTGCTTTCACCTACAAAGCAGCACACATCTTCTTCACCGACAGTAAGATGATTTGATGTTCTCCACATCTTTAAGGTTCAAAATAACCTTTTCTAAATGTCTTTCTCTTCCCTGCTGCATAGATTGTCCAGATAGTCTCTTTGCTCAAATCGGGAAATCCAGAATTGCCAAGTTTGTGAAGACATTGAAGGAGATCAACGTGGCCTTCCTGCCCTACGAGTCTCAGGTTCAGGGTCTTCCTCTTAAACTCGCTGCTTCCATTTCTCCAAGACCACGCCAAATACGTTTTTTGGGGGTTTTCACCAAAACTCAACCCGTTAACCCTACATGTCTCTCTTCACCCCACCACCACAGGTGTTCTCCATGGATGACCCCACCTCCATGCACCGCTTCTACAGCCCTGAGTCGTCTGGAGGCAAGGACAAGATGCTGGAGGGTCTGGCCGAGCAGATCGCCACCCTCTGCGACACGCTGAAGGAGTACCCTGCCGTCCGCTATCGCAGGTACCAGAGCACTGCGCTAGGGCTGGGGGATTAACCGAATTTAGCGTCAAACGATCACAAAACTAATGTAATCGAGTTTTCGATATGTATATATATTTTTAATTTATGTTTATTAAATGCTTTTACCAGCTGGATACATATCTGTTCATTATTTTAGATTTGAAAATTGTCTATTTGACCATTTTGTGTATTCTTTTTAAGGCGAAATTTCAAAGTTCTCAATTACAAAGTGTTTTTTGGGAGAGACATGCTGAATAAATACATCATGTTTTCAAACTCAAAAATAATTGTTTGAATAATCGTGATTTCAATATAATCGTGACTATGATCTTTTTCATAATCAAGTAGCCCTACACTGCGCAGGAAAAACCTGTATTTATCGTATTCTTCATTCAACTACCGAAACCCCGCAATCAGACCTACAATAATTAGCGATAAGAGAAAATTAAAATACTTTTGAGACCTGCGTACATCTGTCATTGTTGACGCACATGTGTATCAGCGGTTGTCTTTGAGGAGCATAAAAATGTAATCAAAGCCAAAAATGGAATGTCGTAGGGCAAGGTTTTTTTCCCCGACACCCATGCCTTTTCCTGCCGTTGTCGACATGACATCATTGACTAGCACAACTGGCGGGATCACGGTTTCGAAAGATTGTACTGCGAAAGGCATGTTAACCTTCCACCTAAAAAAAAACACAAAAAAATAACGATTCCACAGTTGACTAGCGCGACTCCGCCCAGTCTCAAATTGAATTGTCATAACACTCCGTGTGTTTAATTCTCTGGCGTGGCTGACGGTTATTGTTCCCATTATCTATGCTAGTGGCCCCCAGGTGAACGCTAAACTGGCTGAGGAGGTTTACCAGCAACTCAACGCCCATAAAGCCGACAACCCCAGCATGGGAGAGGTGAGGAGAGAGTGTGGAACTGCCAAGCCCAGTTAACACATTATCCTGTTGCTGCTGCAACAAAAGTTATTGTCTCTCTGATAAAACCCAGAGCAACCTTCAGCTCGGCTAAGCTGGTGAAGCGCTGTACTTCACACATTTCTTGGTGTTTATGGGGCAATTTTGGGGCTTACTTCTTGTTAATCATTTTTTCCCTTTGTGCTTGACTCTGCTGTTTCTTTCACTATTTTTCTTCCATTCTTCCTTAGCTGACATTTCCCCTTGCGTCTGAGACTGGTCTGAAAAGGCATGTATTGCGATTCACATTTACAGTTCCTAATGTACATAGAGGAGTTGGACGTATTAGAACTGGCCCCCTCTTGAGTTCTGTTAAAAAGGTCCTGTTTTAATATTAAATTTGTTTCTCATCTGAGAAAATATTTATCAATCTTTAAACATACATTTTAACAAAATGATGACCCATTCTTGTATATCGAAATAACAGACTAATGTGGATTTAACAAACCAAATCGATCCACTGGAGAAACCTCATCTTCCTGATAAAAATGTCCTTGCATACTGCAATGAGTTATTTTAAGATACCAGGTAAAAATCAAAATATAATTCATTATGCGTTTAGCAATAATTGAGCTCTCTGTTTTGGCTTTGGTATGTATTTATTTTCTTCTTCTCTTACTGTTCTTCTGGCATTTCAAAGCAATTCACATAAAATTACACATAAGTCCCCCACCACTCATTGTCACGTTATATTATTTTACTGAACAACGTTGCCTGTCTTTAGGGTGCAGATAAGGCCCGATCCCAGCTACTGATCGTAGACCGAGGATATGACCCCATCACACCCATTCTGCACGAGATGACCTTCCAGGCCATGGTCTACGATTTGCTGGACATAAAGCAAGACATCTACAAGTGAGTGCTATACCTATAAATACAATGTGCAGCTGATAAATAGAATAGGAATACTTGAGCAGGATATTCTAGTAGGTAGGGTTATCTTTAAACTCCTGGCCGAAAGGTTTGTGTTCGATTCGCGCGGTCCACTTTATACCTTTTAGGCTTCCATGTGCAAGATGCTTTCCCTTGCCTGCTTATTATATGAATGCATAAATAATGCTTACGTTTCTTTAGATTAAAGGGTCTGCTAAAAAGAAATGTATTCCTGTATTCAAACATTTGATGTGCTGCATGTTCAAGGTTTCAAACCACTGGAATTGGAGAAAGTAAAGAGAGAGAGGTTCTCTTGGATGAGGATGATGAGCTTTGGGTTCAGCTCCGACACATGCACATCGCCGATGTCACCAAGTAAGTGTGTCACCTGGTGGTAGGTCGGCAGTGCACAGACGCCTTCTGCTCTGTGCACTTTGGCTCACTGAATAGTAAATCGTTTTATAAGCGTGGCTTGTGTTGTGCCTGTAGATGGAGTCTTGTAGGGTATTTGTTTTTGTGAGTAGCGTGTTGTATGTATGAGTCCATTCGTTTTTGACATTAATGTTCCTAGTCATTATTTAATATGTATGAGTGCATTACTTCAAGTACTTCACAATCCAAGGGGGTGTTTTGTAAATTAATGTCGTCCTTTTTGCAGGAAGGTGACTGAACTGCTGCGTACTTTCTGTGAGAGTAAAAGGATGTCCACTGATAATGTGAGTAATGAACACTGTGGGAGCCATTTTCCTTGCAGCGTTAAGTGGCCTGTGGCTGGGCATGGTGTTGTGGTCACCCACCATTAAATGTCTTTTGTACTTTTAGGCCAACATCAAAGATCTCTCCCAGATGCTGAAGAAAATGCCACAATACCAAAAAGAGCTCAGCTTGGTGAGTGTTGGCACATTTATTGAAGTTAAAGATTAAATAAAAAATTAAATAAAAGCATGAGAAATTGTTTGAAATTATGGAATTTCCCTCCTAATATGAATCAAATTACTTTTAACTATTCTTTATGTTGCACTCATCAATGTGATGTGTTTAATTGTCACAGTTACAGTCGTGGCCACTTACCAACATCTGTACCTTTTACTCCAACCTCTTTCATTCATACTGTATGTCTTTAATGCTTTCCCTTTTTTATATTTACAGTACAGTACTCACTTGCATCTCGCTGATGCCTGCATGAAGAAGTACAAGCAATCTCTGGAAAAACTTTGTGAGGTGGAACAGGTCTGTGTGAATTAAAACATCTCTTTAATTGAACACTCTCTTTAGAAGCAGACTCTATACCTCACTCTCATACAACCGTCGAGTCGTCATTAAGTCTATAACACAATGTTCACAGAGTCTCTTTGAGAGAGTTTCTGTCATGGAATGACAACTGCTCACTGCAACAGCATAGCAGACGTACCACTCCATTAATGCATTAACTCTATTAGCTCCCCTGGGAAACGTGCATTGGCTATCGACCCACTGTAGTTATGCATAATGGGGGGGAGTTTTAATTGTGACGGCGTTGAAAGACGAGACCTTCCATTTCCTTTTGCATATGCGGCAATACACTGTAATCTGATGCGTCAATCCAATCCAAGGCAAAAAATGCGACGGTCCAAAAAATTGCACTATTTTAACATGTCCCCCAAACAATGTCTGTGCTACCGTAACTCAGACGCTTTTTAAGCAAACAAGTGTCTGACAGGTCAGACACTAAAAAGCGACCCAGGAGCACGGTGTGACTTTTATTTAATAGGAGTGTTAATCGGGACACTTGCATAAACCGTTCACTCTGCGTTGCTAATGCACCAGTGGCGTAGTTGAGAGCTGTTTCTTTAATCCCATTGGGGGGGGGGGGGGGGGTTGTGTTGGCTCTGAAACGGAAATCTTAAGCAAGCCAGTCACCACCACTCTACCCTCGGCGGTATAAATGTCCTCCATTGTATGGTTCATGCAAGTACAAAGAAGGCTTTGTGAATGTGACACTATAGGTGATAAAAAAAAGTTATGGCCGTAGACATTGATGGCTTGTTTCCAGCGCTAGTGAGTTTCAAATGTGAAAGAGCAAGGTTTGTTGGTCCCTGGCTAAGCCTAATGGAGAATAGGGATTAAGGAATACTTGGAATACAGATTTTTTTAGGAAGGGCAAAGCTCCTAGTGTTTGAACGGGGATCCGACAACCAAGGTGGCATTTATAAAAGCTTTGAAAGACTGTAGGAAGCCCATATCGCTGAGTGGTTTTGAAACATTTTGATGGTTATATCTCGCTGCTGTAATATAATGTTTTACATCTCTCCACAAAGAAGAATGGCTCACTTGTGCATTTGAAATGTTTTAAAATGTACCTTTTCATACATGCCCATGCTACAGTAAAGTAGGTTTCCACATTAAGACTCAATAGAAAACAAACTGCACGAAACTGAGTGACGTATTTCTGGGATCATGGAGTGATCATCGGGTGTGTATCATTAAATATCGGGTGAAGGAACATTGTCTTTCGTGACGCATTTCTAAGATGAACAAGATATTAGGGTGTGGCTGACTCCAGGAAGGATGTGGGAGGGATGTGCCCTGATCCGTGACGCCGTGGCTTAATTATAGCAGGAGTATACTTCAGTTATAAAGGTATTCGTCACACACCCCTAGAGAAAAGCAGATGCCATGTTTCATGTTGACTGAATCTGAATCGGAAGTTATTGGCAAGTTGGTAAGCGAAACAAGGAATCCGTCTTGGTTTTTCAAAAGTAAACCTTTTTGAATGTATTTATACAAATATCTTAAGAAGGGCAAAGCTCCTGGTGTTTGTAAAGGGAGCTCAAACAACCTGGGGGGCATTTATAAAAGCTATTGAAGACTGTAAGAAGCCCATATTGCTGATTGGTTTTGATACATTTTGATGGTTACATTTTTTTAATTAATCTTTTACATCTAAAATATGAAGTTAGCAAATGACCCTTGGTATTGGCCGAAATAGTGTCACTGTGAGTAACGTCTTTGCATTGAACCCTATGACGGTTACTAATGGTGACGCTCCACCAAAGGACCTGGCCATGGGCTCCGATGCAGAGGGGCAGCCCCTGAGGGACGCCATGAAGAGCATTGTCCCCGTGCTGCTCGACAACGACATTGAGGCCTACGACAAGATCCGCATCATCCTGCTGTACATCTTCCACAAGAAAAAGGGTGGGTTCAATGACCATCAGCCGTCCATTCGCCTGCTCACGAAACCTGCTCCCAAAAAACCACTTCACTTGATGGGCAGGAGTTTTAAAATGGAGAGAATCTGCTGTCAATTAATCAAGGCAGGTCTGTTTTCCGACATCGTCTTTGAGGGTTGTTCGCACCTTGTTCCTTGCAGGCATTGCTGATGAGAACCTCACCAAGCTCATTCAGCACGCCAACATACAGGCGGACAGCAACATCATCACCAACCTGCAGCACCTGGGCTGTAACATCATAGCCGGGGTAGGCCTCTCCACCGCAGCCCTGAGACCACTCCTGCTCCGTGCACACCATGAAGCTATTTGCTATGCAAATGTCTTGTTGTTCCCCATCAGGGCGCCAACGCGGGACAAGCCCAGCCTGAGAGGAAGGAGCGAACAGAGTCGACCTACCAGCTCTCCCGATGGACTCCGGTCCTCAAAGACATCATGGAGGTAGTGCGAACCTGCAACCGCATGCCAATATGTGCAGCCACGTGGGCAGCGTAAGAGTAGAATCATGAGGAGTGAGGCATGCAATGCAAAAATGTGCTCCAGCAGGGATTTTCAAATTGCCTCAAGACATCTCTTCCTTTTGCATTCTCAAAGGAACATCTTAAGCGTGGAGTACCAAAGGCATTAGTTGTGGGGAATATATAGATATTTTTATTCTTGCATTCACATATAAAAACGAATGCACTCTTTTGATTAATATTGGAAGAATGTGCCAAACTTTTATTGTCTGTGTTGTCACCTCTGACTCTGTCTCTTTGTGTGTGTTTGGGCACAGAATGCCCTGGAGGACAAGCTGGACAGAAAACTGTGGCCGTTTGTCTCCGATCCAGCGCCAATCAACACGACGCAGACTGCAGTGAGGTGGGTGCTGTGCTATGGTTACATATTGAAGATCCCCCGCCCCTACACCCTTACCTGACCAGGTGCTGGTTCAAATGAGATCGAAATAGATTTGAAGACATTGAAGTACACCTTTCATGATGACACTGTATGATGGTAAACAATAAACTTCCAGATTATAATTTTGTTTACTATTTCTACATTTATGTGTTGTTGACTTTTTTTTCTCATGAATGGAGCTTGAGGTCTAAAGGTCCAATAAAACCAGTTTACCGGGTTCATTACAGCGCTTCATAATCCCAGGGAACTTCCGACCACATTCGAGGGTTTACACAAACCACATTTAAGAGCCTGTGTCAAAACATAATCTGCATTCACTAATGGACAATTTATTTGTCTCCCTTCCTCTTGGTCAAGCACTTGATGGTCTGGTCTGGGTCTGAGTATTAATTAATGTCACTTTATCCTGCTGACACCAGATGTCGATGTGTTTCTATATATAGAGCACACTGAAGAGCATTTGCGAGACTCCACGATACTTCCTGTACTCTTAATCTATGCAACATTGACATTGATGAAATAACATCCTCTTTCGACGTAACCGTGGCATTTCACTGAAGATTGTGGTCTTTTCAGTATGGTATGGTTTACAACTTTAACATGTTGTACTTCTTAATGTTTCAGACTTACTTTATGATATGACTCCAATGAACAATGTTAAATAATGATTGCCCAGCCCAAGTGGCAATTGTAAGTCCCTAAATTACTGCAGATCCTTGGGCACGATGCCTATCAGCTCGTCGATCACGTGTATCTGATGTTGGACTGTGGCTTTGGTTAAAGTGGCCGCTGGATGACTGAATTCTGTATATATTAAACATGTATATTTTGTGTACATGTCTTTGTTTTTTTGAATAGCAGTGCACGATTCGGGCACTGGCACAAAAACAAATCTCCGACGGAGTACCGCTCCGGGCCACGTCTCATCGTCTTCGTGATCGGTGGGGTGACACACTCTGAGATGCGCTCGGCCTATGAGGTCACTCGAGCCACCGACGGAAAATGGGAAGTCCTGATTGGTAGGTTTCGTTTTGTTAACAAAGTGGGCACCCCTTGCCTGGTTACAGTACCCTCATGTACATGTATATTTGGAAACGGTTTATTTTCTACCTTCTACAATTTTGATTGTTCGCCGGTTTTCTTTGGATAAAATGGTCTACTACACTGATTCTCACCTGGTAGGTCGCAAGACTCGTGTTGTGAATGACAAGTGGGTCATGCTGGCTTTTTAAGTGTGTCGCCGAGCATTTGCAAAACCTTCATTTTTAGAAAGAAACCCATTGATTAACCAATGTTTCAATGTTAATTCATTTTTCAATGGCTTGTTTTTACGTTATTGAATTTAGCCCTGATTCTTGCATCTTTTTGTTTGGTTATTGTTTTTAACAGTACACAAAGGCATTGTTGATCCATATTTTGCTTGTCAATAATTGAACGTCATGAATGAATGGCTGAATTGGTAGCCTTGCAGATAGGTTCCAGGCACTTGGTTAAGGGATCCACTTTTGACCATGTAAAGTTAACATATTTTTCCTGTGTTTTCTTTGACAGGGTCATCTCACATCCTGACACCGACAAGCTTCCTGAACGACGTGAAGAGTCTAGACAAAGTGCTTAATCCGGATTTTTAAGGGAGATCCTTTGCAGAGCGGGCAGATTGGGATAGAGATATATTTAACTTGTGCTGATGAGGGATGCTGGTCCATTGTCACTGGATTTGCGGTGTATGTGTACTCACCCAGGTAGTCAAAGATATAATCACTGGAAGGATATGTATACATTTTTTGTGTGTGCAATGCTCAATTTGAAATAGATTATGTATATACTACCATTTGGTTTCACATCATAGCCAAAGTATTTAATTTAAATAGATTGTATTTACTGTACCCGATGATTGTATCCTATACTGTAATTATTTCAAATTATTTTTGTTGAAATCATATATTTGCCGTCTTATCACCGAATAATTTAAAAAGTAATCTTAGAGTTACCTTTGAAAACAAAGTCTCATTGTCTAATTCTACTGTCCCTCCTTGATGCCACTTTCAAAGTTGCTTCTCAAAAGTTTATTTTGAAATCAAGCACTTTTCTCATGTACCTTTTTAGAGTAAGATTTTGAGTGTGGTGGGTCTGTGTCTTTGTTCTATGTAAAAATAAAAAAGTTATACTATGTTAGTATTAGTAAGTATGTCTATACTTCTATTTTCTAGCCTAAAACTTTACTGACCATCATAAAAAGTAAACAGGACAGAGATAATCCAATGATACTGCAACACATAAAATCACTACTCGCTTTGGTTCTCTTAATAAGGGGTCCGAGCAGCAAAGCTGCTTGGTCCCCTATGGTTTCTGTAACAAAAATGTTTTTTTCCCTCAAATTCTGTAAAAGTCATATTGCAGCCTATACCGTAAATCGAAAATTCTTGAAATTTGTGGTACTGCACCCAAAGGTGGCACTATTGTAAAAAATCATGAATTAGGTTTATTTCTCCTCACCAGATTAACCTGGACTCAAAATTCTTTCATAATATTAATCTCTAGAATCAGATGCATCTATAAAACCCGAGTTTTATGCCCTAAAGATTTTTACTTTTCCCACAATTTCATAACATGATAATTGTAAAATAATAATAAAAAAAAGAATCCAAACATGATAAAAAGATTCACAGGCTACAAAAATAATAAATTAACCAAAATCGCCAAATAAAATCTTTAGACCAAGCCTCACAAAAATCTTGAAACAGAATTTGTTTTATTTAGTTCCATTTGAGAAATATTGGCCAATAAAGTTGGAGCAGTTAGCCCATTTTTCTTATATGACCATTTTGTTATTGTATAAAAATAACGCGACTATTATTAGGTGGATACCAATACCCCCTACTACCCATAAACCCAAATTGTGGCACTGCACCCAAAGGTTGCGCTATTTAAAAATATATATATATATGAACTAGCCTTATTTCTCCTTACCGGACTCAAAATTCTTTCATCATATTAATCTCTAAAATCAGATGCATCTTTTTCACCCTGGTCTTCTGGTCTAAAAATGTTTACTTTTCCCACAATTTCATAGAAAAGCCAAACGTCCACAGTCTCAAACCATTTTGTTATTGTATAAAGACCATACTTCTATCATTAGGTGGATACCATTAACAGTGCAAATTTACTATTTTAAGAAAGCCCTTAATTCTCTTGTGAAATGTGTGCTTGGAGTTTTCTTGATGTGTGCTTATCAATAGACATTTTGACCATGTGAATGAGGCTGCAGTTCAGGTTTATCAGTGGCTCAATGGGATAATGCCTTGTACAGGTGATCCTTAGGTTGAGAGTTTGAATCCCGATTATGGCATGCTGAACATGACATTCGGCCATTGCTTTGCAGCTCACCTGAAAGCCGAGGCACAGTATTGCATTAAGTGGAACATCTTCATTAAAATCTTTCTTTCATTATTATATGTCATATTTATATATCTTCCATTAGTGTGTTCTTGACTTTTAATTTTGCTCGGATCATCGCTTGCGGTTATATTTGCATTTGATTCTCTGAATTTCTAGTATATACCCATGTCTTCTACAGTGTATCATATAGACCGTAACCCTAACCCTAACCTCAGAAATCTCCCCATGAGATTATTTCAACTGAAAGTGAGGCATCATAGCGGATATGTTAGTATATGATGCAGGACCTGTGGGAGAGAGATCCTAATCTATGCACTCTCGCAGAATTTTTGATATGGGGCTTTGACCTCAATGTCATAGTTTGATACTGTAGGTTGATATAAGAGGATTACTTGATGTTTATAATGTTTCATGCATTAATTATTGACACACCATTACGTTCCACAATATTTTCTGCTTGTAGGCCTACTCTTAAGTACAGCGTTAGCTCCAGTGCAGGCGTAGCACAAACAGAAAAAGATCATCCCATTCCATTTGAGGATTATGTTTTCATCTGGGATTACAGAACGCCTGTGGTCTTAATGGCAACAGGTTGAACGTTAGGGCTCAGGACTGTTTAAAAGCATCCTCCAAAGCTATGGCCAGTTTACATCTGAAGAAAAATTCAAACACTACCATCTTTCTCTCCACTGGATTTACAATGACTTTTCTGTTTAGTAACTGAATGCAAATTGTGCAGACAAGACTTGATTTTACCAATTGTTGAGTAAACAAGGAAAAAATGTTTGGCTGCCTTTTTTGGACGTACATTGTTTTTGAGTGATTACTGCAGTTCGAGTGGAGACAAGGATGGCTGCTAAGCGGAACCCTCTGGTATGGTGTGAAATTATTACATTAAATGTTACTGTTGTATACAGACCCATATCGTTTAGTGATGAAACCATTACCATGTCATTGCCAACCATCACATGCCAACCATTCCAAAAGGTGAAAAACTGTGACCTTTTGACAGACATTTCATAATGTTTCCTTGAAATAAAATAAATTATGTTGAGATTCAAACCACAAAAGTGTTGTGTTAGGTAATATATGTTTCAATTCCAAAATATACCGTAAATAAAAAATGAAACATTACAAATGACTTATTTCAATAATATTCAATTGGATCAATTGGGGCCCACCGTTCTTTGCTGGTCTATGGACGTCTTTGGAGTTTTTTATTTTGATCCGCAGGGAACCCCTGGACCAGAGCAGATTCTCCCCTCCGACCCCGCCCAGAGAACAACTACAGGTCAGGATCGGCCTCTCTCAGACAGACATCTCACTGCATTGTGTTCTCTGTAATCAAGGCTGGAAAATATTTCCCTACCTTTGTTCAAGTAATTTACCTTTGCAAAATTAAATAAATGATTCAACTAGTAGGTTTAAATAAACCATTGATAACGCAGACTGGATCATAAGAAAAACATATTAACCTGGTTAATGCATGAGGAATGAAGGATTATTTTTGTACATTTTAGCATAGGTTTTTAGTTCTTTGAACCTAGTCATTGGCCTTCTCATGTCATCCAGATAACTGTCTGCTTCCCACCACACAGGTGCAACTAACGATGACTTCTTCCACGCCCTGGCCAGCGCCCAGGGTCAGCGCCTGGACGACCAGCGAGTTACGCTCGCCACGCTGCCCGGTTTCCACCGCCAGGTACCAGACAAGCCCGCACAATAGATGGCTCCCATAGCTGGATAACTGGAAGAATGTGCAACAGTCTTCCAGTTACCCCTAATCTTCCGATGTCTTTTTTTGAAAAATGTTCACTCAGACACCTGCCTCAAATAATCAGAGGTGCTCAACACCTCACATCATTCTGACCGAGAGCACTCCAGACACCGCCAGGAGAGAGCTGTCTGCATCAGGCGACCCTGTACAGAGTAACACACCTCAACACTGTCCCGCCAAGGTCACCAATGTCATTGTGGTCTGGTTTCCTCAAGAGCGTCGGAAAAGCAGTGGCGCTAGCAGGAGAAAGGGTGTAAACACGTTGCTGTTGTTTGTGACGTAGGTGGCCACTGATGCGGATCAGGATACAAGCAGGACTGGGATGAGCCACGGTCAGCGGGGAGGCGTTGATCCCAGTAAGAGCCCATCTCCACGAGCCAAACAGGCAGAGGGAAAGCCAAGCACAACTATTCCACCAACAGGTAATTTCTTTGGTGTACACATTGTGTGTGTGTGTGTGTGTGTGTGTGTGTGGGGGGGGGGGGGGGTAGTCCAGTCACTATACTGGGAGTTAAACAGTATAACAACTCATAGACTCTGGTAGTAAAAGGTTCTGGGTTTGATCTTTGATGTAGGGCCTCCCTATCTGTAGGGCATCCCTAACAAGATGCTGCAGCCATACCTGTTCATTCATGACATATCTAAAGAAAAAAAAACCTTTGGATAAAGCATCTTCTCAATGACTAAATATGAATGAATAGTGTTTCTACTTCTATGTGTTCACCGGTACTTCTAGGGCCTGATTCAGACAAGTTGTTCAACCTACTGGCTAATACTCAGGCCCAACGGCTGGACGACCAGCGGGCAACTCTTCCTTCACTACCCGCGACAGAGGAAGAAAAGCCCACAACGTCTGGAGCCGCAGGCGAATCAAGTTACCTATGCTACATGGTCTCCAAAGTGCAAGTGAGTCTCTCTTAGGCCTACTCCAATTTCTACCCCTTACCCCTTCCCCTTACGCCTTCCCCTTACCCCTTCAAAACAAGGGGGAGGGGTAAGGGGAAGGGGGAAGGGGGAAGGGGAAGGGGAAGGGGAAGGGGGAAGGGGTAGAAATGGGATTGGGCCAAAGTCTTGTTTATCTATTCATTTATATCTATCTATAAATACATTTTATTTGCTCGGTAGTATATCAATATCAAGGAGAATGTCAACATTAAGATAAACATACAAAAATAAGAAGAATTTAGAAAAAGCATCTAGACAGATACATAGTGTCTTTTATGTACATTTCATAACCCCCCAAATTTCCTCGGTTCATAAATAAGCATCATAGTTTGCATTGTAAATTGCAACCCGCTTCACACATGCTTGCCGTGTTGTAAAGCATCTCATCACTTTTAGGGTTCCAGGATGGAAGAGCAGAGATGCTCCCTAACCCAGATTCAGACCCTGGATACAGCAGCACCAACTCGGTCAGCCTCCTTCAGCCCTGGCTCAGACCTGGAGAGAGCCAAGAACAAGGACCCAGAGAGTCAGGAGGTACGATCCTACGAGCCTTCTCCTTCTAAGTGTTAATTGATATCCCTTGGAGAATGGAGGGCGCTCTGTATGTAATTACAATCAGGTAGATGTGTCAAAATAAAAGCTCTTGAAAGTTGCGCAAATTTCTAACAGCAAGAGCGCCAATTTTTCAATAAAAATTGGGATTTGGCTGTGTTCAAATGAGTCAAGTGTGAATTTCTGTAGATAAACCACTTTTAACAGTAAAAACATTCGATACAAACATTAAGGCAGCATTTCTCCTCTCTTTCTCTATCCAGCCCATGGTGGAGGTGGACCAGGACAAGTTCCTCCGCATGATGAGCCATGCCTCACATGGGAGGATGGAGGAGCAGCGCTGTGTGTTGAACCCCAGCAAGAGCGCCAATTCTACCCCCAGACACACCGGAACCAAGGACCCCAAAAGCACTGTACCCACAGGTAGGCCGTTTTGGTGTTTACGGCTTGGGTTTACTTGTTCTTTTAACAATAATGTTATCAATTCATCCAATCAATTGAGCCGATAGATTAGGAACTAGGATAGTGGGCATTTGGCAAAAATAGTACCATCTCTGCTATTTGATAATGGCCATATCCTTTGTACATTGCATACTTCTCTATTTTTCTCTGGTGGACTGCATTTTTCCTGAGAATATATTTATGATAAAGCTAAATAATGGTTTTGAACTTTAATTGCCAAACCTGGTTTTAATAACCACGTCCATTCATCAACTGATAACTCAGTTGATGAATGAAAAACAACTCTTGTGCTTGTTTGTCCTTTGCTGCCAGGGCCTGATTCCGAAAGATTTTTCAGTCTCTTGTCCAACACTCAAGGCAGAAGACTGGACGACCAGCGAGTGACTCTTCCGTCGCTACCCGGGATACGAAACGGAGGAACCACGTCGTCCGCTGAAGCAACTGGTTCCAGCCAAATGTTGTACATGGTCTCCAAAGTCCAGGTTGGTCCGATCCCTCCACGAACCTTCACAGTAAGACAGCAATGACTTTGTCGGGTCTCCCCAAAAACTGTCTGCGGCAATGAAAGCGTTATTAGGCTCTGAAGCATTATGTCATAAACGACTGAAGGTTGTATTGACGCCTCAAACCAAGGAAGACTTCGGTTGGGAACGGTCCGCACATGGAGAATGTAATACGTTGCATTGAATACATGGTGAAAGTTTATTTGAGGGCAGTGTTTTTCCCCCTGTGGTTCACTGGGGTACTGTATGCGCTCGGTGGGACTATCTTTCTTTTTTAAATACACATTTACAGTAGAAGAAAAAGTAATAGTTAATTGAAAGTAAATATATAATAACCATTGTTCAGTGTATATATAGTATTATGGCATGTTATTATAAATGATATGAGTTCATCTTTGTGTATTTCATCATATGTTTTCCATTGTAATGTTTTCCGGTGATGTTTTGTGATAGTTTGTGTATGCTAAATAAACACACTGGGAGCCTGATCGGTGTTGCTGACTTTTTCTTTCCACTATTTCCCACTGGCCATGGCCATCTTGAACTATTAATTGTGTATAGGGGGCGCTTGCACTCTTTGTTCACCCACTGTATGTGTATTCATAAAATTCTTACAGTTTGCATGTTAGGTGGTCCTTTAACGGTCTTGATGACAATGTCATCTTTGTTACACCCAACGTCAAAGGTCGCAAACCACTGTTCTAGCGGTTCAATTCAGTTCTTCAAATTGAATGGAATCAATTTGTTAGTTTGTCAAGTGCCGATGTTCTGAAAATTAGGTCCTGTTTTTCCCATCCAGGGTTCCAGGATGGACGAACAGAGATGTTCTGCGCCAAACATCTTCCAAAATACAGGCAACCGATCTGGCCAGCAGAGTTCTCTCGGCTCCAATCTGACTGACTGCAAAGATAAACCTCCCAAGAGGTCTGCCTCTTTTAGCCCTATCCCAGATGCCAAACAGGTTAGACATGTTCCATTACAAAAGATATGGATCAACTTTCCAACCCTTGAATTGATGTTGAAAATCAAGGCCATACAAATGTTATCTTTTATTTCTCAGACAACAGCTGATCAAGACAGCTTCTTTGCCATGATGAATCATGTCCATCGTGAACGCATGGACGACCAGCGATGTTCTTTGACACCTAGCAGTAGCAAACAAAATGTGACAAGAGACCGCCCGGCAAGTCCTCCCCTCAAAGGTCAGAGTAACTCAGGCACCACGTGTTAAGTTATGGTTTCTGTCAGTCTATCCTTTCACTAAACTACCCCTTAACCCTGCATTACAGGTACAAGCCCAGATGCCCAACAGGTTAGAACTGTTCAATTATGATGATTTTGATCAAACTTTCCAACCGTTGAATTCATCTAAAAAGGAAAGGCCATTCAGATGTTATCTTTAATTTCTCAGGCAACAGCTGAGCAAGACAGCTTCTTTGCCATGATGAATCATGTCCATCGTGAACGCATGGATGACCAGCGATGTACTTTGACGCCGAGCAGTAGCACACAGAATTTGTCCAGAGACCGCCCGGCAAGTCCTGTCCTCAAAGGTCAGAGTAACTCAGGTACCACGTGTTAAAGGTGACATATTATACCACCAGTTGTGAGTGTGATTAGCCGTTACAAGCCTTTTTGAAAATCTGCCTCTTCTGACATCACAAGTGGGCATGTCCATCTAGATGTATGACGGATATATGAGCAACGTTTGCTACAGTCCACTTGGTGTTCTGGTAGACTGATCTATCCTTCTTACATCTAGGGTGACACGCCCACTTGTGATGTCAGAAGAGGACGATTTTCCGAGCTGTGTTGATGTGTCCCTGAGCAAGACACTTAACCCTAACTGCTCCTGACGAGCTGGCTGTCCTCTGCATGGTTGGCTCTGCCGTCGGTGTGTCAATGTGTGTATTAACCGATGTAAGTTGCTTTGGATAAAAGCGTCTGCTAAATCACCAAATTGTAATTGTAATTTTCAAAACGGCTTGTAACGGCTAAACATACTCACACCTGGTGGTATAATGTCACCTTTAAGTTATGGTTTCTATCGGTCTATCCTTTCACTAAACTATCCTTTAACCCTGCTTTACAGTTACAGGCCCAGATGCCCAAAAGGTTAGACATGTTCCATTACAATTGTTTTGGATCAAACTTTCCAACCCTTCAATTGATTTAGAAAATACAGCCATACAAATGTTATCTTTTATTTCTTAGGCAACAGCTGAGCAAGAAAGCTTCTTTGCCATGATGAATCATGTCCATCGTGAACGCCTGGACGACCAGCGATGTTCTTTGACGCCTAGCAGTAGCACACAGAATTCGGCCAGAGACCACCCGGCAAGTCCTGCCCTTCAACAGAAAGGTTCTGCGCCAAACGTCGTCCAAAATAAAAGAAACCCATCTGGCCAGCAGAGTTCTCTTGGCTCCAATCTGACTGACTGCAAAGATAGACCTCGCGAGAGGTCGGCCTCTTGTACCCCTATCCCAGATGCCCCACAGGTTAGATATTTGCCATTATGATTCATTTGGATCAAACTTTCCAACCCTTGAATGATGTAGGAAAGCAAGGCAATACAAATGCAATAAAATTAAATTGTATTTGTACAGCCCTTAATCACTGCTAGTCTTAAAGGGCTAAGAAGCCAAATATTGATGACACCCCCCTGAGCCTAGCCCCCAAGAGGGCAAGAAAGAAGTCCTTTAATTAGCAAGGAAGAAATCTTAGGGAGAAACGTAGAGTGGGGAATCACTCCTTCCAGGCCGGTTAACCTAAAGGAGGGTCCAGGCATCCAGTAGTAGTCACCGCAACACGCTAGAGCAGAGAGAATAATGAATTAGAAGGGATAAGTGCATACTTGAAATGTTGTTATCTTATATTTCTCAGACATCAGCTGTCCAAGACAGCTTCTTTGCCATGATGAATCATGTCCATCGCGAACGCATGGACGACCAGCGATGTTCTTTGACGCCTAGCAGTAGCACACAGAATTTGGCCAGAGACCGCCCTGCAAGTCCAGCTCTCAAAGGTCAGAGTAACTCAGGTCACACATGTTCAGTTACGGTTTCTGTCGGTCTGCCCTTTCATTAACTATCCTTTAACCCTGCTTTACAGGTACAGGCCCAGATACCCAACAGGTTAGACATGTTCCATTACATTGATTTTGATCAAACTTTCCATCCCTTCAATTGTTCCAGAAAAGTACAGCAATACAAATGTTGTCATCTTTTATTTCTCAGACACCAGCTGAGCAAGACAGCTTCTTTGCCATGATGAATCATGTCCATCGTGAACGCATGGACGACCAGCGATGTTCTTTGACGCCTAGCAGTAGCACACAGAATTTGGCCAGAGACCGCCCGGCAAGTCCTGTCCTCAAAGGTCAGAGCAACTCAGGTCACACATGTTCAGTTATGGTTTCTGTTGGACTATCCTTTCACTAAACGATCCTTTAACCCGGCTTTACAGGTACAGGCCCAGATGCCCAACAGGTTAGACATGTTCCATTACGATTGATTTTTATCAAACTTTCCAAACCTTGAAACGATGTAGAAAAGTAAGGCCATACAAATGTTATCTTTTATTTCTCAGGGAACAGCTGAGCAAGACAGCTTCTTTGCCATGATGAATCATGTCCATCGTGAACGTATGGACGACCAGCGATGTTCTTTGACGCCTAGCAGTAGCACACAGAATTTGTCCGGAGACCGCCCGGCAAGTCCTGCCCGTCAACAGAAAGGTTCTGCGCCAAACGTCGTCCAAAATAAAAGCAACCCATCTGGCCAGCAGAGTTCTCTTGGCTCCAATCTGACTGACTGCAAAGATAGACCTCGCGAGAGGTCGGCCTCTTGTACCCCTATCCCAGATGCCCAACAGGTTAGACATGTGCCATTATGATTCATTTGGATAAAACTTTCCAACCCTTGAATGATGTAGAAAAGCAAGGCCATACAAATGCAATAAAATTAAATTGTATTTGTACAGCCCTTAATCACTGCTAGTCTTAAAGGGCTAACAAGCCAAATATTGATGACACCCCCCTGAGCCTAGCCCCCAAGAGGGCAAGAAAAAAATCCTTTAATTAGAAAGGAAGAAATCTTAGGGAGAAACGTAGAGTGGGGAATCACTCCTTCCAGGCCGGTTAACCTAAAGGAGGGTCCAGGCATCCAGTAGCAGTCACCGCAACACGCTAGAGCATAGAGAATAATGAATTAGAAGGGATAAGTGCATACTGGAAATGTTGTTATCTTATATTTATCAGACATCAGCTGACCAAGACAGCTTCTTTGCCATGATGAATCATGTCCATCGCGAACGCATTGGCGACCAGCGATGTTCTTTGACGCCTAGCAGTAGCACACAAAATTTGGCCAGAGACCGCCCTGCAAGTCCTGCTCTCAAAGGTCAGAGTAACTCAGGTCACACATGTTCAGTTATGGTTTCTGTCGGTCTGTACTTTCATTAACTATCCTTTAACCCTGCTTTACAGGTACAGGCCCAGATACCCAACAGGTTAGACATGTTCCATTACATTGATTTTGATCAAACTTTCCATCGCTTCAATTGATGTGAAAAAAAGCAAGGCCAAATAAATGTTGTTATCTTTTATTTATTAGGCAACAGCTGAGCAAGACAGCTTCTTTGCCATGATGAATCATGTCCATCGTGAACGCATGGATGACCAGCGATGTACTTTAACGCCTAGCAGTAGCACACAAAATTTGACAAAAGACTGCCCCGCAAGTCCTGCCCTCACAGGTCAGGGTAACTCAGGCACCACGTGTTAAATTATGGTTTCTGCTGGTCCATCCTTTCACTAGACTACCCCTTATTCCTGCATTACAGATACAGACACAGACATGCTCTTTAAAAGCCTTGCCCGAGGTCAAGGCCGGAGGCTGGACGATCAGCGCATTACGCTTCCCTCCTTGCCAGGGTTCGGCGGATCGTCAAAGCCGAAAGGCAGTGGCACGGCAAGAGCTGAAGGCCAGGTAGGTCACGGACTTGTGACATGCGTGAACGGTTGTCATATAAATCCTTCATAATATTTTCAGTGTAAACGGGCCTCTACAGCTTGTGTATTGTTTGTTGTTTTTCTTCTGATAGGGTCCTCCACCCCAAATTCTTCTGAGTGAGGGGACACCGGTGACATTACGTAAGGCCCTTTCCAGGCCTGCTTCTCCATCCAGACGAACTGAGTCATGTTATGACCTATCTGCCTCTTTCAGCCCAGGCTCAGAATGTCAGAAGATAAATTTGCCGGGAAAAGTAAACTCTCTTCTTAAATACAAATCTTCTTAAATATTTTTCGAGTAATTCATTTAATTTGTCTACGCTTGGCCTTCTTTTCCAGGTTACAGTTACGGTATCCATGAGCTTCACACAACAACCGGTCAGTTGATATCACTTATTATTGATAGTTTAAATGATTTGTTAATCAGATTTTTAAGAAAATCAAGACACTCACTGACAAATCTGCTTTTACTTCTGAATCTTTTAAAGGGCAACGAGAACAGCGACCTACCGTGTGAGTTCCCGGAGGTCTTCCTCACTCTCGGAGCCCCAGGAGATAAGATCGTTGTACCCTTGAGCCCACGTCCGGGCAGACCCCTTTCCCTCAACCTCAACTTGGTCCCAAAGGAGACCACTGAGCCCAGACTCGCCCCCCCAAACCATGCAAGCCGCTCAAGACCATCTTCCCCTCACCCAGGGGTCTCCCATAAGCACCAACCTCAGGCCACCGGCTCTCATCAGAATGAACAGAGGAAGCCATTCAACACCATCAGCCCAGATGATGACTATTTCTCCCTCATTGAGAGGGTCCACGCCGCCCATCTACAGATTGGGCTAGGACAGGGAGGGGTTAAAGGAAAAGGGGAAGCCGCTCAGGGGAAAAGGAAGGTGGAGCAAGGAAAAGGCAGTGATAAAGGAAACGGGAGAAAAGATAAGAAGGATTGTGGCAGGAAGAGGTGATTCACTTTCAATGGCCAGTCTATGGCCAGTAAATGGAAGGTCAACAGCGGAGAAAGGCTCTTGTCGTTTTTTTGGCTTTCGAATTATCCTTTATTTGTAATTGTTGTAATTTGTAATTGAAGTAGTTGTGTTAAGTATGCAAACAAAGACTGATTTTTTTCCATGCTTAGAAATGTATTTTGTGATTTTGCTCATTGTGTAAGATTTGGTATTTTTGTCTTCTATAAATTGTATAAACTGAACTTAAACCCTATTACCAATATAAAGAAACAAAAATAAATAGATATTGCATCTGCTATTCATTTTTTTTGTAGAAGTATAATACCTTAAAACAAATTAATTAAGCTAATGATTTGGTAGACCAGTTAAAAATATAGAAAAGCATACTGGTATTTTGGAAGTTTTCCAATAGTTTTCCACTACAAACGGTTTTGATTAACTAAAGTCATCTGGGTGCCAACATATTATTAACAAGGGTGCTGATACTATAGCTAAACTGAAAATAGAGTGAATGTGAATGTAGGAATCATTAAGAAAGTGTTTATGTGTCCAGTAAAACAAATAAAGAGATGGCAGCATACATGGAGCAACAAGAAGGTAAGGGATCTGTACCACATCCAGATAAAGCAATGTGCATGTTGCACTGCTATCAATGCTTTGTCATTAAAATAATAATAAAATAAATATTACATTTATTATAAATAATAATTGTGAATGAATAATAATAACATTATGATGTTTAAAACAATTTGGCCCAGTAGGTGGGGGTAATGCAGCCTTACCCAGTAAGATGGTCCCCGCTCAAAACGGAAGAAGAAGAGCTGTCCGTTTCCCTCACGTTGGTTGAAGTTTTAAAGCTAACGTTCAGATTTTTGTTTAACAACTTCAAGGCAAAATGCCTTCAGCAGATGGACCAACTGATGTCCTCTTTGTAAGTTCACTTTATTTCTTGCATACCCAGTGATAGACTAGCTTCAGTATTTTTAAAACCAACATTCGACAAACAAACGCAATCGTTTCTTAGTTGTCTGTGTTTAGCTCAACGTTAGCTGAAGTTGGGGACACTATTAAACTCGTTTTACATTCGTTTTGCACAATAAACGCATTATTCATCATAATCGCGTTTCAGATATCACTTACCTTGCATTAAATTACATCTAGCATAACAAAGTGTCCGTAGCGTATTCATATACTGCGAACGAAAGGCTAGTAGCGTGCTAGCTCACTGGATGTATCACAACGTTAGAAAACACTGTGGTGTTTGTCCAAACAGGAGGACGATGACCTACCTTATGAAGAGGAGATCATCAGGAACCCTTATTCAGTCAAGTGTTGGATGCGATACATCGAGTTCAAACAGAATGGACCCAAGGCTACACTCAATATGATATACGAGCGGGCTCTGAAAGAGCTACCTGGCAGGTATGGTGTTGCTTTGATGCTCTCATGCGTTACACATGCCATACAAATGTATTAGAAATGACATGAAAGGCCTCTATTACTTTGACTTAAATTACTTGTGAATAATGTACACATAAGGATGCACGTGGATCTGATAAACAAACACTCGCCAGCCTTTTGAGTTGAAATTTGTGATCAAATGATAAATAGATTTTTATTTCCCGAGTAACACTTCTGCACATCGTAAATAACCGTGTGGCTATTTAATCTGTTAAACATAATCTGGAACCTTTTATTTGTCCTCAAATAGTTATGTATTCGCACCGGAGCCAACAGTCTCGTATAATGAGCTCACTGTCATTTAAAAGAGACGTATTCAAAGGTTGTGTTTTACAAGAGGGACCTATCAGGCATCGGTTGTGGCCCATCTATTAGAATTTCCTAGAATATAAATCTTATTTAAAGTCTGAAAATAATTGTTTACATGCTGTATTATCGTTTCTCCGCTCATCAACTTTTTCTACAGTTACAAGCTTTGGTACAACTACCTGAGAGAAAGGCGGAAGCAAGTAAAGGGGAAATGTATTACAGAGATGGTTTTTGAGGAGGTCAACAACTGCCATGAAAGGGCCCTGGTGTTCATGCATAAGGTGACATTCCAAACTTAAAAAAAAAATGAAAATGCTGAAGATTCATTAGAAATATTTTGATATATATATATTTTTTGTCTTTCCCACTAATAGATGCCTCGTATATGGCTTGATTACTGCCAGTTCTTGGTGGGTCAGTCTAAAATCACCAAAAGTCGAAGGTCATTTGACCGGGCCCTCCGAGCACTCCCTGTTACACAACATCCACGTATCTGGCCCCTCTACCTTCGCTATGCACGGAAGCTCCCACTGCCCGAGACGGCCATCCGGGTCTACCGCAGATACCTAAAGGTAAGGCAGTTGTTCCGAAAGAAGGGTTTGAACTAAAGCCTTCCGCGAATATAATGTAAAATAAATGAAAAACAAAAGAGCCATTTTGTGGATGCTTGGGAGGCAAGTACACTAAACTAGTCGTAGGTGGTGTAGACATGCCACAAATACATCATTACATGCATCAGTATACTCAATATTGTGCTACCATTAAAACTTAAAATTGTACAGTCTTTTGCTTTCCATTCAATGTAAAATGTCTTAATACAAGATTTTTTAAATTGGTCAGTATGATGTGCTAAGTGGTTAATGTGTGGTGTGCAGCTCTCTCCAGAAAACGCAGAGGAGTACATTGACTACCTGCGCTCCATCGGTCGCCTGGACGAGGCGGCCGTGCGCCTCGCCGCCATCGTCAACGATGAGAACTTTGTGTCCAAGGAGGGGAAGTCCAACTACCAGGTGGGAGTTGACTCCCTATACCCCCATATTGCTATTGTATTGCTGAGAGAACTTTTCCTAATCCTGTCGTTTTCTGGTTTTCTTTCCCTGACAGTTGTGGCATGAGTTGTGTGACCTGATCTCCCAGAACCCTGACAAAGTGAAGTCGCTGAAGGTCGGGGCCATCATACGAGGAGGCCTGACCCGCTTCACAGACCAGCTGGGGAAACTCTGGTGCTCCTTAGCTGACTACTACATCCGCAGCGGCCACTTTGAGAAGGTATGCTTTTTGTTTTGCTAAGTTTTGGTTTGCTTGAAGTTCAAGGCTACCTTTTGAACCGCAGTCGAACTCCATCCTTGACTTTTCTTTTGTGTTAAACATGGCACTAAACCCATCAACTTGGGGACGAGGGAATACGATTTTGTGCAAAAAAAAGAGATGGCTGCAGTGTCATGGTAAAGGTTTAAATAATTACGATAATGATACACGTCTGGTTTTACCCTCAGGCCCGTGACGTGTACGAGGAAGCTATCCTGACAGTGGTGACGGTAAGGGACTTCACCCAGGTGTTCGACAGCTACGCCCAGTTCGAGGAGAGCATGATCGCCGCCAAAATGGAGACCACGTCTGAAATGGGCCAGGATGAAGACGGTGTGTGGAGCCTATTTTTTTTTATTTTCGTTGTGATATTATTGCAAAGTATATTATTTTACTCTACTTTTTATATGCCTTTTTTAACCGCATGAATTGACTTGTGTATCTTTACTCTGCCTCTTCCAGATGACGTTGACCTGGAGCTCAGGCTGGCCCGCTTCGAGCAGCTGATAGCCAGACGGCCGCTCCTGTTGAACAGTGTCCTGCTGCGGCAGAACCCCCACAACGTCCACGAGTGGCACAAAAGGGTCAAGCTGTACGAGGGCAATCCGCGACAGGTGCATTATTCTGCCTTCATGTGATAAACAAAAGATAGGCCTAGAAACGATCTTCTCGGGCCCAGTCTTTAACTCTAAGAAAAAGTGTGCGTGTCACAAGCATGTCATGAATACATTGTGCATTTCCGTGTGGTCGACAGATCATCAACACGTACACGGAGGCGGTGCAGACTGTGGACCCCCTGAAGGCCACGGGGAAGCCCCACTCCCTCTGGGTCTCCTTCGCCAAGTTCTACGAGGAAAACGAGCAGCTGGACGATGTAAACGCCCACCACCAGAACGTTCATTTTAATCTGATTGTTTGCTGTGACTCAATTCTGCTTCCATCGGTTCCTCCTTTCTTTCTTCCTATGTTGTTGACCTCCTTCTTTATCCTCCAGGCCAGGACCATCTTTGAGAAGGCCACCAAGGTGACCTTCAAACAAGTGGACGACCTCTCGGGGGTGTGGTGTGAGTACGGAGAGATGGAGCTGCGACACGAGAACTACGAGCAGGCGCTTCGCATCTTAAGGGTGAGCCACAGTGTTTTTTTTTACCTTGATATGGATGTGTTGTTTCCTCCATAGAGTTAAGATTTTAAACCATTGTCTTCTTTTGGTATCATTCCATGGCTAACAGAAAGCAACGGCTATACCGGCCAAGAAGGCAGAGTACTTTGATGTGTCCGAGCCCGTCCAGAACAGAGTCTTCAAGTCCTTGAAGGTCTGGTCTATGTTGGCCGACCTTGAGGAGAGCCTGGGAACTTTCCAGGTATGAATAGCTTTATTTAATTTTTTTATTTTTTTTTTATATGGTTATTTTGGGAAAATCTCTGAGCAAATTGCTTTTCTTCCCCTCCCGTGTTATTCTCAGTCTACAAAGGCAGTGTACGACCGCATAATCGACCTCCGCATCGCCACGCCACAAATCATCATCAACTACGCCATGTTCCTGGAAGAGCACAACTACTTTGAGGAGAGCTTCAAGGTAATAAGATATTCAAACTTCACCGATGCGCACATCCGTTTTCTTTCTTCTACACAGGTCTGATGTCATCCTGTGAAAGCAATTCTTAACCCGAGACACTTTCAACATTTGCATTTTCTTTTTTTTTATGTAGGCGTATGAACGAGGCATTGCGCTCTTCCGATGGCCCAACGTGTACGACATCTGGAACACGTACCTCACCAAGTTCATCGATCGCTACGGGGGAAAGAAGCTGGAGAGAGCGAGGGACCTGTTCGAGCAGGCTCTGGATGGCTGTCCTGCCAAGTTCGCAAAGAGTAAGTAGTGCTTCTTTCCCAGCAAACAAAACCATCTGCTGTTTCCTGGATTACTCTGTAGTTAAGGTTTTGTATTGAATTTAAAGCTATGGTTTGTGATGCCGCTTGGTAAGCAGTGTTTCCCCCAGCACTGTTTGGTTAAGGCCTTAACAACAATAGGGCCGCGCCTTGACTACCAATGTTTAAAAAAAATAATGATAATAATTATGTATTTTTTTTAATAATTATTATGCATTAAAAAAGTACAAAACTCTCATAGGGAAAGAACCTACTTCCATCAAGTACAAAAATAAAGATAAATAATGCATCGGTAATTCTGTTCAAAACAATAGTCGTGCCACAGAGCTTTTTGCATGGAATTGAAATATTTAGAAATTTTATTTTCTTGCGATTTCACAAAATGAAATGGAATCAAGGATGTAAAAAAAACATCAACGAATGATTGCCATCCTGTTGTTGCTCTCCAGCTATCTACCTCCTGTACGCCAAGCTGGAAGAGGAGTACGGTTTGGCCCGCCATGCCATGGCCGTCTATGAGCGGGCCACGCAGGCGGTGGGCACCGGGGAGAGGCACTCCATGTTCAACATCTACATCAAAAGAGCCGCCGAAATCTACGGGGTCACCTACACCAGGGCCATCTACCAGAAGGCTATTGAGGTATGGCCTGATTTTCAGTCTGGGATTAATTACCATTCTATCTTATTGGTCGCTTTTGTATTATTTTGGGCTGCCAGGTTGTATTGTTGTCCAAACTTTTAGTAGACAACATTAATAAGCCTTCAATAAGCAGACTAATCAATTGCTACATAACAGACTTGTGTTGTTTTTTCATTTCTAAATCCTGCTTGTAAGAATATTACTGTTTAAACTATGCATTGGAGATAAGATACAAATATCTGGTTATTTTCCGTCTAGGTCCTTCCAGATGAGCACTCCAGGGACATGTGTGTGCGATTCGCCGACATGGAGAGCAAGCTGGGGGAGATCGACCGCTCGAGAGCCATCTACTCCTACTGCTCCCAGATCTGCGACCCCAGGGTGAGACGACGCACCACAGTGTTCTCCTCTTCCCGTCGGCATCTCGTATCCCCATGTCACTCACTTTTTTCCAGTGACTTAAACCAAGACGCATTTCTCCATCTTGTTCAGGTCACTGCCAGTTTCTGGCAGTCGTGGAAGGAGTTTGAGATCCGCCACGGCAACGAGGACACCATCAGGGAGATGTTGAGGATCAAGCGCAGCGTGCAGGCCACGTACAACACCCAGGTCAACTTCATGTCCTCCCAGATGATGAAGGCCACCACCAGCTCCACGGGAACGGGTGAGAGCAGCCTGCGCTTGCTTGACCGCAGCCGGCTCAGTGTTTTGAGTCAGGCCCGATATTTCTTTGCAGGGCTCTTTGTCTCATTCTCACTCTTTGTCTCAAGTGTCAGACCTCGCTCCGGGCCAGCTGGGCTTGGATGACATGAAGATGCTGGAGCAGAAAGCACAGCAGCTGGCTGCAGAGGCCGAACAGGACAAGGCGAAGCCCAAAGAGAAGATCCTCTTTGTCAGGTCGGTGTTTTTTTTTATTTATTTTTTTGTCTTTTCTTTGTGTGTGCTTGAACAGATGTAGCTGATAAACCCTCCACTGTTAAGTTTCAATTCAACCCTTGTGTTTGTTTCCCAGTCGTTTTGGGGATCGATCACTCGGGATGATTTGCTGCAGATCTTTTAAGTTTGCAGTTAGCGTTTGCTTAACGGCTGAGATGTTGTGTCCATGTTTAGGAGTGACACCTCTCGCAGTGAGCTGGCCCAGCTCGCCAAGCAAGCCAACCCGGATGAGATCGACATTGATGATGACGACGACGATGACGAGAACGGAGGGGAGGAAGAACAAGGCCCAGAGGGTAGGCTGTGAATACAATGAGCCTCAGTATTTAACATTGCACTTATGATCTTCTGGTTGTCGTAACTAACGGCCCTTTGCTCTGCGGTCCACAGAGGTACAACTGGAACAGAAGAGCGTCCCGACAGCTGTGTTTGGAGGGCTCAAAGAAGACTGAGTGGGTCAACATGAGGAGACGTACTCTGAGAAGACTGCTTTGTCAAATTCTTGACAGCCTGCTACAATTCTAATAGAATATGATGTATTTGTACCCTAGTAAATGTTTCAGACTGCCGTAGTTCATTTGTTTTTGCATTTGTTGGTGTTATTTCCAGGATATTGTGAACCTGCATTTTGTACCACATGACATTATGGCCACTGGCCACACGATGGCAATCTCTCTCAATATTTCAGCTAAATACCGCTAGTTTACCTTCAGCTAAAAGATGAAAGCCGAATATAATGCAATGACTTGCTTTTCAAGCGGTTCCATTTATATGGATGTGCTCTTTGTCTAATTCCCTTATATCCAAGAGAAACATTTATGAGGACTTTCAATTGTTTGGAGAGTTTCATTAAATTGGGAGCTATGGCAAGGTAACAGTGGCTAATGGTATATATTTTGAATCAATGGCTGTTTTTTAATGCATAGTCATACCGTTGGGACACTTCGATCATAGTGAATGATGCAGAGCTTAAGTAATCTTACAATCATACATTTAAATAATTAGGCTACATTTATAAATAATTGAAAGTTCCAGATCAATCATAATAAATATACTGATCAAAATGAATTATTGCAGGTTCAATCCATATTAATGTGAATACATTTCTCACCCTTGTATTCAATATGCTTGCTATATGTGAGGTCCTGTGTTGACTGTTCAAACTCTATGCCTCCTGAAAACAAATGATGCCTTAGGAATTATTTGTATTTAATAAGTTCGACATAACTGACCTGCCTTTACGTAGCATGTTACCAGAGAGTAGCTTCTGGAAACAAAAACACCTGTGTAATGGCAGATGCACCTGTCGCGTACAGGACTACCTTCCTACCTGCTGGTGGCGTTCACACGGATTCAGGTCCCGCCTTCCTTCTCGGTGCTCCATCGCTATTGGACAGTGGGTTTCGGAGCACCTGGAAATCAGTCAACGGCGTACAGATCCCACAGCGAGGCACTAGGCACAGCAATGCGTACCAAGGACACAACGAGTGGAGAATAATACTTCATTCAAGTGTCCACATGGGATGGGTCATGTAGTAACTTCTGAAACCGTAGAATAAGTGATTTTCTCCTGGTTTCATTTGGAGCAGCAAGGATATTTTTTTATGGAAGAGTCCACTAAGGCAGTTCCCGGGCGGATATTTTCCCTGTCTGAACGCTTACCCACATCCGTATTTTCGCCCCGTCGGTATGGAATAGCTTGCTAAAATAATGATCCTTTGATATTTAAACAGTGAACCGAAGCCTACCTTTTGTCTTCCAATTTCCCCTACTCGATATGGAGGACTCTAATGCAACGAGGAAGACTTTCGTGGTCCCGGACATTAAACCTTTGGATTTGTATGACAGTACAAGGGGGAAAATATGCGCAAGTGTCGGATGGCTCCTAGCAAAATCGTACGGCAATGCAGGTATGTCAGTATTGCTCACAGTCCCGATGATTTGTGGCCCATATAGGCTCTCGGGTACCTAAATCCCTTTTTTTAATAGCCTAGCATTTCGCAGCAGTGAAGTGCAATGGGAAGCGCATGGAAAGGTGAACTGACCGTAGCCTATGTAAACTCAGCGATTTTACATACACGCACACACACACGCACAAAGAGCAGCAGATAAAAGAGTGCCTACAGTCTTATGATCACTTTTGACTACGTCAATATTAGACAACTTGCATGGGGACCATTCGCCGTATTTAAATGTTGAACTAGGCCTGGGTAAACTCATCATCGAGGCAATTGTTTCGTATTCTAGGCACAAACTATGCCACTGCTGCTGTGTTTTCATCCTCAGCAGTTAATCCGCTTTGTTTTTTAAATGTAGACCAAACATGATCACTGAGGTCGGTTTGACAGCTTGGACTCTAATATAAAAATTAGAAGTAAAACACGCAGGTATGTTTTATTTTTGCTGACATGCTGGTACCTTGTCCTACAGCAATGTTTTTGTTGCAACTCTGGTGGTTTGCTCTCAATGTGCGCTTGGACTACAGAAACCCACCCGGCCCTTTCGGTGATGCGCAAACACACCCACTTACATTCTTTTGTTATGCACGCCCGGAAAATAATGATGACTCAATTTTGACTTAAGGTTAACACCAATAAAGTATCATTCGAATAAGATCTGTAGACTAGACATGCACTCCACACATTTTGCTTGGATTAACAGCTACAGGGAAATATGCCCCCATCAGCCGTTTGTGGGACAGGGAAGCATTCAGTCATTTTAATGATGGTCCGTTTTGAACCTATAAGAAAACACTTTAATTTTGTCTGGGGAATAAGGGTGTGAGCTAAACGCCATTGTATTTCAACAACCCGGTTAAGGCGTTGTGCAATAGCAGTCCATGTGTCCCCGAGTCCAGCACGCTGTTCTATCTATTCCTGCTGTGCGTTCTTCTGCTACGGTTCAACCACGCCCTCTGGTCAAAGTCGCCCTCCGTGACTGGACGTGGTTTGCCCTAGGAGCTACGAATATCTTCTCAAAAATCTAAGTGACATCATATGTTCTATGCCCCGGGCTCACAGGCTGAAGAAGCAGCAGCAGCAGAGGATGCCAACACACACAGCAAAACCAGCCTAAGGATTTGTTGTAATTTACCGCTATTATGTTGGGCTACTGCAGTGCACACACAGTAGCACAACTGTGACTTTACCAGAATGTGATTATTGCTTATTGCATCAATATTAACTACTCAAAACACAAAATAAACATGTTGTAAAGAGATTGACTCAACACTATAATATAAATGTTTTATGACCTCTTTAATATATAACCCATTTAGGCATTGCAAACCTATAATTTGTTAGATAGGCACGAGGTGCAATTATACCTTGCTAAAGATAGAGTTTGCAAGACGGATGTTTGCATAACACTGCTGGAACCTGTTGCTGGGGTTCCACCTGGTTACCTGTTGGCTCATGGATCATCAGTAGAGCCTGTTGGAATGTTTATCCTACTCATCATCACCCTCCTCTTCTCAAACACGGTGGTCAGGCCCTCTGGGGAGTTACCATTTAACCGGCCTAATGGGGACACTAGAGCCCGACTGATAGGCCTACTGGATTTAGGAGTAGATGCCATAGGGAGTCAAATAATGACAGATGTCAGTATATCGGCCAATATTTCAAATATCGATATCGGACGTTATTCTAGATTTATCTATATCATGTTATCCTGGATCCTTGATGGAGGGGGGGTAACCACCCTTCATCAATGCTTTGGTCCCCACAGCAACATTGCATTAAAACCATGAGCTAAAGGAACTATTACCTGTACTATGGGGAGGAGCTACTAACCTTCCCATAGAACATGATTTAAAATCAGGCTCAAATACTAAATTGCCGTAGGGTTATTGTATTACATTACATAGCTGTTATTACAAAACCATTATTGTTTAACCATACAGACACCCTCTCCTTACTTCCTTTCAGCATGGTATCGGGGCATATGCTATCAAGCCTCGTGATCCATGACATGATTAAGGAAGAAGCTCTGCAAGCTAGCTTTACCCGAAGGCCGGGTTACTTTACATCCAGTACAGAGGTACTGTACTGTACTGTGTGTCTGGAGTGGCCGTGCAGACTTTAAGGACGTGGCTTGTATGTGAATGGTGCTTTGTACAACCTACTTAGTGTCACACACAGGTGTGGGTGGGGGTGGGTGTGAGTGACTGGGTGGGTGTGTCGGTGGCTGGTAATCAAAAAAGCTAGAACTGTTTTGTCCCAGGCTTGTACACCGTAGTGCCCCTCTTAATCAAATACAATTGTCTATGATTTATGGACAAACAGACCGTCGTAATCAGTGAACAACCCTCCGGTTCGCCTGACTGTGGTTGTCGTCGCCGTTCGTATCTGTTTTGGTAGCTATTTGGATGTGTTCATTCATTCTTTATCTAGGTGTTTTGGATTAGCATATCACTCAGGCCTAGGGAGCTCACGTGGCTCCCAGGGAAGATCACAGCCCCTCTCACCACTGCCAGATTTAGGGACCATTAAAACAGGACCTGGCTTTGTTCTCCAACGGGAGCGTAATCATGCCTATTTGATCCTACCACATGATGAAAAACCTTTATAAAGTACTTTTGTTTTTAGCCTTATCAAAGCGACCACATGGATGTTAAGCCATCATAATTGAGTTAAATATTTGCCCTTTCCCCAAAAATGTACGTGGCATGGTGGTTGATTTATTCATCTTAATAATCCAATGTTTTCAATATGATTCAATACGAACAATTGTATTTGCTAAAAGTTTCCATTCCCAAAACTACCACCAATGGGCATCATTTATTATTATTATTATGACTACTTCTTATCATGCTATTTAAAACTCCTGAACATTCAGACTCCAGTGAATTACAGAAGCCATGATGCCAGTGTCTCTGAAGGGGTGAGGCAGCTGGGCTACTCAGAATATATCCAATCCTGCACAAATTTGCCCACTTTTGTGCCAGTTAATTAATACAAAGAGCTTCTTAATGTCCACCGTTCCCATGGCAACCCCCTTGAAATCCAACGCTGGCCGATCCACTTGGGCACTCAAGATCGGGCATGGAGGGACAAGGTCTGCCCTGACTGAATACTCCCACGGGATCGTAAAGGGCTCGCACTGTGCCATATTTTGTGCTGCACCTTGTTTGTTTGTGTTCTTATGCGTTTGGGCTGATTACCGTTGATTACACTGGCGACGTGCCTGTTTACTGTAATGTTTGTGACATGACCCCCAGGGCTAACTCAATCTCTTTAATTCAACACATGGCCTCTGTTAGGCTATCACCGGGTGATTATAGAGCTCGCACAGCTCAACCAAGAAACAAATGTTCTATGGAACTGATTTGTTGTTTGTTTATGAGTTTGAATGTTAACTGTAATCATTTGTGGTTGTATTTTCTTTGCTGTGATCCTAATGGAAATTGATTGATAATATGAAGGAAAACCTAATAGGGTGCATGATGAAATCTGTGAGGAATTCCTGGAAAAGGCTATTTATCAATCTGTGGCCTTTAGATTTGCACACACAGATTTGCATCTTGAATAGATTATAATGTTGCCCACTCCATTATACCCTGATAACCAGCTCTCCCCGGGGCCATCAATATGTGCTTCTATTTAACCTTTGCTTTCCCAATGTAGACACATAAACAGTCCATGACCTGTTGACCTTTGCGACTGAACCCAAGACTAAAGTTTGCATCACTTAGACTGGATCTTATATTTGAATTATAAATATCATCCAGGAGATGTGTTGATATCAGCCTTCTGTTAACGGCAAACAATACCAATGCTATCTTAAGCATTTAACTATCTTTGGATAGCATTTAGGCTTACCAGTTGTGTTCTCTTGTTCCTGTCAAATCTATAACACTGTTAATCATTATTGATCAGGGGTGGTGTTGTTGAATTATGAAGTGGCCTATCATCAGGTATTTTCAAATATTACCCTATTTTAAAATAGATAGATAGCCGTTCCGTTTATCTTGGCCTTAAGTGGAACGACACACAGCAGTCAATTGTTTCTCAAAGCGATATCAAAGCTTCATTTCATTGAGCCGTGGCCTTTGCATTCTGCTTTGCATTCAAGTTCTGTCCTTGCATCACTGGCAGGGCTGCCTTGGTGCCTCATACAGCCTTTTTTTTTGGATTTTGAAACAAGAGTTTGTATGTGGTGTTTTCTCTACGCTGCGATCCCCGGTTGAGTTGAAAAGCAACACAATAGCATTTTTCCCCAACAAAATGAGCCATGTGGTGCACATTATTGTTTGACACCTATAGTCCTTCTGCAGCGAGGGCAGGCCAATGCAAGGCCATTGTCTGACCATGTTTTGTTTTTGGCAAAGTTATGCATGTACTTGTGTTAGGGGTCCCTAATGACATATGCCAGCTTTTCCACCAAGTGTGTGTGTTACACTGTCTGGTTCTCCTTTCCTTTTCAGACATGCACATTATGAAAGTGGTATTTTTCAGCTTTTGGCTCTAGGGTTTAAACACAACCAATGACTGTGTCAAGTATCTGTCTGCCCAATTGCAGGCTATTGGATTGGGTGCGCTACTATTGCTAGTTTCAATAACTCTGAATGCAGTAAAACCAGTTTTTCTAGAGGGCGTGTCAAGTGTGCATTACAGAGTGTTTGTTCTGTTCTTGTGTACTGAAAAAGCAAGTCTGTATTTAACATTATAATCTGTTTGTTACCCATGTAGCCACATCCATACACCCTTGCTAAACATTGTCTGAGGCACGGAGATCAAAATAGTTTTCTTTGGGTTAAGGTGCAGCTTTGTTTGACATTAGTCCGCTCTGATGACGGTAGAAAGGCAGCCAGCATGCCACAAATGCACAGCAAATATTGCCATTTGCTTAAACGACCTGTTAAGGAAAGTCTGACGGTGGGTCTTTATCTGAGAGCAAAGAAGTAGGTTATCAAAAGGCCGGTGGGCGGAGCGAATGTGTGTCTGGAAGGGGCCTGACGATAACCCACGTTCTGAATGTCATCATGTCCCACAAGCCTTGACCCCCGCTGATTACTAGACTGCGATCGTAACCACCCCATGCTTCAGGAGAAACCATGTGACCATGTGGCCTACAGGAATGCACCATATTATGGAGGATCTACTCTCCCGTGGGCTGTCGCCGTGTACTTTCGTAGTGAAGGGCATGCAGGAGGGCTTTCCCCTTCCTATGCCTGTCTGGTCCCTTTTAGTCCCACAAATCATTTTCCCTTCGTCTTGATGGCAATTCTACTGAATTGGGTTACTATATTTTACAATGTTTGACGCATATACACACGCTTCCTACCACCCCAGTCATTGTCAGTCATTCACTGGTTTGATAAGAGCTCTAGGCTAGATGCCAGTTAGTTTCCACCGGGTCTGGGGAATCTTGTAACCGTAGCGCAGCAGCACAGCGTTTTTACATATTCCTAAGCAATGATTACCCATGACTTAGAAGAACAAGTAGTGATAAGAGTTTATACAGCCTTTTCATATCGTACTAGGAATGCCTGTCCTATTTAAAGGCCACACGCACACACTTTGTCATCCTGTTTATCTTCAGCGTCCCGGCGTCTCCAGGCGTCAGCTTGCCAACGCTATCTGTCTTGTCGTAGTACTGCCGTTTCCTGGAAGTGAACGTTGACGTGTGTGTCTGTCTGTGTCTGTGTGTGTGTGCGTGTGTGTGTGTGTGTCTGTCTGTAGAGAAAGTTCCGGTGGAGCTGCGGGAGCCCTTCTACTGCGACCAGTACGAACAGGAGCACCTCAAGCCCCCCGTCACACGCCTCCTGCTGTCCTCGGAGCTCTACTGCCGCACCTACACTCTGCTGGTGGGGGGCTCGGCGCCGGAGGGGCCCCCCCCAACGGACAACGCCGCCCTCCTGCGGCTCCTCGCCGACAGAGGACTGCCCCCGACGGACCTGGACGCGCCGGTGGGCGACGCAGACCTGCGGCGCAAGCCCATCAAAATGGTAATGTGTGTGTGTGTGTGTGTGTGGTTCCTTAGAAAGTATGGCTACCTTGGCTCCACAAAATAGTTCATTTCTTTTTTTTAATGCCATCTTGGCCTCTATTGTCCCTTAAATGATCTAAGGGTACCATGGGCAGCACATGTTTCTGGTGCAAATTTGGCCCAGGACACTTGAGCACATTCAAAGGTTACACTCATTTCCCATTAGTGGTTCACAGCACTGAGCCGGGCGTGTATCAGATGTCATAATATCAACACCGGTGTGGTTGGGAACCCGGCGGTGATGGTTTTTTGGCTCAGCCTTGCCAGAGGCACCTCTTGTGAGGCACAAGAGAAAGCAGTGTGTAGGGCGGGTTTTTTGGAGGAGAGCTCCAAACGATTTTATTGTAGGGGATTAAGGGACATCAAAGTCATAAAGGCCCCAACCCCCAACCGCCTCTCCCCCCCCCCCTCCCCCCTGGCTGAAACCCGTCCCCACCCCTACCCCCACCCTCAGCTGATCCCAGAGGGTGAGTGGATCCAGCTGTGAGCAACAGCATGAACCACATGGGTTCCACTGTCTTAATTCGAAGGATGGGGCTGGAGGGGGTGGGGGGGTGGATTGCCCAATCTGAGAAAGGTAAACAATAGGGGGGCAGGGGGAGATACAGATCAGGGGCCGTATTCACAAAGCATTTTATCTTACCGCTAGGAGTGCTCCTAACTCGCGCTAAAACATTTTACGTAGGAGTTTTTTCTTAAAAGTTATTCACAAAGCCGCTGAGACCTACTCTTACTAAGGATAAATCACAAAGAGTGAACTAAGAGTGACGCGCCGTTGCTATGGATTACGTCAATTCTCGTGCACGAGTTTAGAAGCGGTCAGTTCGGTGATTGGTTGTTCAGACGAGCCCACTGAATCACCGAAAAACAAGGAAATAGCCTAGGCTAGAAATGAATTCCTATTAAGTAGTTATAGTGCAGTTAGCAGAATACACGCATGATGACAATTTTGTGCAGACCACGATAATGACGTTGTAGCCTGCACGTTCAAGAGAGAGAGAAAGCAAACAATAAAAATACGTAAAATCTAAAAGAAAATAAATGTTACGAACTACCCAAGTGTTGACTGATTTGTGCCAAGGTGTTTACCTAAAATGTGTTTTCAAAGTGATCCCTAAATGCCAGTCCACTCGGTTCCACACGGCCAAATTCCTTGTAATGTTGATCATCATCATCATCATCATCATCATCATCATCATCATCATCATCATCATCATCATCATCATCATCATCATCATCATCATCATCATCATCATCATCATCATCATCATCATCATCATCATCATCATCATCATCATCATCATCATCATCGTCTGGCTGTGGAATGTTCCTCCGCTTGCAAAGGTTGTGTAGAATGGCACATACAGTGATTACTGTGCTTGCCCTCTCTGGGGTGAGGCGTATTTCGCCGTGGAGGACATGAAACCGACGTTTCATCTGCCCAATTCCTCTCTCCACAACATTTCGTGTATGTTTGTGTGCTCGCAAAGAGCCAATACGATGTGTTTTACGCATAGGACTAAGCGTAATCTGCGTAATCACTTACATGTTACACTTTAACTGCATGCTCCCGGTTGTGGATTAAGGTAGGGTGTCTAGAGCCACGTCTTGCATGGATAGTCACTGTCACCCAGCAAGTGACACCCAACTCCTACATCTCAAAAAGCTGCCTCAGACCGCTCACCATTAAAATGCGCGAATCATGGGTAGCTGAAGATCCAGGCCACTTTGCAACAACATCCAGTAGGCTATGTTAAAATTTGCATCAAAAACAACCTGCGTGTTGATGGAATGCACTTTCTTCCTATTGACGAACACGTCCTCGTCTTTTGATGGCGCAATTATTTTTATTTTTTATAAGTTATATATTTTTTTTTATAATTTATAATTTTTATAACATTTTATTTCGGGACTAATCGGATTATTCCTGTTAGTCGGGGATGTTATTGCATCGCGCATTAACTCCACAATAAGTTGAATACCCTAACATTTCGTCTCGCAGGCATTTTAAGATTCTTTGTGAATAGGTCTTACTGAGTTAGGAGTCCTCTTGAGGACTTTTAAGCTCTCCTAGACTTAGGTGCTACTTTTAGTCCTAAAATACTTTGTGAATTGCTCTTAGTGAAAAAAGTTAGGAGTCCTAAATTTAAGAGTGACACGCCCATTATTTTTAGGAGTTACTCCTAAATTCGCCAGTTAGGACCTACTTTTAGCCCTAAGATCCTTTGTGAATACGGCCCCAGATGGACAACAAGCCAACTGAAACTGGAGACACCGTTTGTGAAGAGCGCTCGCCTATCTGCTCGCTCGCTCGCTCTCTCGCTCTCTCTCTCTGGTGGGCTGAGAATTGGATCCCATTCGAAGCAAGAGAAACAGGTTTGACTCTCTGGGTCTTGACAATGAGTCTCTCTCAAGTCTTGACTCGCATGTTGTGTGAAGCAGACAGTCATTGGTCCCCCAGTCTCACCGAAAATAAGAACAGAATAAGAACAATAGTGCGTACTTGAACCTGATGGGTGTGTTTTGTGGATGTTGAATCTACAAAAACCCAGCTTCAGGCGGCTTCTCCAGTGAACAGTGTATAAACATGCATGGCCCGCCCTCCGGCTACACGCACACAAAGGCTGCTCTGAAAGCCAGGTCGGGAGTCTCCTGGGAGGCAAGATATTGTTCCCACTACACTCGGGTGGAAAGTGCCTGCTCCACTGGCTTTTATCTGGTCGTCATGGCTGCAGGTGGGGCTATGATTCACAGTGTAGAGACGCTGGACGCACAACGTGAAGACACAATTAAGACTGTGTCTGTTGTGGTTATGATGTATTGGAACAACGTCTAATGAAAAGAAAATGCAAAGAAACTAGTTGTATAAAATCCTAAATACAGAGGACAGAATGCTTGTATTTTAATATAGGGTTAATGTTTAACTTTTCAACCAATTAAATATAGAATGTGTTCATTTTTTAAATGGCCTTTACATGGTTTCTTGTTATTTATATAGTCAAAGTTGCACTTGGTGACTCATAGCACATGAGCTCATTGGAAATGTACTCATTGTTTCAGGAGACAATATACAGTATATATATTTGTTATGTATATTATATCGCCACATAGAGCTACTTCTATTACGGGATGTTATGTTGTGGCAGAATTGCTGCATAACCATCTTAAACATCATGCTTTTGAATGCATGATCACTTTATGATTCATAAAGTTATTCGTTTGATATTTATTTGCTCTCCTGGTTGACCCTCCCTTGCATTCGACGTCCATGGTCTCACATCCTTTGTATTCCAGGATGATTACAAAGACTGCTTGTCAGAATCACTTGAAGGCACACCTTTCTAATCGATCGATCGCTACATTAATACGATTAGAATCTATTATTGGAGCCCCATGATAACATTACGCGTCGACATTGTTATCATTTTGCCTGTGTCTGGTTGGTTGCTATAGCGATGAACGATGCACCCAGGCTCTTGACCACGGTGGAGCATCGCTGCCGCCAGGCTCTGTTATTTAAACTCCCCCTCAGCGTTGTTAGCTGCCCTCCGCTGCAGTGCCAAGGCGAGCCTGGAAGTCAGTGGTCGGCAGTGCGACCTGAGCCCTGTTGACTGGTGTGTGTCGGAGAGGGAGAGAAAATGAGAGGAGAGAGAGAGAGAGAGAGAGAGAGAGAGAGAGAGAGAGAAAGTGGGTCATGCAGTTAACAGCATTAGTGGGATGAAGCAGCAATGGGGGCCGCTGCCAGTGCACGGCTTTGAGGGAGCAATCCACTGCAGCGCTGCCTTCATACTAAACCTCCAACGCAGATTTGTGTCAACCGCCACAACAAAAAATCCCCCACATGACATGGTCCTCATGTCATGCAATCACACAAACACAAACATGTTAAGCTGCGATGAAAGCTGTTCACAGTGTGCTTCAAATCGGTCATTTGAGAATCAATCAATCAGTTCATATTGACTTTGGTTGGTTTAATGACTTCCCAATTGGTGCGAGTCTGTTTTTTGTTTTCGCTGCTCATGCTGCATCCTGACCCAGTCATGGCTCCTCTGAGTCGTACAAGGGACGATTTATAGCGGACACACCCTTGGGCCTCGCTTAGGTCGACCACAGCCTCCACCATCAGTCGTCCAGCTCCTCTTTCTCCAGCTAGAGACACATCCGTCAGCCAGCCCCGGTGGCTGGTGGTGGTGGTGGTGACCCTTCCCCCACCAATCCTCAGATTTGTGGATAAAGATCTGCAAAGATTAGAGATAATCTTTCATCCAGACTAAACATCAGCATCTACCAGCTGATGACCTACCAGAAATGACCACCATTCAATACCTACTAATATTTGTTTTGGTCAGTTTCACTCAGTTTAGTGAAGGGGCAAAGTGTATTCATTTGATGCTGTTTTTGATTGCGTTTCATTGAACCTGTGGCTAACCAAATTACATTCATGTGAATGTAATTTCTACCAATGAACCTCATGTATGGCCATAGAGAAGCCCTTACAGAGCTCTGTTGGTTTTCATCAGCCCCCTTTACTTGATCTTAAATCACACTGCTGCGTTGGCCGCTTTTCGGTCAAGCGAGCATCAGTCAAGAGCAGGACTGTAATTACAAGTGGCATACTTTATCCCCGGATCAGAAATGCTTAACATTCATGCCTGGCAACATTTGCTTTTGTGAGCATTTGCTGTTCGGAAAAGTCAAATGTGTGGCCAAACACAAGTTGGTATGGTTAGGCGTTTTTAGTTTTCAGACCGGAGACAACAACATGTCTGGATTCTTTTTTTTGGTCAAATGTTAACACGGAACCAATTTCCGGTGGTGTTTGTACTTTAAGGCTTTCTGCCCTTTGGCCTTTGCCTCAGCCAGGGCCCCAAACCTGGCTGATCCAGCACCCCCCGTGACTCTCTCCTTTTACCCTCTCAATAAGCACCCATCCTTAAGCTGGGGAGGGGGGATGTCTGAGACTCATATTGCAGACGTAATCCGACTGAGTTTTTCCCTAATCACATTTAATGACCAGTAACGATGCCTTTCGCCTTCTTTTCTCTTACTGTGATGTTGACATGTTGTGCGAAAACCAATTCCGCCAGAGCATAATGATTTCCCAGCAGGGGTGCAATTGATGGGGTGGTATTTGATTTTCGCCCCAGTGTCACATGGGTTTGAGGAGGGAGCCCTTCCTCTCAGCGGCTGGAAAGTTCCAATCGACGTGTTGATGATCCGGCTAACAACACTATGCACTACTGTACCCTGGCTTGGGGAGAGGTGCATTGTGGGTCAGCTGGAATTGTTGTTGTGGAGATCTGGCAGGCCGTCCTGTGTGTACCCCTCTCTCTCTCTCTCCTCTCATTAGGGGGAAACTTGTGATTTGGCTTACTAGGCCCTCTGATGCAAGGGGGACAGTATATCCCTAAACCCCTCCTTCTCTCTCTCTCTCTTCCCCCCCCCCCCCCCCCCCCCCCCCCATCCCCATTCAATCCTCTTCTTTGTCAAGATCGGGCCCTCTGCTCCCTCCTGAATAATTACTGTACAGAGAAAGACGGCACCGGCCACTCTCACTCACTCACTCTGTGTTATCCTTGCTGCGTCATGCACTCGGTTTGTGGTTTGTTATACAGCTTCTGCCCTCGGAACTCCCCATCAATGGCATAGTTTCATCTGGCTTTTGAAAGGCGCACGGTTATCAATGAGGTCTTATGAGTCTTCATTGTAATCCGCCTATGGTGGCTAACGATCAATTGCTGGCCTCGCAGGATAAGGGGAGACGCTACCGGGCATGACTCGGCCTCCTTCACACAACGCTGGGATGACATCATTAGTGAGCTCTCTCTCTCTCTCTCTCTCTCCTCATTTGTTTCTGTATCCAATACCCTTACGTCATCCCCGTTGTCCCCGGCAGGGCCAGACATCTTCATGTCAGCCCGACGAGCAGTGTCTGACAGACAGGGAGCCACGCAGCAGGCAGCTCTAGCCTCGGGAATGAAGTTGTTGTTCTTTTTTCGATTTTTTTTTGTTTTTTTTAGGGCAGGCGAGCCAGAGTTAACTTAATGAGTGAGTGACTGCACTGCAGTACTCCACAGAGATTGAGTACTCTCTTCCCCCCCCCCCCCCCCCCCTCGAAGCTGTTTGACAGGCCTCTGCTGGCAAAGCCGTCACTGCTGTGCTGTCCCCTAGTTCAGGGTCCGCGCAGGTCAGCACTTTACATCAAGGCTGAGCAGACAAACACGTGGACGGGATCGCTGCATGTAACGTGCAAAACTGTGTGTGTGTGTGTGTAGTGCTGAGAACAAAGTGGGGACGCGGCACTGTTCGGCCGGTCTCAAGGCCTTCGGCGTGGAATTCATAAGCAGTTCAAGGCCACATGTACGGGTTTGCACCGATTTAGGATTAAAGCGTCAAACAGAGGGATTGCAAGAATGACCCCTTTGGCTGGAATGTGTTTTTTCTGGGACCTGCCAGCCCTCCCCTGTTGGCTGGAGGTTGTTGCAACATTAAGCTTGTTGTGGTTAGGCTGTGGCGGCCTCCTTTCCTCTGCCACTCGGGACAGAAGGGAACCGGTGACCCAATAAACCGCGATGACCAATAAAATGGTCACTAGAGACGGGGAAGTATTAGGTACGTTTTGGGCCGGCTCGGCTCGGAAGGAAGACTAGCTCTAGAGGTAGCACATCGAGTGATCCGACGTCCTGCTGGTTGGAAAAACAAGCGTGGTGTTGTGAAATGCTCTTGGGGAGGGTCACATGCAGGTCCATAGTCCTTACTTGTTCAAGATTCAAAACTGCATATCCCTTTTGAGGTGCTAAAAACTGGTTTTGACCTGTATAGCGGTGGAATCACACAGTAGATATACAGAAATTAATACAATAAAATTACTGAGAAGACGTGTACCATTGGGATATGTTGTGTCCAATGTTAACTGCACTTGCCTTTTTAAATGGTGTTGATAGTTCCCGGAGAGCAGGTAAAGGCAAGTTTACTAAATAAACAAGGAAGAAAGTGTGTGCTTGTTCTTAAACCTAGAGTGGTGGCATTCCTGCCTACGTGTGTCACCTAAATTAATACTTTACTCGTGCACTCTTCACCCACTTCTCTGACATTGATTAAGTCTGTCTGTTTGGTATAAACAAGCTTCTTGCACTTCCGTTTGGGTCAAAGGTCGGTCCGTTCTGTGGCTTCATACTGATAGAGGTAAACATTGTAAAACAGGGTTATTAATCAATCAACCTCAATCATATGGCAATTGGAAAAGGCATCCCAACACACAAACAGACCTTCATTCCATTTTTAATGTTTTTCTTTAGTATGTGTGTTTTGTTTTTAATACGATCAAAGAGTTCAAGTCATTGACTAGCATAAACCGAGACGGTAGGCACAGTACTAGTATGTGACTGGTGCCAGCGTTGCTAATGAGCTAACAGTCTTGGAGAGGTTAAGGCGCTCACCCTGACTGATTAAGTCGTGCTGTGGTGGGTGCCTTTTTAATGGGCTCTGAGCATTAGAAGAAACAGCCTCCAGAAGGAAATCTCCACTGCGAAGGCGAAGGGGAAGCACCAATTATCCTTGGTTTGTTTTGCTAGTATATTGGTTATGCATAACTTGGCATCCATGTTGTAAAATTACTTGTTATTGGTGTTGTTTTTTTCCACCACAGTGTGCTTTGTTGTTGTTTTGAAATTGTTCAGGGTGACAAGATTTCTATATTTGCATGAAAATTCTTGTTCCCTGAGCAGCCACCAGCACAAACGCATGCATTCAAACTATGGAAAGTACCTCTGTAGCAAAGAATACAATGAGTTTCTTCAGGCCTGTTGGCCAGTTCACTGTTTGAAATGCAGTGAGTCTGCAACATGAGTCATACTACAAGCATATTGTTACCAACCCTAGAAGGTAGAGTCAAAAGGGGTCATTTAACTGAAGACAGGATATAAAGGGAAGACTGTTGCATGAGAGTTTCTGTAATATCAACATGTCTATATCAATTATATATGAATCACTTTCGCCCTGAAGTAGCGTATGATGGGGCTGGCAAAGGGATCTAAATGCCTGGATGGTATGCATTATTAAGCAGGTATTCTGCGCTATGTGGTTTAAACCGTCCAACAGGTTACACGAACTGTTAAAGATTTAAATGAGATACAAGAAACAATATGAACATATTTGGTTAGTCATCAAATGTAACTGTGTGGCATACCCTGGAATTCAATATTGTTGTGGGGATTACTGCTGACTCAGAGTTGCCCACTGGCGACCTCTGCTGTTTCAACATTGTAAATGCCCTCTTATTTGCTGCAGTATGCGCTAGTTACTTGCCTGTACCGCATGTGCACTGTGAGGACCAATGCCTTGTCATGTAGATGGAAATGGCCTACGATTGAGTTACGGTTAATTGACGGCCCTTTGACCGATGTGTGATCTTTGTCCTTGATCCTACCATTTCCCCCTCCCAATCCGATTGGTGCAGAGTGCCCACCTGGCCTTGATGGACGCCCTCATGGCGGTGGGTGCCATGGAGACGGTGGCAAGCGGCGAAGACACGCGGTGCCGCGGGGCTGCTCGGCGGAGGGACCAGCTGGCGGGAGCCGCTCCTTCACTGGGTTAACGAGGTGAGGGAAAGGCCACAGACGTCAGCTTAATGTCTCCATTTTCTTATTGTTTGAGTAGAAGCCCCTTGTGTTTCACCCGATTAACAATTGGCAATGGGTTGTTTAAAATTATAATTTTGTATATGACACGTTTTCTGCGTTTCGTATGACAAAAGTACTTATTTTAATTCGCTTTGGATAAAAGCATAGTGTAGAATAGCCACCTCAATAGGATTTTGTGGGTTGACTTTCATTTGTAGCCTATTGATCTGACTCGATCAGTATGGTGCGTTCAAGGCTGTTCTGTCTTTCTCCAGTTAAACCAAAAGCTGAGACAGATGGAAGAAGGGACCCAAGACGATCCGACCCAAACGAACCCAGAGCCCGAGTCTGTGCAGCCCTCGGTGAGTACTCCCTTCCCCTTCGTCTTGATCCGCGGTTATTGACGTTTCCACTCAAGTGCTCCAAAACGCATGTTTATCTCTTTGGGAGATTAGGCTTTTAACCATTACGTAAAACCTTTGCAAGCACTAGCCTTAGCACGATACTTGACCAGTATTTGCGGCCCAACTTGTATAATGAACAAGCATAATGCTATTTATACCAAATGGATGATGGGATGACTCTGTGGTTCTTGGGTAGGTTGGGCTTTATTTGTATTTCTTTAGCGGTACCATCTCCATAATCCTCTCTCCCCGTTTCTTCTAGTTGTAGTTAATACCTGTCCTATCCACTTGTTTGTCCATTTTCCTTTCTGTCTGTCTCTCTCTCTCTCCGTCCGTCTCCGTGTCTCTCTCCGTCTCCTGTGCTTTGCCCTCCTGTCTCCTGACAGTGTCCTACTCGCTGGTATTGGAAACTTGTTCCTGTAAGTTCCTCTTCCCTCCCCTCCTGCTAGCCCCCCCCCCTTCCGTTTCTCCATCACCTCCGACCTCTGGTCCTCATTTCTGTACCCCGTGTGCGATGCATGCGGCCACACACCTCCCAGCCTATGGTCTGGGTGGGATGGCACACGTCACCCTGCGCTGTGGCTTGCCCTTACGCGTGAGGGACGTACTATGTGTTCCGCGGCGAGGCATCGACCTGCCCTAGTAACTTCTCTACACTCTCTCTTTGCTCGCTCGCCCCCCCTCTCTCTCGCCTCGTGGGACCCTCACTTGCCCCACTTTCTCAGCTTTTTATTTTTTTCTCTGCTCGGATTCAATTACTCCCCTCGGCTCTTACCGTTTGCCTGCCTGTCCTTCTTTCGTTACCCGTGAGCATGGTCTGTTTTTGGATACCGTTATGTGCATCGGTACCGCGTACATTTCTGCAATGAGGCTGACGGTTTGTTTTGAATGCCTAAATGTTTTGAGATTGACCTCTAATGGGATGGGATCAGGGATGTCTCCAAAGATTGGAGCTGTTTTTAAGTGTCCCTTTCCTGGTTTATGCTTCCTCAGCTGCGGTATAGGAAGGATAAGACACAGTCCAGACAGAAACCCATTTTCCCGATAGTGAATGAGGTCAAAGACCTGTCTACTGGTTGTGCTGTTGTGGCTGTAATGCACTACTACTGCCCTGATCTGTTACGACTTGAAGGTATGGCGAGACGTTGCTTTTGAACTTCAAAGTGCTCAAGAATAGAATACAAGTTACAGTTTTTTTTTTGCTGCTTGTGCCTAATGGGCCTTTTGTCCGATCCCTCCTCGATAGATGTTTGTATGAAGGATGCCATGTCTGCAGCGGACAGCCTGTCCAACCTGCATTTCATCCGTGAGTTCTGCGAAAGTTGTTTAAAAAGCTGCTGTTCCTTGGCACTGGAAGATATGCTTTACGCACCACCAGAGCTTCAGGTACACACGCATGGCTACCTACACTCACTCCCTCACTCACTCCCTCACTCACTCACCAACTCACTCACTCACATGTATTTGCTGTCAAATGCAAACACCCTCTGGCACACAACATTCTGCACTTGCACTTTACTAATTCCTTCCGAGTGTTTGCTGTCTGTGGTAATTCCCATTCTGGTTGAGACTGAAACATTCTGGTTGTCATGTGTGTAGAGCAACTGGCTGAGCTTTCTCGCTGAGCTGCTGAACTGGTTTGAAGTACGAAGGCCAGAGTTCGTCCAACCCAGAGACTCGTCAGGTGAGCGAAACCCATCACCGGCTCGTTTGTGAGATCCGCTGTGACTGCAGGGGCGTTACAGACCCAGGGATCAGTTCAGAGCTTCAGTCATCTAATGCGAGGGGTCTTCTTGTCCACTAGATGGCTCCAGACCAGCAGTGCCAACCAGCTCCAGTAAGAGGTACACAGGCGTCCTTCCTCATGACCGTGAAGTGAACTTGGTAAAACTGAAAAGTGTGCCAATCTTTTTTTGTCTTTTTTATATTTTCCAGTGGCTCACCTTCAATCTTTAGGAGGCCCTTCGTTCCCATCTCGTCCCACTTGTCCCAGTCAGGTGAGCGGAACTAAGATTGCTCTTTTTGGTGTTGTGTGTATCTGCACTTCTCTCCCTATCGTTTGTGAAGCATTATTTGTAAAATGTCATTCTCTCCCCTATTGATGTTTGAATGCGTAAACATATTTTTCATATCTTTTTGTGAGATTTTGATGGTGTTCATCCCTGCGTGATATGCATGCCTTACATTTTTTTGTCTGTGTTTGTGTTTGTCTGTGTCTGTGTGTGTGTGTGTGTGTGTGTGTCCCAATGTACTCAGGACCTTTGACTCAGTCTACCTCACTGTCTCATCTAGAAAATGCAGGAAAGACAAAGATCAGGAAACCCCTCAGGTAGGCCCGGGCAACATCCAGACGGCTCCCTCCCAACTGCACATCTGCGATGAGCATCTGTGCTCATCCTTAAAGTCTCTCTCTGTCTCCCCCCCCCAGCCGCCCCCTGTCAGCCGTGTCTTTCAGCATCCCCTTCGGCCTGGACAGCGACGTGGACGTGGTGATGGGCGACCCCCTCATCACGCGCTCCGTCAGCTCTGACCAGCTCACCCCGGGGGGCCCAGCCAAGGCCAGGGCGCCCTTCGCCCCCCCCGGGGACCTCGCCCACCTGCTGCCCCGAGCCAACGGACCCCAGAGGGCCTCGTGGGTCACCCAGAACCCCAATGCCCCGCGGCTGGCTGAGAACGGCCACCAACGGGAGAGCGAGGCGGGGGAGCTGCCCACCATCGAGGAGGCCCTGCAGATCATCCACAACGAGAGCAAGATGGAGCCCCGGCACCACCCGGACGGGGCCCCCGACGGCTTCTACCTCCACTCCCCCGACGACCAGGCCGGGGGCCGGCACGCCGGCGGGCCCCTGCCCGGTCCCGTGAGCTGCTCGGCACCCTCGCGCTCGGGGACGATGTACCGGCCCCCGGCGGAACCCCGGGAGCCCGGGCGCACCCGGAACCCCTCGGAGGGCTCCCGGGACGACGACTCGGTCCTGAGGGACGGCAGCGTGGACTCGGACGCCTCGGAGGACCCGCCCAAGACCCCTGCCGCCCCCGCCACGCCCACCTGGCGCCCCCACGGCAAGGAGGCGTCGGACAGCGGCGTGAAGATGACCAGCTTCGCCGAGCGCAAGAAGAGGCACGGCCCGGAGTCGCCCAAGGCCGGCGAGCCCCCCGCCGGTGCCCCGGGCGGGGGGGGCGATGACGCGGCGGCCCGCGCCGTCGAGGAGGGCCCGGGCAAGAGCCCGAAGCTCACCAACGAGATGTCGGAGCTGGGGGTGCGGCTGGAGGAGAAGCGCAAGGCCATCGAGGCCCAGAAGAAACGCATCGAGGCCATCTTCGCCAAGCACCGGCAGCGGCTGGGCAAGAGCGCCTTCCTGCAGCTGAAGAAGGAGCAGGGCGAGGGCGAGGGCGGCGCGGAGAACGGCCAGGGCCCCCCCGCCGCCGCCGATGCCGACGGAGACCTGACGCTGGAGGAGAGGCTGGCTCGCATGGAGCAGGAGGAGAAGGGGCACGACGAGCGGCGCCCCTCGAAGGACGAGGGTGGCTCCGGCGGCGGCGGCGACAGAGCGGGGGCTCAGGCCGACAAAAAGGCGGCTCCCTCGGGCGAGAAGGCCACGGCGCCGCTGGGCGACTACAACAACGCCGTGTCCAAGCTGACCATGGCGCTGAGCTCCCTGCAGAGCGACATGCAGCGCCTCTCGGACCAGCAGAGCCAGCTGATCCGGAAGAAGCCGGCGGCGCCCGGCGCCCGGTCCTGGGTCATCCCGCCCGGCCCCAAGCCCCCCACGCCGGGGCGCTCGTCCCGCGAGCCCTCCCGGGACCTCAACTCGGCCTCCTCCTCCCCCTCGCCGTCACCCTCGCGCCGTGCCCCGGGCCAAACGCCGCCGCCGCCCAAGTCGCCGTACGCTCACCGCCGCGCCCAGTCGGCGCCGCCGAAGAGCCCAAAGCACCAGGGCCCCGGGGTGTCCCGGGTGCTCACGGCGCCGCGCAACGTGGACCGCATCCCCCACCTGCGCCGGGTGGACCCCTGGCAGTGCAAGGTGCAGACCTCCTCGTCCTTCACCATCGGCTCGGACGACCGGCCGGCCGACCTGTACCCCTCCCCCGACCCCACGCCGGCCCACACCCCCGACCCCACGCCGGCGCCCACGCCCACGCCGCCGCGCCTCCCGGCCGAGGACGCGCTGTCGGAGGCGGGCTCCAACGACAACCAAAGCATCTTCAGCATGGAGCTGGACACCCCCCGGAAGGAGCGGCCGGCCGTGGGGGGCAGCAGCTCCGGGGCCCCCTCGGAGTGCTCGTTCGAGAGCGACGCCGTGTTCAACGGCGACAAGCGCGGCGGCGGCGGCGGCGGCCTGGTGGAGGTCTCCCTGCTGGCCGCCCGGGGGGGCGGGGGGGAAGGGGGGGAGGACGACGAGGAGCAGGGCCCCGACCCCTTCTCGGACTCTGTGAGCGACGTGACCGAGCCCGAGCTGAGGAGCGGCCTGGGCTTCTTCTTTAAGGTAGGCGGGCTGGAAGGATGGATGTCGGTCTGGGTGTCGTGGTCGGGTGTCGCGGTCGTCGTCTGTGAATTGAGTGTTTTTATTTATTTATTTCCGCGTGCGTTCCGTTGAGCAGGACGACAAGGAGCGCCCAGAGGATGAGATGGCCCAGCGCAGGGCGGCGCTGCTGGAGAAGCAGCAGAAGAGGGCGGATGATATGAAGAAACGCAAGCTGGAGCTGGAAAAGGAGAAAGAAGCCAAGTAGGGGCCTGCTTTATGAAATGAAGAGTCGATTGATTGATTGATTGATTGATTGATTGATTGATTGATTGATTGTCAGGAAATGAACTGAGAATAGTTCTGATAACTCATGAATTGTTTTAATGTTGGATCAAGGACATCAAATACATACAATTCTGCTTATGGCTTATAGGTGAAAAGACGACTAGTAGTAATAGTTTTGCACAGATCCTTATCCTCAGATCAGAGTGGATGAATCATCTCGTCAAACTGGTCCTTTTTATGAACCCACTGAATGTGACTTCATCTGAGCCCCGTTTCGGCCCTTCCCTTCTCAGCAGGCCGCAGTGGATGACCATCGAGGGCTGGGGGGACAAGGGGGACTCGCGGCCTTCAACCCCAGGCACCCCCACGGGGTCGAGCACCCCCACCGCCGAGGGGACGCCCCAGCGCAGGGGGGACTTCACCCGGCTGGAGTACGAGCGGAGACACCAGCTGAAGGTCATGGAGGACCTGGGCAAGGTCCTGAGGCAGAAGCCCACCACCGTCCGCGGCGTGAAGAACCGGCCCAAGACCGTCTTCCGAGACGACTCGGGCCTGTCCCGCAGCCCCGCCAAGGGTTTTGGTAGGCCACTCGCCCGTGTTTCCCCCCCCGGAAAATATATCAATAAAATCAGATTTCGACTGTCCCGATGCACGAATGTCCATCGGTCGGGTTTTTTCGATTCTATTATCCATTCAAACCCTCGCCCATTCCTCCCTCGCTCCCCCCAGACACCAGGTTGAACAAGCAGTACTCTCACTCCACCATGAACCTGTCTTCAGTGGCCAACGACCTGAGCGTCAGGAAGTCTCCCAGGTATGTGTCAAAGTCAAAGCAACTTGGAAGTCAAACATCAATAAGGGAGAGAATGACATTTTTGCAATATTATTTTATTATTTAAGCAAATAACTTCCCCCCCATGATTTACACTATTAATACGACGACAAGAAAAAAAACGGTTCTCGGGGCCCCGTATCCTCAACCTTCCCTGTGTGGTCCTCTCTGCCTCAGCCGCTCCCACTCGCCTGCCAGGCGAAGCTCCCCGGGGAGGGTGAGCTCCCAGAACGGGGACAGGGACTGGGAGAACGGCTCCACCATCTCCTCCCCGGCCTCTATACCGGAGTACACCGGTGAGCCAGCATCTCGAGCCACGTCGTGTGTGTGTGTGTGTGTGTGTGTGTGTGTGTGTGTGTGTGTGTGTGTGTGTGTGTGTGTGTGTGTGTGTGTGTGTGTGTGTGTGTGTGTGTGTGTGTGTGTGTGTGTGTGTGTGTGTGTGTGTGTGTGTGTGTGTGTGTGTGTGTGTGTGTGTCCCTCTTTCGTATGCTAAACGTTTTTTTTACAAACGCTGTTTTTGTTTTCTAGGGCCCAAGCTGTACAAGGAGCCAAGCTTCAAGTCAAATAAGTTCATCATCCACAACGCTATCTCTCGCTGCTGCCTCGCCGGCAAGGTCAACGAACCGCAAAAAAACAAGATTGTAGAGGTAGGCTGTGTCCCCCCCCCCCCCCCCCCCCCCCCCCCCCTGTTACAGAGTACAAACTGTCCCCAACTGGGCTAGAAGTCAACGTGATCCCCTCTGTACACTTCCACTTACATGAACTGTCGTCACACTGTCGTCACTCCCTACCCCCACCCCCTCCCCCTCAACTCATCATGTCCCTTCTCGTCCTCCCGAAAAAAAAAAAACAGGAAATGGAAAAGAGCCCGGCCAACCACTTCCTCATCCTGTTCCGGGACGCCAGCTGCCAGTTCCGGGCGGTGTACACCATGAACCCGGAGACGGAGGAGATGGTGCGTCTGACCGGCGTCGGGCCCCGAGTCATCGGCCCCGACATGGTGGAGTCCATCTTCAAGTACAGCTCGGACCGCAAGCAGTTCACCGCCATCCCGTCCAAAACCATGTCCATGAGCGTGGACGCCTTCACCATCCCTGCGCAACTCTGGCAGAAACGCCCCGGAACGCCCAAGAAGCTAGGCACTCCCAAATAGCCTGTCTCCCCCCCCCCCCCCCTGACCTCACCTCACCTGACATGAAAGGCAAGCAACAGAAGGACACGCTCTCCTCACAGTGGAGTTCTCCCACCTCCCTCGCCTCCTCTCTTTTAAAAGCCCCCCCCTTCTTCCTCACAGGTACAGCATGAGGGTTGTGGAGTTGAGGGCTTGCTGCTAGGCAACGGTTTGGACCGGCCGGTGGGGGGGGGGGGGGGGGGGGGGGGATACGCCGCTCGCCATGACGAGACACCGACGGCCAACGAAAACCCACAACTATCGCCATCCGTCGAAAGCCCTCGCGCTGTAGATCGCGGTCCCTTGAGCCGATGGTCGCGACTGCCACAGTTTTACCTGCCTTGCGTAAAAAACGAAAAAAATGATATACTGTATATATCTAAATCTGGTGTCATCTGGATGGACAATCAAATGCTGTGTTGTCCTTTTTTTTTTTTTGCTCGTCCTTTGCCTATGCCTTGCTGTTCCAGTGCCCCGTGGCCGGCTCTGTGAGACGAGTCATGCTGTCTGATCCTTCCCTTTTCCCTATTCCTGCTTTTTCGTTCTTAAGGCTGCCTTCTCGTACCCCCCCCCACCCCGCATATCTCCGCCTATCTCCGATGCTTTCCTTCATCTCCTGAGAGCAGAGCCTCAACTCTCAGGTACGGGTGAAATGAACCGCGGGTAACGCTACTCTCGTATGAATGTAGGGTACACACACATGCTCACACGCGCTGATTCCATAACTGGGGGCGTTTTGATTGGTTGACACAGACCAGGAAGTACTGTAGGCGGTGGCAGGTTTCCCTTGGGGAGGAGGAGGAGGAGGAGGAGGAGGAGGAGGGGTGGTGTTGGGGTTAGTGGTGATACATGTGGCTTTCAGCATCCGCTCCGCCTGTGCCCTCAGGGATAGTGTGGTTCCGCTTCAGCGGTCTGTCGGCTGTAGACGTCTGGATGTTTTTTTGTTAAAAATAAAAATGAATCTTCATCCTGACATGTGTTTGCTGGACAAATTGCCACAACTTTTTTTGCGAGAGAAAACGAAAATGAAGATCCACCCGTCATTTTTCCTACCATGTTCTGAAGGAGGGCTTTATTCTGTGTCTCCGCGACACGGATGTGGGAACCCGGTAATCTCTTTGGGTGTAATATATGATGATTCAATTTCTTGTATGATTTCTTTCATTTTGACACTGATTTTTGTATACAAGTAAGTTGACATTTGTAAGCTATTAATAAGCTAGCCTGCCGCTTAAGCATTTAGTGAGATGTATGTGCGGGGTGGCTGATGACCGCGGCGCAAGAAGAAACGCTGTTCCGTCACATGAGAACGTGCTTGAGAACTCCTCTGAAACTAGGACGAATAAAATACTCTAGTTCATGAACAAGCTGTTTTCCACGTTGTGTACTGCCCTTGTGTGTGCGCGTGTCCTTGCACGGGAACGGTGAGGTCCACTTTGACGATGAAGGATGATTTATGAATGCACCAGCCCTACTTCCCCCTACCCCCCCTACCCCCCTACCCCTACTCACAGCAGCCCTCCTCTGAGGCTTGGGCAGAATGTAATTAAAAAAAAACATGTTGTGTCGCCATTCTGCTCATCCGATTGGGGGAAATAACTATTGAACGTATGAATTGCTCTGTGCAACAGGGCATCATGGCCACAAAAATCAAGCCCCCCCCTCCCTTTTTGCCTTCCTAAGCACTGCAGGAGGTGGGTGTTAGACCGCAGTCCTGCATCCCATGCCACTTTAACATCTCATACTGCCGCCAATCGATGTATAGAGTTGAAATGAGATACATTTTTAGTGCTGTAGAAATTATCTGGGGGGCCATGGTAAGGATTTTTTTTTGAAAAACTGAGGTGGTTACTATGGTGTGATCCAGTGTGTACGGAAGTAGAGATGTTTGTATATAATTGTTTGTAAAAAGAAGAAAATCTATGGTAGGTGAACACAATCTGTGCAATAGTTCCATGTTCCACCAGGGTTTATTTATTGGGTATGGATTAGATGGTGGATTAGATGTGTATGTTCAGACTCTATTATTTATGTCCTTTTATTTTTCCGCCGTGGTGATTCACTCTTCCTAATTTCATAGAATTCATGTTGTAACCCATTCTTATTATTTTGCTGTGTCATGTCTGAGGTACCAGAGTGGCTGTGTTCATTTCATGTTATTTCAACTGAAAAAAATCCTCTTTTTTTTCTCCTGGAAACTGGACCACAAAAATTAAAGAATCCTTTTTAAATCATCTCTGTTACATCCATTTTGAGTTTATTAACCCATTATTTACATTCCATATTTTTCGCTAACGGCTTACTTGTCTGTAGTTAGAAGAAGGTTGAATGAAATATCAACAGATGTTATTGTTACGTTAATACTATAATACTAAAACATGGAATGTAAAACATTCTGGTTGAACTGATGGCTCAAAACCTTTCTGAAATATATTAAATGCTATAGGCATACGTCGTTCAACTATACTATCGTCAGGGGGCTCTGTTGAATACTGCAAGGCAAATGCTGATATATTTACAGTTTGACAAATAGAAATTCCTTTGACCAAAGACTGCCCACGTGGACACAAACATCGACAAAGCAATGGCTGTGGTTCGCAACACTCCAAAACATGGCTCAAATTAAAAAACATAAAATGGCCTGGATAACGATATATATTATTTTCTTGGTGCTAAAACAGCGTTAGGCTAAGGAATTAACCTATTCTACAGAATCGACAGATTTAAATCAAATTGCAGCTAATAAAAAGCTGTGCTAAACACCTATCCAGAGGTATGCTTGTGTGTGTGTGTGTGAACGTGCGCTGCAGTCGGTGACCTCGGGTTCCCAAGGGGAACGTGCGCTTCCACCGCCTCAGCTGTGCTTGGTATGCAGCATCTCCGTGAGCAGGGAGTTGCAGGGCAGGTCTCCGAGCAGGTGCCGCTGGTACAGGTACTCCTCAACCTGTAGGCTGATGCTGCGCACCTCGGGCAGACGAAGCAGCAGCTGGCCGAACTTGTCGGACTGACTGCGCTGCGTGTGCTCCATCAGGGCTCGGTTCACCTGCTCCTGGGTCCTCTCCACCTGCCTGCGGCTCTGGATGGACTTCACGTCTGGACACAGGAACACAGTATGCAGTCACAGGCGTGGACCCTTGGGGGAGCATTCTAGAGACTTGTGTGTCATCACAGCTGGCCTGAGTTTCTTGTTTCTCTTGAGACACATCCGTTGTGCATGAGAGCCTGGAGGCAAGCGCCAACAATTCATTGGCCAATCGTAAGGCTCTTCATGCTGTGATTGGTCAGATTGGTCTTGACAACAGTCGAAAGGGCGGAACAGACAGCTCAATTAACCAATGTCTGGCTACAAACACGATTCTGATGACAAGAGGAATTGAGGGAGCTAGACTGGACCCAACGCAATGGGTCTGACTAAATCATAGCGAACTATTGGCCTGCTAGTAACAAGACCAATACACAAATGCGTTAATAATCTGCAACCTCTTAGATACCAGGTTCGTTTTTGGTGATCAAAACCTCTCGCAATATATATTTGTTCTAGCGGGCTCACCTGGGTTGAATAAAACTAGGTATTTGAGGCAGACAAACTCCTCTTTGTCCAGGTGAAGGGCCTTCAGCTTGGACACCAGGTCCTGGGTCCTTGACACCAGGCTGCTCAGGGTCAACCCTGCCTGGGACTGCACAGTGGACACCTCTATCTGCAAGACAGACACGCCTGTCAGTCGGCCAGCCATTGCAACGGATGGTCGGACTTGGATGGTCATGGATATCCCAGAATTATTTCCCCTCCATAACTTACCTGTTGCCCAGTGACCAGGTAGATGCAGCCCTCCTTCGCATAGGTCACCTGTCTACTCAGGTGGTCTAACACAAGCAGCTCACTCCAGCAGCTCTGCAGCAGCGCCATCTGGTCTTCTACCTGGAGGGGGGGAACACTACCGATTCTCAATACTCCAGCACTCCAACCCTTCTCTCAGGTCCGCGGTTGCCATCCTGTTAAAAACATACTGCACAAACGTTGACACTGTAATTACCTTGAGGTCCTTGAAGAAAGCACAGTTCCTGGCCCACTCCACAAGGCCAAAGAGTGTCTGGTCGGCCATTTTGCACATGATGCTGAAGGTGTTCAGACAGTCGTGTTTGCCTCGGTTGGCCTGTTCCCTCTGCAGGGAGGCCAGGACCTTGGCACACAGCTGGCCTTCCTCGGGCTCCCCATTTAAGAGCTGGGCGAGGAAGTCTTCCGAGGGGTCCTCGACGGACGTGTACGGAAAGGGAACCGGCGTGGAAGCTGTTGAACTTGACGTGGAGTTGGAGGCTGACATTGCTGGGCTCGAGGGTAGGAAGCCATCACCGGCCATGGAGGACGACATTGAGTTCACCAGGGTTAAGCTAGAGCCAAGTGGGTATTCTGTTTTCTCCTGAGGGAACTCACGCATGTTGGGTTGATACAATCCAGTGAAGGGCAGTGCTGCTAGTCCCGTGACTGTGTTCCGAATGCAGTCCTGGGGCATGATGGCCTCTGACTGGTGGCCCAGGCCAGAGGGATAAACCACATGGGGCTGGTAGAAAGGCTCTGAGGAAAATGGAACGAGCGGGTGATTGATCATCAGATGGTCACTTTGGGGCGTTGGCTGGTGCGTTGGGGTAGTCTCTGCTTTGACTCTGTAGGGGGCAGTGCTTGGTTGATAATAGACCTGCTGTTTTAATTGCCGGTCTCTGCGATAGAAGGGGCCAAACTTGTTCCTGCCACCCCTCATGCGGTCTGCTCTCACAGCTGTAAGATCAAAAAGTAAGATCACACCATGAACCTCATCCATCCGTCATTTCATTACCTCAGTACTTTCAAAACATTGTCTTTGTTCGAAATAGAACAGAGGTTAATTGGGTCATTTTATGATTATTATGTGAGACAGTACAGCCCACAGTACCCCAGCACTCAGTTTATGAGTTCATAGATTAGTCCCACACAGGAGGGAAGAAGAACTTGAGCGTCAGCGCAACACTGTGGAATGTGTTTCTACAGGTGGGTGTGCCAAGGTGTTAGTTCACCCGACATTACATGTCAGTTTGGTTTGCGTGCATCGGCTAGTCATACATGCAGGAATAGAGGTGTTTTCGGCGGGCGTACGTACCCTCTCGCTTCATACCCACAGCTAAGCACTTCTGGAAGCGACAGAAGGGACAGCGCTTCCTCTGGGAGGGGTTCATGGGACATCTCTGTCTCTCCGAGCAGCTGTAGTGCTTGTTGTTCTGCACTGACCGTTTAAAGAACCCCTATGGAGGGAGAGCCAGAGAGAGCGAGAGGAAGGAAATAACAGAGAACGTGGAGACAGTGAGAGAAGAAGAGATAAATGTAGATGTGAAAAGAAATCCTGGTTTAATGGTAAATGAGCTGCATTTATACATTACTTCCTTGACTGCTTTACATTTATTGCCTGACATTAACCCATTCATACACTGACGGCGGTGTCAGCCATGCAATGCGACAGCCAGCTTGTTAAGGTTTGGTGTGAAGGTTGTTAAGGCAGTTAAGGTTTGGTGTCTTGCTCAGGGACACCTCGCCACTAGCTAGGAGGAGCAGGGAATCAAACTAGCAACCTTCGGGTTGCAAGTAAACCCACTCTATCTCCTGGGCCACTGCCATTAACAGAAACTATTCCTATGTAAGATATATATATGTAATATACATATATATATATATATATATAGATATATATATATATATATATATATATATATATATATATATATATTGCAGTTTGTATCACCTTGCAGCTCTCACAGGTGAGCAGTCCGTAGTGGTAGCCAGATACTCGATCTCCACACACTGGACAGCTCCCCTCGATCTCTGCCCTGCTCTCAGGCTCTCTCTCCAGATCCTTAGCTGGGAAATATTGCCACAAATAAATGAAAATAAAAATAAAACATAAATATTGTAAACATGAAAATAATTGTCAATAAAAAAATTATAAGTAGCAGTTCAGTGAATAAAGTAACATTTAATAAAACGTAATTAAATATAAAACAATTCAACGGCATTAAATACAAATACATTGAAAACAATTAGATTCGATGTCATTTGTATTCATTTTCAATATATAAAGTATTAATATAGTATTGTTCATATCAAATATGCTAATTATTTTGTCTCGACATCACAAAAGATTTCAACCTCTCTCTGTCTTTCTTATATATATATATACTATGACATATATTATAAACATTTATAATTTATACTGTGATTTCTAATGTTAATACATGTCAGATTAACAGAAGCCTAGACAACCCTGTATGGTGGCTGAAATTGAGTCGATTTCGGATGGAACTGCTATTATTTGTTTTGCTATTATTTACATTTCACAATTGAATAGACACACACTGTAAGTGTGTCATTAGATGAGTTTCATTGCTCATCCAACAATTGCTTGTTACATTCACGGTCTTATCAACCAGATAATTAGAGTCAAAGACACAGGCCTTACATCATTTTCCGGGAATATACTTAACAAAATATGAGTCATATAATAAGTCATATGACTATTTAATCCTCACAGGATATAATATATATGTGATATAATATATATGTAATATATGCTGAAATGTTTTAATTTTATTAATCAAACCTTTATTGATTCCGCATTGAGTTTAGTCAGCTCGTTTGTAAGAGCAAATATGCATTTGGGTTTATTTACAACTCACAAAACATCCTCGGTTACTTCCTTTTGTTCTTTATCACTTTGCTTACAGTGTCCGGATGTTCTTCAATATTCCACATGTATTACATTGGCAATAGACCACGATTCAGCACCATGTCAATCTCAAGCCATTGCAGTCTCCATGGACACCGGTGAGTACTCACACGTCCTCTCTAGGTACAGCAGCTCATGGGGGTCGTTGGCTGGGGGGTGGGCTAGAGGCTGGGGAAGCTCCACATCATAATCCCATAGATCCATGCTGGCTAAGGGGACACGAGGATCCTCATACCAGCAGGGGACAGGAGCCCGAGCACTGACACGGCGAGAGAGACAGCGAGCGAGAGAGAGAGGGAGAGAGAGAGAGAGAGAGAGAGGCAGCCGGACCACACAGCCCTGGCTGACAGAGGTCCGCACGCAGACTTTGAACCGTGGTGAGTGCCATAAAACTCTTCAGATGGGCACTCCTATTACCTACCAAGCCAGCAAGCAGGACAGCCAGCAAGCCAACCTGCTCGCCTGCTCGTCAGCCAGCTTTACAGCAATTCAGTTGGACAGCCAGTCAACTGGTTGGTCAACTAGACAGACGGACAGACCGACAGAGAGACAGTCAACCAGCGAGTCAACAACAACCTTATGCAGCCAGACATTCAGCTAGAAAAAGAGACAGTCAACCAATAAGCATGTACTTAAACAGTCAACCAGTCCATCTTGGGGGACAGGGAGATAGGTATCTATCTGCTGAAATGCTTCGTGGAAAAACTGGGCAGTATAACACAGCAACAGAAACAATAATCACTCTGGAACAACACTGATAAGATAAGAAGCGCAGGAGTGTATTATAGCTACTTCACATGTAACCCTTTATGCATTAAATATGCTCCCACAAGTCAGCCAGATGTATTCTTGTAGTTAATAGACAAGTTGGCTCGATTGTTATCGAAGATATGCAAGTAGGTAATAAATAAATAAATAAATATATCTATAGTATAGTTAACAGGTAATAGTAGGACAAAGTAATCCACAAAGGTCTTGAGGATAGGAGCTTTTCTTTGGCTGGTTTATGGCTTTTTAATCTTCTCATCACATTTGAACCAAGGCCTGGCATGTGAATCTCCTCCCAATAATAATGACGGTGGATGGCTAGATCAGGCCAGGGCCAAAGCAGCCTTGCTATAGGCTAGCTTCAGCCCAGCACATGGACGTCATCAATAAAGATATTAAAGTCCAAGGGTGCATACCTATGACATAATTTTTGTCATATCAAAGAGCTTCATTAAACGTGTCCATCTAATCAGGTCTGTCTTTTATCTCAAACTTTATTATTTTATTACAAGGATAATTTAGCGTTATTTAAGACCTCATGTCAATTCAACAGGAACCTCACAGTGCCAATATCGAAGATTTCCTTATCGTTCTCTTTGGTGACACCTTCAGTGATAATCAGACGTTTTACCTAGAGATGGTAAAACAGTTCTCACCAGGGCAGTTTCTACTACTGCAAAGGCTTTCAGAAGTGGGACATTTGGAAATTTGGATGCTTGTGTTACCTCACTCTTTGAATGATACCGACTAAACAGAGATTTATTTTCATGAAAATCGATATTGACACTTTGATGTTTAACATGTCTGTTTTGAGCTATTCCAACCGTTTTGCTTACTACCGACATTGTGCTGGCACAAGGTTGATGGAAATCATTGTTCCAATGTTTGGGTTTCAAGATGTTGAGCAGGACTCATACTGAACAGTATCGCAGCTTCGTTTTTGGCGCCACCTTGTGGTGGACCCTCGCAGCCCTGTAGAAATGAGACAATCATGGATGCGGTCCGAGATGACGACGAATGGACGGTGTAGAAATGTATTTAGTATATGGTACACGTGAACCTCAGAAGATTGGCGCAATTTGATTGGCTCGCTATCTCGGGATGTTGGGCAATATCCCATGATTGAGATCTCTAACTCGGGATATTGTTCTCATCGCAAAATGTCCCGCTTTGCTCATAAATACAAATAAATCCCGGCAAAAAGTGCTCGACTTTCGGTCTCGGGAGCTCATCCCCACTATTCACATCGCCTTATAAATGTCTTCAATTTCAATTATCCATACGTTACTTACATCTGTTTACCTTTTCATTTTCAAATATGAAAAATCTCTCGGCAATCACAATACAGAACGTTGTTAATATTCAAATATCTTTCATCTCAAATTCGATCTTTCAGTCGGTCAGATTTAAAAATGGATGCGTATCTTCCGGATCATGCGAAGTTGAGAGAGGTATGTGGAGCATGTTTCCAGTAGTATGTATTTCAACTGCAATAAATATTATTTCTGCAATTATTTAATATGTTTTGCTATATATTTATGTATAACATTTATTTTTAATGAATATTGAGTTCGCAACATTAGGTAGGACCTTTATTTTCCGAATATATTTGTGTTTACTTTTACAGTGTAGGCCTATGTGAACGTGTCTATTTTTACATTGTCGTACTGTTTAGTTTGACGGTGTATCGAGAACCATGTGCTCGTTTGTTACCTGGAGGGAGTGATATGTAGGCCTATCCTCCAGAATAGTCACAATTCAACTAACGGTAGAGAGGAGAATTTGCTGTGGCTGGGGATCGTCGTTCTCACAATGTAAGTAAATAAATGAAGGTAGGTACCCCCCATATAAAAAGTGTTCGAACGCGGGTACGAACACACCAAACACGTACCCGCGTATAGACGCGTATAAAATCAGCAATTTTGCCATTATGAGCTGCGTACATATACGCGCGTACGCGAGGAGTTCAAAAAATTGAACTTTCAACGCTCATACGCGTGATGCTTAGCCGCGATAGCCAATCAGCGTGGAGCTTTCTTTATTCTGGGTGGAAATAGTAACATAGTTACGCCATTAAATGCGTTTATGGAAACATTTTTAGCGAGAAATGTGCATTTTACTTTCATAATGTTCGCTCGGTGAATGTGAAGGATGTTTGGTTTGATAGTTATGACGAAGAGTGAACGCTCCGTTCACTTGTATGGACAGAGTCTCTGGTTGCTAAGCAACCTCAACGTCTTGGCGGACTATTTCTCTGCTGATCAACACTACGAATGCTGGAAACACACCAGACACACCATGTGAAGTTATTTAACCCGATTATTGTTATTTATATCCAAGATTATTTAATCTAACCCGATCCAAGCTCTATCATGCACCCAAACACGGCGGCGTTTGGGTTTCCTTCCTCGGACTCCTAAATCCAGCGCAGCCACAGGCGCGTAGCTGCGTACGTAGGACAATTTTTGACACAAAATGGTCAAGCAACATTTTAAGCTGCGTTACGCGCGTACATCTATACGCGGGTACGCGTTTGGTGTGTTCGTACCTTTACAGCAACACAGCCTTAAATCGTGTTGTAGCCAACGCGCACGCACATCTATTAGATTGCCATTTTTGTTTGTATGGGACTAATGTTTGAAAGTATATCGGATTGAATGACCACAACAATTTTTTTACAATCGAAGGGCAATGTAATGGACATTGAAAGGACATTTCTGCAAATTGGATGTGTATGTCATGCTTCTCGTTTGTTTTACGCCTACGTGCTCTTCGATTATATTAAGGGTCATTGTTATGCTCTTGGGCAAAATTGTATGTTTCATGTCTGCACTCTGTACCTCCTAGTGGTCTCGTGGGTTAGACACAATTGTGTACCTGCTGCTTTGGCCATAGCGTCACATTCTGAAGGAATGCTGTGTGGTTTATGGCCTCCATTTTTATGTTCAATAGTTATTTCAGTAGCTGTACACAATGAATGCACAAATTAAATCAAAGTGATTTATTTCAAAATGAATTACAATTCATGTTCCTCGTGGCAAAATGGAATGTATACCACAGAATCATCACAGTAAGCGTTATATCTGCCTTTCTGCAGAAGGCGGAGGGACTCGGGCGTGCTGAGGACAGGCTTTTTAGGCCGCTGTAGCGGGACACACTGGCGTACCCTCGGCAACAAACCACACTTCGTTGTGCCGGTTGAACATCTTCATAGGACTGCAACGCAAACCGTTACGATGTGTTATCAAATCTGAGTTTGAAGATTTACATAAAGCAGTAAGATATGGAAATAATAAAACACTGTCTTTTACCTGTCATATCCAACGGCATAGCTAAAGTCCTTTTTATACATGGCTCCAACCGATTCAAGGCTGTCCATGAGTTCGCTCTCTTTATCCCTGGCACGATAGCTCATCATCCATCCTCCGTAGCTCTTAACGTACACATTCATGCCCGGCATCTCTGTTATGGACACCTGCAGCGGGAAGAGCAGTTTAGTACGATTTGTATGGAAAACATCAACTACACAGACACTCCAAGCTGGGTAGGACAGAATGCAAGGTCTACCTGGCTGTCCGTTGGTTTGGGGGGATTCAGCTGGTGCTCGGACGGGAGAAGGAAGCTCATTGTGTACGTACAACTTTCAAACCAACCCTTGTTGGTCTTACTTTTGATGATCACCGGGGAAGTCATTTCAATGTTTGCTCCTGCAGGTCGAGTAAATAGGTTACTCCCATGGAAGAGGCTGCTTTTGAGACAATGTAGGCCATCCCAAGTGGCCGTGTCTGGTCCACCAAGTGACCCATTGTGCTGTTTCAGACATTCCAACACACACACACACACACACACACACACACACACACACACACACACACACACACACACACACACACACACACACACACACACACACACACACACACACACACACACACACACACACACACACACACACACACACACACACACACCATTTTCATTGGCTCCAGTGATGTACTTAAACAGTCTTCTGAAGGCAGTGTATGTTGCCATCTCCATGATCCGGGAAGTTTCCTCTGTTGTCACCCACTTAGTACTGCTGAGGTTGCGCACCTAAAGCACGTGAGGAGGATGACATGTCTGCGTGAGCTTTCATCAACATCACCATTTTTTTCCGACATCATTTTTTTCCCCCTCACTGAATGAAACGGCCCCGCTCTCACTCACCTCATACTCTTCAGTCTGACACACCGGTGTGTACAAAAGGCATTCTTTGGTCTCGGAGCAAAATTCAGACAAGGAGGAATCCCTGTTGGTTAAGAGAAGAAACTATGATACAGAGAAGGCCATCGATGTAGGAATGTACAGAGGACCGGATTCAGCATTAAAAACAATTATCATCCAGGTCCAATGTCGAGCTATTTAATCACAATTGAACAGACACGTTTTCATTGATTTCGCGTACAGCAGGGGTGCCCAACCAGTCGATCGCGGTCTACCAGTAGATCGCCGACAGATCCCAAGTCGATCGCGAGGGGTGAAAAAAAAAAAAAAAAAAGATATATATATATGTATATTTTTTTTAATAAAATTAAATTTGCGCGGGACATATACGCGCGGTAGCGCATGTGCTGTTAACAGCAGTTGAAAGCCGTCAACAGTAGTTACACACTCCTAAACGTTGGCATGGCTGAGGGGAAACAAGCTAAGACCTACCATTTTCACCCTGAATGGGAGGAAGATTATTGATTATCGTAGAGAAGGTGCCGTGCGCAGACGGAATGAAACCCCCACTGAAGTCCGTAGGTTCACGATACAACCCCCCCCCCCCTCCCCCCCGTCAACAATTGTTCTCTACCCCCCCCCCCCCCCCCCCCCCCCCCCGCTTGAAGGTAGGTTTGCTGGTAGATCTCGGGAGGTTGGCTACTTGAAAAGTAGATCTTGGGTCAAAAAAGGTTGGGCACCCCTGGCGTACAGTCTGTGAGCCATTAGCTCTGCAAACAACCGGCCTTTACTGCGCATAAGAAAAAATGGATAACTCTTACCCAACGCTGGCTTCTGTGGTTAGCACCAGCAGAAAGCCAACGACTGCTGCAATGTTCCTCCTGAGATGCATGGATTTAAGGTGCAAAAGTTACTATATTGCTATGTAAAATGTCCCCAAAAATCTTAGGTCTGCATTAATGGTACTTACATTTTCACTCTGCTTCAGCTGTGTGTGAAGGAGATTGTGCAACACAACTATTTATGTAATTTGTGTTACGAAAGGTCATTTGCATGAACACACCCCCCAAATACTGGCTAAGCAGATGATTGGTTGTGGAAAACAAGCAGGAGAATAGCCTATTCGTCAGTTTTAACTTCATCTATCAGAATCGGATCAGAATAAGTTTACTATTATTGACAAGGAATTAGTTGGATCTCGGTGGTGCATAACAATAAACACATATTGGGAAAAGACAGGTAAAAAAAAAAAGGTTACGAGTAATAACAATAATGGAGATGATGAATAGATCAAAGTCAAAGTGAACTTTATTGTCAGACCGACCGTGCAGCAAGTTACACAGAGGACCGAAATTGCGTTTCCCCTATACTCCAAATGTGCTATTAATATATTTACCACACAACCTATAACACAACATAATAGTGCAAAAGACAGAGTATAAGTATTATTATGGAAGTGGAAGTAGTTACTTCAACCAACCGGATTCAGGTGTGTTGAAATTCACAAATAGTAATGGTAAACATGAAACTTTATATACTAATCTGAAATATTCACAATAAGTGTATTCAACCATGAAGCCTCAATCCAAAAATTGCAATAACCTTTTGAGTTCATACAATACATCAAGGTTGGCCTTTTGGTTTTTATTATTTGTAGCAATGGCATTTAAGTGACTTGCTTTTACTGCTTGATTAAATCAACAAAGTCTTTGGGTAGGTAAAGGTGTTTGTAACACATAAAATGCTACACGCCACCTCTGTGACTATAACTGGGCTCCTCCAGGCAAGGACGGAGGTGTTGGTGGTTGGTTTACGTTAAAGGTTTGTAGACAATGATGCATGACTTGGTGATTATTACATGAATGACATGAATACTTGGGCGTTGTTTATTTGCAACCCGACCCCTCTTTCATGAACATTGTGTTCTTGTCCAATTCCTATAGGCTTTCCCATAACAAAAGGATAACGTGTCCACCAAGAGAACTGGTTTGTTCTATAACACTGTGATTGACAGCATAGTGTAACTTCACATGTGATGATAGAGGGAACACGTGAGGGTATAGCCCCTTTCACACATGCAGTATTTCCCTGCAAATTTCCCGAAGAAGTCCTGCATGAGGGTTAGGGTTAGGGTCAGGGGTTCTTGATGGGAATGGGGACGAATGTCTTGGGGAATCTACCCCGGCAATTTCATTTCCTCTACTGACGAGGGATATAACTTTGCTTTGAAAGGTGATTGTCAGCAAAAGCCAAAATGCTGCAGCTTTGCACCACAAGGCAAAGGTTATTTACATTGAACACTTTTTTGAGGCGATTCCTTCCCATGTCAATCAAATAATTACAAATCAAGGAGCTGAATGGGACTGTAAACGTAGGCGGCGATTTCCGTTTGGCGAAAAAGTTACATTAATTGTATCCACCAATCAGAATTGGGAAGCCTTGTCACAGTCACCATCATCCCTGTAGATGTTGTGGGACATGGCAGATGTAACAGACCATAGACCTGTAATCATCGCTTTCTATTATATGTATGGCTGATCGTTCATCTCGATAGCAATTGGCACTACAAGCCAGTGTTGACTTGCACTGCGGTACGTGAACATAGGTTGCCTTTGATAACATTACGTCTGTACTAGGCTAAAGGTAGAGCATTGAATCAGAAAGGTTGTTCAGTTCAGGGGTGGGGTAACATGTCTCCATTCCCAACTGAAGCCTTAAAATGTAAACAGACTCTTGTTCTTGACTGGTTAACATTTTAAGAAGCATGTATAGTATACCTCTCTTATCTAAGTAAGAGTAAGAGAAGACAAGAGACTGAAGTTGATTGCATTTTTATGTTCAGTGGCAAATTCATGAAACTTACATTTAAATACATTTTATTTGAATTGCTTAGTTAGCCCACCAAAGATTAAGGAAAAGCCCCCTTAATTATTAAGCAAGAAACCCTGAGAAGAAATGCAGAAAGAGGGCAACCTCCTTCAAGGGATGGTTAAGAGTGCAATGAGTGCAGAAATGGTGAACCTGGATGGTAGGACACAATCAAAAGGTTTAAGTCTAATGTACAATGACCAATGTCCATAATTGTTGTTAAATCATAACAGTAGAAGTTTCAACACAAAACGTATCAACAAATATAATAACACATCAGTACAGATTCTATGTGTGTGCAAACTTAAAAAGAACAATGACAATAAAGCTCTATAGGATAGTGAATCCGAATTTCGTTTTGCCTTCTTGGATTGCGTTCTGTGTGAGCTAGCAAGTCGCCTGAGTATCACATGAACATTCAGGTTTTGTTGTCGTTTTCACCTGCTACCTGAGACTCTCTTGAACATTGTTTTCTTACAATTCCTATATGGTCTTCTTTTCAATACAACAAAGGTATGAGTACCCACCAATGAATTGTTTTGTTCCAGAATAACTTTGTGTTTGAGAGTATAGCATAACTCCACCTGATGAAATCGTAAATATTGTATTAATTGTCTTGTAGAACTAATTGCACTCCAAGTGATTAGAATTTGGGTGTAGAGGGTGTTATGTTATTGTATAATAGGATGTTATCAAGATCGATTAATTATTATTAATTAATAATTCATTAATTACTAATATTAGATAATAATATTGAAAAAGTGAATAACCAAACACAACCACTTTCACAGCTACCGAGACTTAACATAGTTGTCAACAGCCAGTAAGAATGGAAGCTGCAGTAGTTAGGATGTTTTTGTTAGATCGCCCCAAAACCCTAACCCCTAACCCCCTAACCCTAACCCTAAAATATCTTAACGTAGACGGCCCAGTCTACTGAGATCCTTGACCAATGTAGCAGCAGTGCAGATATATATATATGATTATCGACATTTCACACCTACCACCAAATTAATCTTGCAAAGAAGTAACTCTACAACCAGCTAGCGCTACTAGCTAGCAAGCTCCTAAAGGTATGTTAGCCCTGAAGGGTGTGTACAAAGTTGATTGATATCCAGGGGTTAAGCTCTTTCTCTTTGAGCTTCTCTTATTTGTTAGAATGAGTGGGGGCCTTACTGTGACACTTTGAATACAATGGAGAATCTCTGCAATGTTGGTACACTGATCAATAACACTCAGTCAGTGTGTCACTGTGTCAACGTTAAAGGATTTGGCTGAAACCAGGTTAAATGTTGAAATTGTCTATGTCAAGATGTAAATTAGCCATGATTTTTGTTTTACTTCTCTCGCTGTGGAGGCATTCTGAAATTGAGCAGTTGGCCAACAATTTACAAACTTTATATCCAAAACGAGTGTGTAGCAGCTCTCATAGCTGTATTTTTGTTATGTCCAACCCAAGTAAAAGGCTACAAACTGAGCTAAGTAGCTTTCTCCAATAGTGCTCACAAACTAACAAATCTTCACGTTTCGACTCCATAACGCGCCACTGAGCATGTGCAACGATAGTGGCTGCCTTATCGGAAGCTTGATAACTGAATTCTGAGTGCAGTCAACATTTCAAAAAGTAGCCAAGGTAAGATTAGGAGAGGGTTTGTATCATCATCATCCTTATAACATTGTGTGTGGATGATGGCTGGTTTAAGCGGCCTCCTCTTGCCCGTTCAGACTGATTTGACTCTGGGGCTGGGTGAGGCTGCACACCTGTTTCAGTAAAAGCATTCAGTAAAACCAGCCGCCCATCACCACACAAGCTCAGGTAGATCTCCTACATGGCAGCATAGGTCACCATCTTCATGTTTCATTGTCTTCAAACTCAATGAACCGGCTATCAACCCCGAGCCCTTGTGTCTGGAGGAGCCCAGAAAAGCCTCCTAGCATATAGCATGTAGCATGAACATTGCTACAACTATCTAAATGGCCAATAGCTGGCGACCTACCTCAAGTTCGCAGCCTCGTTTTTGGCGCCACCTTCTGGTGGCCCTTCGCAGCAGTGTAGGCAATAATGGATGCGGTCCCAGATTGCGACATGGACGGTGTATAATAAATGTATGTACAAAGTAAACGTCTTCTATTTCAATTATCCATACATTTCTTACATTGATTTATTTTTTGCGAAAATCAGAAGATTGGTAGTTATTTGTATATTTTTCACCTCAAACTCGTCTTTTCAGTCAGTAAGCTTTCAAAATGTATGTGTATCTTCCGGATCATGCGAAGGAGTTGAGAGGGGTGCTGAGGGGAATGTTTCCAGCAGTATGTATCCTCCAGAGTAGTCACAATTCAACTAACGACAGAGAGGACAGTCTGCTCTGGCTGGAGATCGTAATTCTTACAATGTCAGTAAATCAAATCAGGTACTATAACAAGGGCGTAGTAACATCAACAAAGCATTAAAGTGTGTGGTACACTGAAGCCCAACTCCTATTAATTTGCCATTTTTTCTAAATGATATGGCATTTAATGACCAGAACAATTTCTTACAATCAAAGAGAAATGTAAAGGACATTTTTGCAAATTGGTCGCTTTGTATGTCGGCCTACTCATTTTTTCGCTCTTCGAATATATTAAGGGTGATTGCGATGCTTTGTGCAAAATGTCATGTTTCATGTCAGCACTCGGTACCCCTTAGTTTGTTACTCACAATTGTTCACCCATTTTTTATACTTTGTTTGCATCCTGCCAAAACCAAATAATACCTGCTGCTTTGGCCATAATGTCACATTCTGAAGGAGCCAGCCTGCATGTGAAATAAGCGGTTTGAGGACCCATTCATCAGGGTTGTTTGTGGCCTCCATTTTTATGTTCAATGGTTATTTCAGTAGCAATACACAACAAATGCATATTAAATCAAAGCAATTTATTTTGTTATAGTTTGAGCCTTGACTCGTTTTATAATTCATTTTCATACTCGATACAATTCATGTTCTTCTACGAAAATTGGATATGTACCACAGAATCATCAAAGTGAACGTTAAATCTGCCTTTCTGCAGAAGGCTGAGGGACTCAGGCGTGCTGAGGACAGGCTTTTCAGGCCGCTGTAGCGGGACACACTGGCGTACCCTCGGCAACAAACCACACTTCGTTGTGCCGGTTGAACATCTTCATAGGACTGCAACGCAAACCATTACGATGTGTTATCAAATCTGAGTTTGAAGATTTACAGAAAGCAGTAAAATATGGAAATAATAAAACACTGTCTTTTACCTGTCATATCCAACGGCGCAGCTAAAGTCATTTTTATACATGGCTCCAACCGATTCAAGGCTGTCCATTAGTTCGCTCTCTTTATCCCTGACCCTATAGCTCATCATCCATCCTCCGTAGCTCTTAACGTACACATTCATGCCCGGCATCTCTGTTATGGACACCTGCAGCGGGAAGAGCAGTTTAGTACGATTTGTATGGAAAACATCAACTGCACAGACACTCCAAGCTGGGTAGGACAGAATGCAAGGTCTACCTGGCTGTCCGTTGGTTTGGGGGGATTCAGCTGGTGCTCGGACGGGAGAAGGAAGCTCATTGTGTACGTACAACTTTCAAACCAACCCTTGTTGGTCTTACTTTTGATGATCACCGGGGAAGTCATTTCAATGTTTGCTCCTGCAGGTCGAGTAAATAGGTTACTCCCATGGAAGAGGCTGCTTTTGAGACAATGTAGGCCATCCCAAGTGGCCGTGTCTGGTCCACCAAGAGACCCATTGTGCTGTTTCAGACATTCCAATTCACACACACACAAACAAACAAACCATTTTCATTGGCTCCAGTGATGTACTTAAACAGTCTTCTGAAGGCAGTGTATGTTGCCATCTCCATGATCCGGGAAGTTTCCTCTGTTGTCACCCACTTAGTACTGCTGAGGTTGCGCACCTAAAGCAAGTGAGGAGGATGACATGTCTGCGTGAGCTTTCATCAACATCACCATTTCTTTCCGACATCATTTTTTCCCCCCTCACTGAATGAAACGGCCCCGCTCTCACTCACCTCATACTCTTCAGTCTGACACACCGGTGTGTACAAAAGGCATTCTTTGGTCTCGGTGCAAAATTCAGACGAGGAGGAATCCCTGTTGGTTAAGAGAAGAAACTATGATACAGAGAAGGACATCGATGTAGGAATGTACAGGGGACCGGATTCAGCATTAACAATCTATTATGAGGCCGATCCAATGTCGAGCTATTTAATAAAAATTTAGCAGATATGTTTTCATTGATTTCGCGTACAGTCTGTGAGCCATTAGCTCTGCAAACAACCGGCATTTACTGTGCATATGAAAAAATGGATAACTCTTACCCAACGCTGGCTTCTGTGGTTAGCACCAGCAGAAAGCCAATGACTGCTGCAATGTTCCTCCTGAGATGCAAACATGCATGGATTTAAGGTGCAAAAGGTTACTATATTGCTATGTAAAATGTCCCCAAAAACATTAGGACTGCATTAATGGTACTTACATTTTCACTCTGCTTCAGCTGTGTGTGCAGGAGATTTTGCAAAAACAACTATTTATGTAATTTGTGTTACGAAAGGTAATTTGCATGAACACCCCCCCAAATACTTGCTAAGCAGATGATTGGTTGTGAAAAAAAACAGGTTCGCGACTGCGTCGAAGAGTCTGCATGGTCATTGCTTTGTGTCAAAGTGGAACCACGACTGAGCCTCAGTTATGGTTCTACGCCTTGGGCCTAAAGCCTTTAAACTGGGCTCCTCCAGACAAGAACGCAGGGCGGTGGTGTTGGAAAACCGGTTTACTGTAAAGGTTTGTAGACAATGATACATGACCTGGTGAATATTACATGAATGACATGAATATTCAGGCTTTGTTGATGTTCGCATGCGACCTGAGCCCTCTTTCATGACCATTGTGTTCTTGTCCAATTCCTATAGGCTTTCCCATACCATCACAAAAGGATAAGGTGTCCACCAAGAGAACTGGTTTGTTCTATAACACTTTGAGTGACAGCCTAGCTTATCTTCCCATGTGATGATAGAGAGAACACGTGAGGGTATAGCCCCTTTTACACATGCAGTATTTCCCTGCCAAGTTCAGAGTAAGGGGTGAGGGGGGGGGGGGGAGGGATCCGGGGTGGGAATGGGGACGAATTTCTTGGGGAATCTACCCCGGCAATTTGCCCTCTCAAGTCCTGGAATGACCTAACCAGTCATGACACCCCGCTGAGGACGTGGTATAAACGGTGACTGTTTATTTTAAATCTGCCTTCACACGCACAGGGTGAATGGTGCGAATGACGCTGTTGACACGATTGTTCGCTTGAGTTGATATATTTGGACTTTGGTGCAAATTTGGCTTGATGCTGAATCAGCAGAACATTCGCTGTGCTTGTGGTGTAAACGCGCCGCTGCTTTTCGGATGATTCGATAACCATACAGTTCTGCTTCTTTTGTTTGCATTCAAGCTCCCTTTTTCAAAAATGGCTGGAAACTTGATAGATTAAGTAAGTCAGACTGCAGAAATGTTGAATTGCCGCCAGTGGTTAGATGTTATGAAGATCTGATAAATTAAATAAGATTATTAATAATAGTAATAATAATTATAATTATTACAACAATAAAATAATCATGCTAAAACTGAATACTTATAACATTGAAAAATCCAAAACCCAACCACTGAACAGCTATGGAGCCTTGACATTGTTGATAACAAGCAGTGAGAATTAAGCTATTTAAATCCTTCATTAAATTTGTTGTGGATCCTAACTGTATCTAAATACCCTTAATCCATTCTCAATTGAAGCAAATTTAAAACCTCATATTCACTGTGGAAGAAAATGAAAGTGCTATGAATTGCTCCACATACATTTAAAGATTGTCCTTACTTTAACACTGTTTAACTTAATGAGCCTATGCGTACAATTCTAAATTGTTATCTTCTTCATCATGCAATTTGCTCTTGAGTCAGTTTTCATCTTTTCCAAGTTATATAACCATGCTTTGTTTTGTGATTGTAAGCAAGAGCCAAAATGCAGCTGCTCTGCAGTACTACATAACTTGTTTTTCCATAGTACTATCGCTACATGCAGAGGCCTTTGACCTGGAACAAATTCTGTTTGTTGCGTTTTCTTCCCACGTCCCACGTTCCCATTTCACGGGGTAACATGTCTCCATTCCTCACTGAAGCCTTAAAATGTAAACATTCTTGTTCTAGACAGATTTGCATTTTAAGAAGCATACCTACCAATCTTATCTTACGTACAGAAAACAGAATACAAGAGAGAAGAGAAGACAAGAGACTGAAGTTGGTTGCTTTTTTTATGTTCACTGGCAGATTCATGAAGCTGTTGCATTTAAGCTAAAACAGGGGTGTTACCTTTCTGTTGTCCAAAGTTGATGGTGCCGGTCCTATATCAAGGCATCATTATTCATATTTGGCTTATCCTTAATGATAACGTGTTTGTTTGTTTAAAGTTACAATTGTAGCTAATTATTGTCCGGTCAAGTCAATAATAAGTACATTTTATTTGTATTGCTTAGCCCTTCAAAGATAGAGGAAAAACTCCCTTGGTTATTAAGGAAGAAACCTTGAGAAGCACTGCAGAAAGAAGGCAACCTCCTTCCAGGGATGGTTAAGAGTGTAATGGGTGCAGTAATAATGAGCCTTGATGGTAAGATACAATTATAAGGTTTAAGTCAAATTAAGTTGTTGGAAAATCGAAAATGTACAATGACCAATGTCGATAACTGTTGTTAAATCAAAACAGTAGTTTCCCCGCGAAATATATTTTCAACTGCACTTCTACATATCAGGACAGCTTCCATGTGTGTGCAAACTTACAAACTGACAATTAATCTCTTTAGAATAGTGATTCAGAATTTCGTTTTCCATTACTGGATGGCGTTCTGTGTGAGCTAGCGAGTCGCATGAGTATCACATGAACACTCAAGCTTTGTTGTCGTTTTCACCTGCTACCTGAGACTTTCTTGAACATTGTTTTCTTACAGTTCCTATATGGTCTTCTTTTCAATACAACAAAGGTATGGGTACCCACCCACGACTCATTTGGTTCCAGAATATATTTTTGTTTGAGAGCATAACATAAATTGGTTGTAGAGGGTTTTATGTTATTGTATAATAGGATGTTACCATGATCGATTCATTATTATTAATACTTATATCAGATAATAATATTGAAACAGTGAATGCTAAATCAAAAACTCAACCACTTCCACAGCTACAGAGCTGTACAGACAATTGACAACAGCCAGTAAGAATGTAAGCTTCATTCTGTAAGATGTTTTTGTTAGAATTGTGCTCCAAAACATATTTGAATGTACAGACTGCCCAGTCTACTGAGTTTCATTGACCAATGTAGCAGCAGTGCAGATATATATTTAATTATCAACATTTCACAGTGAAGAAATGTTTTAAAACCAGCTGGTGCCACTAGCTAGCAAGCTTTATGCTCATAAAAGTGTGTAAGCCTTGAATGGTGTGTACAAAGTTGATTGACATTCAGGGATTAAGCTCTTTCTCTTTGAGCTTCTCTTATTGGTTGGATTGACTGGGGTCCTCACTGTGACACTGGATAATGGAACATCTCTGCAATGTTGGTACACTGATCAATTACACTCACTCAGTGCAACACTGTGTCAACATTAAAGGGTTTAGCTGGTTTGTTGAGATTTGTGGACAAAAGGTTAAGTTTTGTTATATCCAACCCAAGTAAAGGCTACAATCAATGCTGTCTTCCCGCGCCACTGAGCATGCTCACAGACTGCAACAATAGTGGCTGTGTTATCGGAAGCTTGATATCTCTGGAAAAAAAATACCAAGGTAAGTTTAGGAGAGGGTTTGCAAGATTAGCTTGCACCTTGTTGGCTTATGACTCAGCGTTTGACAGGCATTTCAATTCTGTCAATGTTCAGTTTTCCATTCCATGCACGTGTTCATTTACTTATGCATGGATTGACAAACATTCATTTTGGTTCATTCTTTAGATTCTAAAATACAAAGCTAGACACCAACAGTACGAAACCAATCTGGAAAGAGTTGTCCAGCAGGCTTTCCCAACTGTACGCTGGAGTTGACCAGGCCCATCGGTCCATAGCTCCATCTGATTCAAACAACTACCAGAGCATGACCAAGTCGACAGCTCCGCTCCTCTCTTTATCGATCAATAGCCTTCGATGCTCTGGCACTACCACCATCTAGACCTACACACATGGGCAGGCTTATGTTTGATCCATGGTGCTTGTTACGGACACACTAGTCGCTAGTACAGAAGAAGACAGATAGCAACCAAATTACTTGGATCAGCCCTGCCCTTCCCCAGAGTCCCCACTCTGGGGAAGGGCAGGTCGTTGTCCTCTAGTCAGTGTCAGCTGCTCAAATCTTCTGGGTGCATACGCACACAAATTGTTCAGCCCTGGTGCTTCCTCTTGCCTATGGTAGGACGGGGTTTGTGAGCTACCTGGCCACCAGTCTCTCTACCACAAACCCCCAAGCCTGGCACCAGGTCAACTAGATTGTAAAGTCTGGACTGTGTATGTCCGGATCCTCACCCCAGGTGGCCCTACCAGGAGCTTATTGCTCCAGTAACCTTCTGCCACACTCCAGGGAGGACGATGAAAAGGTGATTTTTTTTTGACGCAAGTCCTGAGAATTCCTGTTTTTGTTCATAGCGGCCTCTAGTGATACTCCTTGTGGTTGAAAAAAAAAAAAAGGATTTCATGATAAAACAAAGAAAGGAAATTAGCATTGCTAAACGTACCAGTCTTTCAGTAGATTCATTTCAAGGACAAATTGTACCATGGAAAGAATTTAGGCATGTTTCAAAATGTTCTAACCCTGTTTGAATATAGAAATGATGGTGTATTATTAAACATTCATTAATTCTTGCCGTTAAACTATTCAGCCTCATTATAATCATGCAGTAAAAACATTATGACCGATAGCTCTATGCATTCTCTATTTATTCTCGTGAAAAACAAAGGAATCTCTTTTTTCCTTTTGTTTTTAAATTAAACTATCTTGAACTAACTATTTGGTTCAGTTGCGTGCCTCCCCCCTCTCTACGAAGAGCTGCGGGCATTCAGGTTGGACCAGGATACACCGGCTCCCCCACAGCCATGCCCACCTCACGCCACCTATTTAAAAACTCATTATCACTGTTAAATATTAAAGGCAGGACAAGACAAGCAGTCCTGTTATGTATATAGAGGGTCCCACCTCTGGCCTCTACTCACAACAACAGGAGTATAATTTGTGTAGATCTTACATCAACGCTTGAGTTGAGAAACTCTGCATATGGTTCACAATGCAGACGTGTGGGCTGGTGTGGAAGTAGGATAATCAAAGTGTGCACATCAGCCTCTTCATCACACTGGTCCCTCGGAACTTGGGTATTACCTGATCTATTTGTCGTCCTCTCTGGTGGTAATCGTGTGTTACTCCAAAATCAAAATACAACAAATAAATGGTCTCATTCTTTATTGAGTAAAAGGCCTAAACAATATAATGCTGAAATCCCATCTGATGCTTAACATGTGGACGTTGTGTATAATGACTTATGACTTAATATAACGGGCCTAACCCTCGTCAACTAAATAGTCACACTGTCAATGAATTGTAATTCTACTACGATTCAACCAATAGCATCCAGTTCCAGTTGGGGACTTAACTTAAATGCAATGACTTTTAAGGAATACGTGTGTCCTCTCCAAGTCAACCAATTAATTCCAAGGCCAAAGATTGATTCGCCCCACAAATACTCCCCGTTAGGGTTGGCATGATGGCAAGTATTGTACCACCATCCTCCAAGGTAGGTTTTTGCACAGTTTGTAGCATCAGAATCTTGGTCCTTATCAAATGTTGAGAACTTCTGACCATTATGATGATCCAACGAATTTCCTGAAAAGAATGTAACGGAATATCATGTTTAGTGATTCTTATGGATGAAGTGTGGCAACTGACTGAATAACCTGTGTAGAACCTGATAATGTAATGAATTCCCGATAATGTAATAACCCCAATAATGTAATAAAAATCTGCACTAAGGTCCATGAAAATGTAATAAAAACCTGACAATATAATAACTTCCCGATAATGTTATAAAGTGCATTTCCCAATAATGTAATACTCGATGTACCAATATTATAATAAAGTGTTACATTAACGGGAGATTATTACATTATTAGGTCAGCCTTAATTTTGCTGAACCTGGTAACGTAATAATTCCACAATATTGTAATAATTTAACAGCAGACCGCCCATTTCTTTGGTCCAAGTGATGATACTGTGTAAGCAACTCTAGGTCAAGAGCTCTAATAAATAATAATACATTTAATTTATAGTGCCCTTTTCATCCGAAGATCTCAAAGGGCTACAGGTTAAAAGCAAAAATAAAATTACAAAGGGGGTTCAGCTTGGTCTGAAGGTCATATATGCCATCTTTCATGAAGATTGCACAGAACTTGTGGCCAGTGAAAATGTACAATTGATTTCGACATCTTTCAAATTGGCAAATTCTAATGTTAAAAATAGTTTTGGAGCTATTTGGGGAGGTCTGGCAATATCACCAGACATTGAAAAATGAGTTTGCAATCCACTTATGTGAAGCGATAGGAGTTAAAACACATTTTCAATAATTCCATCGCACCCTAAATGTCAAAGGTCACCAAATGTTTTCGGTGTCCCCAGGATGATGTCATGACTCTATATACCAAATTTGATTAAGATACATTAAAGAGTTGCTGAGAAATGGGCTTACTTCTTGTTCGGCGACTTAACCCTCCAGTTTGATTGATTATCACGGCCAAATGTTTTTGAATTTCAAGAAGCTGCATTCGTGTGTCATGGTCTGAAGATCATCTAGGCGACGTTTCGAGAAGATTAGACACAATTTGTGACAAGAGAGGCTTTTAAAAGGTTTTTGATCAAATCCAACATGGCGGAAAATGACGTCATAGGTTGTGTTGAACTCGGGTTCCAAAGATACCTTGTTTGTGAAAAACTGATAAACGGGTCAAAAGTAAATAACATTAATGCATGTCCAACTTTGATCTGTTGGTGGCGCTAGAGCTCTTGACATAGAGTAGCCTACACAGTATCACGACTTGGACCCAAGTAATGAGTGCTTGAGTGGTCTGCTGTTAAATTATTACAATATTGGGGAATTATTACCTTATGTGATTCTGCGAAATGAAGGCTAACCTGAATGTAGATAACCTCCCGTTAATGTAACATCTTATTACATCAATGCTACAGAGATTATTACATTATTGGGAAATGCACTTTTTTATTTATTACATTATTGGGGTTATTATATAATCGGGAATTTATAACGTTATCAGGTTCTACAACCTGTGTCAACACTTGTTTAGTCTCACCCGCGCCACCGTCTTTGAAGCCACCTAACGTGAGCCTGTATCCGTCCTTCTCAGGGGCCACGTTGAAGGAGGAATACTCCGCCGATACCTTTGCGCCATCAAAGTCCTCCATGTCCACCCTCAGCTTGTAGCTTTTTTTCCCAGACAGGAGATGGATATTCTCCAGACCTGGAAAGAAACAATGCTATCTCTAATTTAACATTTAAAGGACTTAAATGTGATTACAATTCTTTTGCAAGATTCAAATGTACAGCTGTACAACTTTCCAGTGCTCACCCAACCAGTATTCACTTGACGCTTGTCCGAATCCAGTCTTGTACTGTTCCCACCCACGGTAGAAGTTAATGGTGCCATCAGTCCTTCTTTGAATGACCTGAGTTGGCAGTCAATAGCGTTTACATAAAAATAACCCTTAAAGTCGAGATGTGTATGAGTGAGCCTCTCCGAGATAGAGGGCGGAAGGCTTTCAGTATTCAAAAAGCTCACTAACACTCAGGCTGTGCAACTGTTGGATAAAAAACTAGCGCTGTTCGGCTGTGTGGGTGGCGTGCGGGGGAAGGGTTTTGGGAGCGTCATTATAGTACGATTATTGTAAACAAAGAGAGAAGACGAACTGGTCAGCATTTTTGATTTGTAGAATATATCAGTCATGAGATTTTATTGATGGCATTTTTCAAATGAATATCGACCAGCATTGAATAGAGATTTGTCTAGGGTTATTCTAAGCTATGGGGGCTAGTTGAAATGTGACACCTTGCGACTTTGTCATTGTGAAATGTAACTGTTTTTCATCATCTTTTAAAATGTAGTTTTCCACAGTGATATTATTTATCCATTCAACAATGAACGACGGCATACTATTTATAAATATTGATGCTCAGATCAAAAGATTGATGATCAGGTGCCTCAAGGGACTTACAATGAATTCAGATACTTGACTTTGAGCAGAAGGTAGGGGTTAGGCCATGTTGCTTAATATATATGACATTTTTTCTGTTATGGTCGGTTATGTATCACATCCAAATTCCAAACATAATAAATACAGTCATCTACACTACAGCACAGTTTTTGTTTTGTAACTCTCCAAGTTGGGAAAAGGGGCAGCTAACTAGTAACCAATCGTGTATCCCCTCTCCATAAGGCCTGCAACAGATGATCAATTATTATTGCTGTGGAGTGTTTTTTGCATGTTGTGTTCGAATGCAACTTTGGAAATACATCCCTTTTTTTATTTCACTATGTTTTCAACAAGATGCACGCCTAACATAAAAAAAAAAAAAAGATGAACCAGATCTAGTGAGCTAGGCCTCATGAACGAATCATGGCTCATTGAGAAGGATGCCAGCTTATACATTACCGTCCATTTGTTACTATCTGGTGCATCCATGCTGCCCATTTCACAGAACACCTGAACCGGGGAAGTGGGTCCCGCTGGAAAGATCGTATAGACGCCACTGTTACCGAAGCCGTTGCTGTAGAGGTCGCTGCAATCCACTGGAAGCGAAGCGGGTGTAGGCCTACCGCTCACTACCCCTGGAGTGTCGCTCACTACCACCGGAAGGTCGCTCAGCACCACCGGAGTGTCGCTCAACACCACTGGAGTGCCATTCGCTGCCATCAGAGTGCCGCTCACTTCCACCGGAGTGTCGCTCATAACCAACGGAGTGCCGCTCACTAACACCAGGTTCACCACCAAGAGGACGAGTAGGCCTAAAGGTCCCTGGAGAAAGCACAAAATGAGCAATAGGTACTACCCACTTCAGGTGTCCGAAATGCTTTTGACAATTTTGGAACACAGAATCGAGAAATAGGCGGCATAGACTATACTTACAATCATTTTCCTCGCTGCAGGTCTGCCTTTGATTTTCAACACTTAGATCCTAGTCATTCCTTACTCGAATGTAGGCCTACTTCAGGGATATTTATAGGTGCCTAGAGGTGGTCACGTGGTTGTCACGTGGTTCATGTAAGCCTCAATAGTTCCAAACACGAATGAAAAAAACACATACAAGTAGCCTATTTGTCTGACTGTTATGGCATTATTGCATATTTGTTAATGTCAGTTTTACCTTTAGAGTGGTTAGATACGTTTTTAAGTTTGAGGGAAAGCTTCACGTTCGTGTTAGCATACTGGCTTAACCTTAACTTTTACCCTACATCTGTATTGAAATCAAAGTAATCAAGATATTTTACCATGATCCTTTTAAGATATGAGCCACACAAAGTATCAAATATATTAAAGAATAACAACTCATTACGCTTGGATGAATGAAATCGTTTTTATTTTTATTAAACAATTAGTGTGACAAGAACAAGTGAGTGTGATTGTGTTAACAGATTCAACAATGGACACAGCAGGGAACACTATATAATATACTTAGGGCAAACCATTAACATATAACATTGCAAATATACTATACTTTATGCCATTACAATACTTATAATAGCCCTGAGCAAATTCAAAATTGGTTTAGATCAATGGTCATACCATGGTTGGCTGTGCAGCGTTTGGATGCTCCAATCGGTCCGAGAAGGGTGTGTGTAAGCAACTCTAGGTCAAGAGCTCTAATAAATAATAATACATTTAATTTATAGTGCCCTTTTCATCCGAAGATCTCAAAGGGCTACAGGTTAAAAGCAAAAATAAAAATAAAAAGGGGGTTTAAAAACATCTAAGAGTGGGAGCCAAAGGTTTTCTTAAAAATAAATGTTTTAATACCTTTTTTAAAGCAATCCGTGGATTGACCTGTTGGTGGCTCTAGCGCCACCAACAGGTCAGAGTTGGACATGCATCAATGTTGTTAACTTTTGACCCGTTCATCCGTTTTTCACAAACAATGTATCACCCTTGGGCCGAACCGAGTTCGACGTATCCTATGATGTATTTTTCCGCCATATTGGATTTTTCGCCATCTTTGATTTGATCGAAAACTTTTTAAAGGCCTCTCGTCATAAATTGTGTTTAATCTTCTTGAAACTAGGCCTAGATGATCTTCAGACCATACGGCCATATGGCCGCCATACGGCAAGATGTAGCCCGTGTTACATGTCTTGCAGATGCTGTTCGTCGTTGAGTCCATAATATCTATTTATTTACTTCAGTATGCTACAGGATCGTCCTGAAGAAAATGGGAGGGAGCAGAACGTCCGCCGGCGCCCGCCTATATCTGCAAACTGCGGACGTGGTTGAGGCCCGCGGACGTAATTGAGGCCCACGCTGTTGGTGGGCGGGGATTACAAATTTTTCAGTGCTACGGCTCACGCCTAGGGATAACCCAATAGCGATAGCCTTAAAAGGCGAAGCCTATACGACATAGAACTAATACAATGTATCCAACCCATGTACAAAGTAAAATGTTACTGCACTGTTTGAGCAGTACTATTTAGCCTAATATTGCTGTTGATTACATGAAAATGTTTGAAGCCACTAGGTTTTCAACAAGTGTATAGTTGCATATAGTTTGAAATACAAAATAATCCATTCCAAAAACGTATAATAGCTGCAAGCAATGATGAAGGGGCAGATATAGTGGATGGCACCAAGGCTGATTGAGACCAGGTTTTTGTCCTAGGTTCTAAGCAGGTTTAATGTCAATAAGGGTTTACGTTTAAAACCAGGATGCTCAAAGATCGGACATGAATCTTAACGAAAAGAATAATCATACTTTCATCAGGTAAATGTGTCTACTTTCTTACCCTTTTACAATTTGGGTCTAAAAGCTGCTATAGACTATAATGGCAGAAGAAATGTAGATGATTAAAGACAAAAGGAGTAATATAGCTGCAAGTAGCAATGAAGGGGCCAGGCAGCAATAGGCCAGGGTAGGCACGCCAAACAGATAGATCTACGTCAGACACATGGCCGCCCGCACTCTCAACAAGTTTTTGGGACCTGTGAAAAAGTACGATTTGATTTTGGCAACTTTCAAAATGGCGGCCAAATTCTGATGTTTTCGTGAGTTATCATTTAGAAGCTGTATGGGGAGGTCTGACAGGATAACCAGACATTGAAAATAAGTTTGATATCCACACGTCAAGAGGAAGCAGTTTAAACACAGTGCCCCCCAGAGGTCAAAGGTCAACATTATTTTGGTATCCTAAGGATGATGTCATGCATCTATGTACCATGATTGGTTATGAAATGTTAAAGGGTAGCTGAGAAATGGGCTTACTTCCTGTTTTGCGGCCTCACTGTCATATTTGGATGGCTGACACACCCAAACGGTTTTGAATTTGAAAAAGCAGTTTGATACATTTGTTCAGCTTGGTCTGAAGGTCATATATGCCAACTTTCATGAAGATTGGACAGAACATGTGGCCAGTGAAAAAACTAGATAAAAACTGGATAAAAAACTAGCGCTGTTCGGCTGTGTGGGTGGCGTTAGGGGGAAGGGTTTTGGGAGCGTCATTATAGTACGATTCTTGTTAACAAAGAGAGAAGACGAACTGGTCGGCATTTTTGATTTGTAGAATATATCAGTCATGAGATTTTATTGATGGCATTTTTCAAATGAATATCGACCAGCATTGAATAGAGATGTGTAGAGGGTTATTCTAAGCTATGGGGGCTAGTTGAAATGTGACACCTTGCGAAGTTTGTCATTGTGAAATGTAACTGTTTTTCATCATCTTTTAAAATGTAGTTTTCCACAGTGATATTATTTATCCATTCAACAATGAACGACGGCATACTATTTATAAATATTGATGCTCAGATCAAAAGATTGATGATCAGGTGCCTCAAGGGACTTACAATGAATTCAGATACATGACTTTGAGCAGAAGGTAGGGGTTAGGCCATGTTGCTTAATATATGAATTTTTTTCTGTTATGGTCTGTTATGTATCACATCCAAACATAATAAATAGTCATCTACACTACAGCACAGTTGTTTTTGTTTTGTAAATCTCAACAAGTTGGGAAAAGGGGCAGCTAACTTGTAACCAATCGTGTATCCCCTCTCCATAAGGCCTGCAACAGATGATCAATTATTATTGCTGTGGAGTATTTTTTGCATGTTGCTTTCGAATGCAACTTTGGAAATACATCCCTTTTTTTATTTGCACGCCTAACATAAAAAAAAAAAAAAGATGAACCAGATCTAGTGAGCTAGGCCTCATGAATGAATCATGGCTCATTGAGAAGGATGCCAGCTTATACATTACCGTCCATTTGTCACTATCTGGTGCATCCATGCTGCCCATTTCACAGAACACCTGAACCGGGGAAGTGGGTCCCGCTGGAAAGATCGTATAGACGCCACTGTTACCGAAGCCGTTGCTATAGAGGTCGCTGCAATCCACTGGAAGCGACTCGGGTGTACCGCTCAGCACCGCCGGAGTGTCGCTCACTACCACCGGAGTGTCGCTCACTACCACCGGAGTGTCGCTCAGCACCGCCGGAGTGTCGCTCAACACCACTGGAGTGCCATTCGCTGCCATCAGAGTGCCGCTCACTACCACCGGAGTGTCGCTCAGCACCGCCGGAGTGTCGCTCAGCACCACCGGAGTGCCGCTCACTAACACCAGGTTCACCACCAAGAGGACGAGTAGGCCTAAAGGTCCCTGGAGAAGACACAAAGTAAGCAATGGGTCTTACCCACTGCAGGTTTCCGAAATGCTTTTGACAATTTTGGAACACAGAATCGAGAAATAGGCTGCATAGGCAATAGCCTACTTACGATCATTTTCCTCGCTGCAGGTCTGCCTTTGATTTTTCGACACTTGGATACAAGTTATTCCTTACTCAAATGTGTGTCACGGATATTCATATGTGCCTCTGTATATTTATAGCCTTCAACCGTCAACCATAAAATTGTGGATATGTGAACTTTGGACATTTCCTACAGAGCCCACCCTGCACAGGATCACATGGTAGAGGATAATATGATGTGCCCACACTTTATGATACCGTAGGCATAGATCGCTAGAATTTGATCTCGGGTTCAGTTTTAATACAGTTTGCACCAGTGATGTAGTGGTGCATGGGGAAGTGGGCACCATAATAAATAAACACACTGTTATAAGCAGTGTGAGACTACTCTTCTTCTCATCATGTTCACCTAAAAATGGCCCAGTAGTATTTGCACATTGTCACTTAACTCCTGCTGCTTGATTTCAGGGAGAAAGGATCGTTATGAAATTAACATTAACCACAGAGAAGGGGCAGGTTTTTGAATCAATCCTGGCCCCCAGCCGACAGGGGGAGACAACTACATAATTATGAATTTTGAGTGAACTATTCCATATTCCTTAGATCATCTGCACATGAAAATAGGACAACTATTCCCTCACCTTGTAAATCTATGGGCCAGATGATACTGTATGGTGATTGTACAGGTAGGATTGGTAGGACGGGGTTTGTGGGCTACCTGGCCACCAGTCGCTCTACGTCAAACCCCCAAGCCCGGCACCAGCTCAACTAGATTGTAAAGTCTGGACTGTGTATGTCTGGATCCTCACCCCAGGTGACCCTACCAGGAGCTTATGGCTCCAGTAACCTTCTGCCACACTCCAGGGAGGATGATGAAAAGGCGATTTTTTTTTTGACGCAAGTCCTGAGAATTCCTGTTTTTGTTCATAGCGGCCTCTAGTGATACTCATTGTGGTTGAAAAAAAAGGATTTCATGATAACACAAAGAAAGGAAATTAGCATTGCTAAACGTACCAGTCTTTCAGTAGATTAATTTCAAGGACAAATTGTGCCATGGAAAGAATTTAGAAACGTTTCAAAATGTTCTAACCCTGTTTAAATATAGAAATGATGGTATATTATTAAACATTCATTAATTCTTCAGCCTCACTATAATCATGCAGTAAAAACATTAAGACGGATAGCTCTATGTATTCTGTACTTATTCTCGTGAGAAACAAAGGAATCTCTTGTTTTCTTTTGTTTTTAAATTAAACTATCTTGAACTAACTATTTGGTTCAGTTGCGTGCCTCCCCCATCTCTACGAAGAGCTGCGGGCATTCAGGTTGGACCAGGATACACCGGCTCCCCCTCAGCCATGCTCACCTCACGCCACCTATTTAAAAACTCATTATCACTGTTAAAAACCAAAGGCAGGACAAGCAGTCCAGTTATGTATATAGAGAGTCCCACCTCTGGCCTCTACTCACAACAGGAGTATAATTTGTGTAGATCTCACATCCACGCTTGAGTGGAGAAACTCTGCATATGGTTCACAATGCAGACGTGTGGGCTGGTGTGGAAGTAGGATAATCAAAGTGTGCACATCAGCCTCTTCATCACACTGGTCCCTCGGAACTTGGGTATTACCTGATCGATTTGTCGTCCTCTCTGGTGGTACTCGTGTGTTACTCCAAAATCAAAATACAACAAATAAATGTTCTCATTCTTTATTGAGTAAAAGGCCTAAACAATATAATGCTGAAATCCCATCTGATGCTTAACATGTGGACGTTGTATATAATGACTTATGACTTAATATAACGGGCCTAACCCTCGTCAACTAAATATTCACATTGTAAATGAATTGTAATTCTAATACAATTCATCCAATAACATCCAGTTCCAGTTGGGGACTTAACTTGAATGCAATGGCTTTTAAGGAATACGTCCATCCTTTCCAAGAATTCCAATTAACTCCAAGGCCATGGACTGATTCGCCCCACAAATACTCCCCGTTAGGGTTGGCATAATGGCAACTAGCGTACCACCATCCTCCAAGGTAGGTTTTTGCACAGTTTGTAGGATAAGAATCTTGGTCCTTATCAAACGTTGAGAACTTCTGTCCATTATGAACAAACAGCGAATCTCCTGAAAAGAATGAAATGGAATATCATGTTTCGTGATTCTTAAGGATGAAGTGTGGCAAATGACTGAGTAATCTGTGTCAACCCTTGTTTAGGCTCACCCGCGCCACCGTCTTTGAAGCCACTTAACGTGAGCCTGTAGCCGTCCTTCTCTGGGGCCACGTTGAAGGAGGAATACTCCGCGAATACCTTTGCGCCATTGAAGTCCTCCATGTCCACTCTCAGCTTGTAGCTTTTTTTCCCAGACAGGAGATGGATATTCTCCAGACCTGGAAATAGACAATGCTATCTCTAATTTTACATTTAAAGGACTTCAATGTGATTTAAAATTATTTTGCAAGATTCAAATTTACAGCTGTACAACTTTCCAGTGCTGCTCACCCAACCAGTATTCACTTGGCGCTTGTCCGAATCCAGTCTTGTACTGTTCCCACCCACGGTAGAAGTTAATGGTGCCATCAGTCCTTCTTTGAATGACCTGAGTTGGAAATCAATAATGTTTACATAAAAATAACCTTTAAAGTCGAAATGTGTATGAGTTAGCCTCTCCGAGATAGAGGGCGGAAGACTTTCAGTATTCAAAAAACTCACTAACACTCACTAACACACTAACACTTTGGGAGCGTCATTAGTACGATTCGAAGAGAGAAGACGGACTGGTCAGCATTTTTTAATTTGTAGAATATATCAGTCATGAGATTTTATTGATGGCATTTTTCAAATGAATATCGACCAGCATTGAATGGAGATTTGTTGAGGGTTATTCTAAACTATGGGGGCTAATTGAAATGTGACACATTGCGACTTTGAGTGATTGTGAAATGTAACTGTTTTTCATCATCTTTTAAAATGTAGTTTTCCACATTGATATTATTTATCCATTCAACAATGAACGACGGCATACTATTTATAAATATTGATGCTCAGATCAAAAGATTGATGATCAGGTGCCTCAAGGGACTTCAGATGCATGACTTTGAGCAGAAGGTAGGGGTTAGGCCATGTTGCTTAATATATATGAATTTTTTCTGTTATGGTCTGTTATGTATCACATCCAAACATAATAAATACAGTCATCTACACTACAGCACAGTTGTTTTTGTTTTGTAAATCTCAACAAGTTGTGGGGTCAGCTCACTTGTAACCAATCGTGTATCCCCTCTCTATGAGGCCTGCAACAGATGATCAATTATTATTGCTGTGCAGTGTTTTTTGCATAGTGCGTTCGAATTGCAACTCTGGAAATACATCCCTTTTTTTATATCACTATGTTTTCAACAAGATGCACGCCTAACATAAAACAAAAAAAAAGATGAACGAGATCTAGTGAGCTAGGCCTCATGAATGAATCATGGCTCATTGAGAAGGATGCCAACTTGTACATTACCGTCCATTTGTTACTATCTGGTGCATCCATGCTGCCCATTTCACAGAACACCTGAACCGGGGAAGTGGGTCCCGCTGGAAAGATCGTATAGACGCCACTGTTACCGAAGCCGTTGTTATAGAGGTCGCTGCAATCCACTGGAAGCGACTCAGGTGTACCGCTCACTACCACCGGAGTGTCGCTCGGCACCACCGGAGTGCCGCTCACTACCACCAGGTTCACCACCAAGAGGACGAGTAGGCCTAAAGGTCCCTGGAGAAGGCACAAAATGAGCAATGGGTCTTACCCACTGCAGGTGTCCGAAATGCTTTTGACAATTTTGGAACACAGAATCGAGAAATAGGCTGCATAGGCAATACTTACAATCATTTTCCTCGCTGCAGGTCTGCCTTGGATTTTCAACACTTAGATCCTAGTTATTCCTTACTCAAATGTGTGTCAGGGATATTCTTATGTTCCTCTGCATATTTATGGCCTTCAACCGTCAACCATTCATTTACATTTCCTACAGAGACCACCCTGCACAGGATCACATGGTAGAGGATAAAAGTTGATGTGCCCACACTTTACGATACCGTAGGCGTCGATCACTGGACTTTGATCTTGGGTTCAGTTTTAAAACAGTTTGCCCCAGTGATGTAGTGGTGAAGGGGAAGTGGGGAAGTGGGCACAATAAATAAACACACTGTTATAAACAGTGTGAGACTACTCTTCTTCTCAGCATGTTCTCCTAAAAATGGCCCAGTTGTATTTGCACATTGTCATTTAACTCCTGCTGCTTGACTTCAGGGAGAAAGGATCATTATGAAATTAACATTAACCACAGAAAAGGGGCAGGTTTTTAAATCAATACTGGCCCACAGCCTATAGGGGGAGACAAATACATAATTATGAATTTTGAGTGAACTATTCCTTATTCCTTAGTTCATCTGCACATGAAAATTGGACAACTATTCCCTCACCTTGTAAGTCTATGGGCCAGATTATACTGTACGGTGATTGTACAGTTACATGTGAAAGCTGAACCCTTCATGCAGTCACTTATACTGTGTAAAGTGGAGATTTCTGAAAACGCCGGTTTTGTGTTGTCGTGTCAACGGGGAGAAACGGTATTTTAGGTTCTGAAGCGTCACGTTATGCACCAGGAAATGCTTAACGTCATGTGAGCGCCCGCTGTACCGTATTGGTCCGAATATAAACACAAACCCCATTGACGACCTATATTTGGAAAAAAGATTTGAAGACCAGATCTTGTTTTTATAAATAAATAAATTGTATTCATTGAAATAATATACGAAAATAAAAAGGCATAGAATAAAACACTGCATTGCCACTAAACAGTAGTGCAAATAGGCCGTACTGATGTGTACACCAAGGACTATTCCTGACACTCCTCTGCCCTGCTGTGTTCGCTGTGGCTGTGGTCGCTCCGCACTGTTTCGGCCTGCTGTCCAAGGCATTTTGAGAAGCAACATTTATTTAATGCTCATATGACCTAGTGCTGAAAAAAAGTTAGATGAAAAAGTGTGAGGGGAGCGGTGGTGCGCTAAACTTGTTCTGTGAGCAGCTGGATGTGAACCATGGTGTGAACACAACGATCGATTTTCGACTGTGCGCGCATGCACTGGTGTAATTGAGCTGCGCTGCTATATATCTTTTTTTTTTATCAATGTAGCGAGTTGCGAGTCTAGTGCAGGCCGAGTTTTTTTTTGTTCCAGCACCCCCTGCTGAGAATACGTTCCCGCGGATATGGGCACACGGTGAGTGAACTGCTCCATAGGATAAATTGCCGGCGAACCGCTCTAGCCGAGCCTTCTCTCGGAGGGACGCAAAAGTGTGTTGCATAGCGACCGTCGTGCATTTTGAAGGCAGCCAGGAGGGACTACTTTTTTGTATTCTTTAAAAAAACAGCTATTTTGACTTTCTTGTTTTTTTTTAAATGTAGTGTGTCTATGACTTTCGTTTTGCCATAATAGTAACCATTGTATAAAAGCAATAGCTCACTAAAGTCTGTGGTATGTGCTCATTATACCACTGTGAAGGGGGTCGCCGCACGTCGGGCCGAACAACTCCCCTTAACAGTGGCTGTATTGAAGGCACAGTCATCCCCCACAAACTCACAGACAAACTGTCTACACTAGGTCTGCACCCCACCATCTGTGACTGGCTCCAGGACTTTCTGACTGGCAGGCCCCAATCTGTCAGGATTGGAAATAGGACTTCAGCCAGCATCATCACAAACATTGGCACGCCACAGGGCTGCGTGCTCAGCCCAATCCTCTACACCCTGTTCACTCATGACTGTGTCGCCTCCCACATAGACAACACCATCCTGAATTTTGCGGACGACACCGCAGTGATAGGACGCATCACGGGCGGGGACGAAGCGGCCTACAGGAGGGAGGTGGCCAGTCTGGTTTCATGGTGTGAGGACAATAACCTCACCCTCAACAAGGACAAGAGAAAGGAGATGATAGTGGACTTGAGGAAGAAAAGGAGTCCTCATTGGCCACTGTTCATCGGGGAGCTTGAAGTAGAGAGGGTGAGCAGCTTCAAGTACCTCGGCGTCCACATCAGCGACGACCTCACTTGGACACTCAACACCACATAACTGGTTAAGAAATCTTAACAGCGGCTGTACTTCCTGAGGAGGCTGAGGAAGTTTGGCATGTCGCCTGAGATCCTCAGAAACTTCTACAGCTGCATTCTTGAGAGCATCTTGACCGGCTGTATCACCGTCTGGTACCGCAGCACTTCCGCTTTGGACCGCAGACGACTGCAGAGTGTTAAAGACTGCAGAGAAGATCATCAGAACCCCACTGCCCTCTCTGCAGAGCATCTACCACCGCAGAGTCCACAGGAGACCTGCCTCCATTTTCAAGGACCCCACCCACCCCCAGCATGGACTGTTTACACTTCTACCCTCAGAACGGAGGTATAGAAGTATGAAGTCAAAAACATCAAGACTAAAGAACTCTTTCTTCCCCACTGCCCTCAGACTCCTTAACAACAGATAGGAGTCTGTTGTTAAGGAGTATTCTACCTCAGGACTGCAGCAGCTGTTTACATTTTGCTCACACACTTTGGCTTTCTTGGATTTGCACCATTCCGTTTTATTTATTTATTTAAACTTAAATGTATTATTTCTTCTATCTATCTTGTAAAAAATCTTGGCATTCAGTCTGTGGAAACAAAGGAAGAATTTCATTGCACAACTGAGAACGTCTCATTTGTGGTTAGGGTTAGGGTTAGGGTTAGGGTGCTACATACTGGGTGCTACATATTGGTGGTGGTTAGTGAGGTCCCCCCTTCACTTTAGGCGTCTTTGAGTGTTATTAATTATTATTATTTTTCATGTTTAACCTCTGTTTTCCTTTTATTCCTAGTCTGTTTTACATAGTTTTGAATGATGACTATATGCTCTGGAAGGTGACCTTGGGTGTCTTGAAAGGCGCCTCTAAATTAAATGTATTATTATTATTATTTATTATTTGTGCATATGACAATAAACACTTTGAATTGAATTAAAGGAACTTTTTAATGTTACAAAAACCAGGTCACTGAAAACCGTAAACAACGGCAAAATTCCACACTAACAAACACCGGTTACCCGGGCAACCCCCAACCTGGTCCCTTCAACGTGTAAGCCCCCACCCTCCTGTTCTCCCAAGGCCCTCCCCCAGCTGACCTGATGATTCACCCCCCACTGATTGACAAGAAGAACATTATGCATGCACATAGAACAACTGGCATAACGGACAATGAAGTACAATGCAACGCATAACACACAAACTATTTAAATGTCCCAGGGTCGCTACTCTATGTTCAAATGTAAAAAGTCCATGTTAAAAATTATGCATAAATGTTATATATAAAATAAATGTTCTATATATATCTATGTTAAATATAAATGTTAAATCTTACATTTATATCTTAATGCTAAGTGTTAAATGTAAATGTTATATCTAAATCTAAAGCTTAAATGTATATCTACATGTTAAATCTAAATGTTATATCTAAATCTAAATCTTAAACTTATATCTAAATGTGTCGGCAAGTCAAAAGCTAAATATTTTGAAAATATTCAAATCCCCAAGGAAACCACGCAAACCTGCAGTGGCTTTAAATCGTGCGGCAACGATCGCACGAAATTTAGATTTAGATATAACATTTCGATTTAACATTTAGATATAAATTTAAGATTTAGATTTAGATAGCCTATAACATTTCGATTTAACATTGAGATAAAAATGTAAGATTTAGATTTAACATTTAGATAGGCCTATATTTAACATTTATATTTAGGCCTATATATAACATTTATATTTAGATATAACATTTTCGTATCATCTTCCACATGGATTTTTTACACTTGAACATATTGTTCACAATTACATATAACGTGTGGTTTTACATGAATTGCTGTCTCAAATGTGTGGAAAGTGAGCTAAATATTGAAAATGTATCAGTTAAAAATTGGAACCAAACTTTTACAATCGGCAACCCATATTATAATGCCTATATTGACTTGTTCTTCCCGTGCTTAGCTCGAAAGGCCCTGGTTATATAAATAAAATATAAGCTAAGTAACGCCAAACTAACCAGTTAAATTCCAACAAGGTCCACAGTCCACACACAGAGAGGTAGAGAGACAGTAGATATGGAAGGAGGGAGAGAGAGAGAGAGAGACTGGAAGAGTTTTTTTTTAATTGATCATGCCATTTAAGAGAAGTTCTCTGAAAGGGTAACTTTTCGCCATCTTTCTCTCTTGTTTAGAATAGATGTTGGGAATCACATACAAATGCACATTAGATGTTCTGGTTAATTTTGATATCCTGGCCATAATTGTAGGTGAAGCATTGAGCAGTAGGCTACATGCTCTAATAAGTAGGCCTAAATGAAACCCAATAGCGGAGTAATTAATTGCATTAAAAAAACAACTAGTAAAACAACGTAACGTTGTTTTTTTTATTATGACTGCACAAGTTTGAGGCATTTATTTGCACCCTCAGACCGTAACCAACACTGTATTTTCTTCTTCCAAAACGCGCGTGTTTTAATCAAAACGAAATAAGGAACAACCGTAGTGCTATTTTCCCTAAAAACTTTTCACGCGCAACCAAAAAACGCAAGGGAGCGGTGAATCAACAGAGAACGGTGAGCTTTATTTGTGCCTGTTCTAAAGCTCTGGACGATAACTGTGAAGACTCATAGCGTACATAACAGGGGTAGGTAATAGGAAAACAAATACCTCCAATATTCTCAATTAAATGTAAGTTCAGTGAATGTAATCAAAATCGCATAGCTCCAGTCTCAAGTGAATGACCTATTGTTTAACGAAACATGGAATGTCGAAATAAGGATTCACTTACATTTGTTGGATTTCTCAGTCTTGTTGGTCTTGTTTCAGGCTTCTTGTAGTCAGCAGACGGCACTGTTGGTTATTTTATACTAAACCATGGTCCTAATTAGCGCCCACATGGGTGACGTGGCCTAGGCCATAAGGCGTAGCCGTCTTTTAATGCTGTGTCTTCCTGTGTGATAAGTTCCTTCCTTGTGAGAAACTAGGCTAAATAGATATTGTGCCGTTATTAATTATTTTTTTAAGTTTTTTTTTTTTCTAGTCTAAAAAGGAGAAGAATCTTGCCAAGCATTTTCCACATACGAAAAATTGTCTTCATAAACAATAATTAATTTACTGTCATTAGCCTATAACAAGACAAACATGACAAAAAAGTTTGACTTATTTGGAAAAGGGTATTAAACAGTTCTGTGTTGCCCACTGAATTAATTTCATAACATTTGACAGAGCACCAAACTGCTCGAATATGAAACCAAAGTGAGTTGTAGACGGGATTTTCTTTGGTATGAGCCGAATAGAGTACTATAGTGTGACGTCACCTTTCCATAGCAACCGATTTTCGGTTCTACACAAACCAAATTAACAAGGGGATATAGTCCTATACCACACAAACGTTTTATAGGAAGGGCTCGATTTTTTTGCGAATTGATTTGCGAGTTCCCTTTAGCAATGATGTACCCTAAGTAATATTGAGAAATATTTCCCTTACACGCAAATGTCTTTATCAAACTTTTATAAAAACGTGAACTTTTCGTTTTAATACCCCAGGGGAATACATGAACGCCTCGACATGGTTCAATTGGTATGGACTTGTTTCACGTCTTGAAATTTATTTATTTTCATTTATAAAGAAACAACACATGGAAGCAATGGAAAGTGCCCTCTCTCGTTCGGTTGTTTAGAACTGAAAATCCGTTTGCCAGGACAACGTGACGTTTTCACTTCATGCCACGTTTCCACTGCAGGGTGCGGTTCGGTTCGCTCGGTTCCTCCTCCTGCTCTGTCCTCCCAGCCCCTGAGCACCCACCAGCTTGAGCTGCCGGAACATCAGGTGAGAAGAGTCCTGAAGGCCGTAAACCCACACAAAGCAGTAGGACCAGACAGAGTACTGGGAAAAGTACTGAAGGCCTGCGCGGACCAACTGTCGGGGGTCCTAACAAGGATATTCAACACCTCTCTGGAACAGGCTGTGGTCCCACCCTGCCTCAAAGCAGCCACCATTGTCCCAGTTCCAAAGAAACCCACCATAGGCAGCCTAAAAGACCAGTGGCACTAACATCTGTCGTCATGAGGTGCTTCGAGAAGCTCGTCCTCCACCACCTTAAGTCCTGCATCCCTCAAAACTTTGCTTTTTGGTGACTTTAGTTCGAACATTCTCATCAGGAAGGTGACTGACCTGGATTTCCCTGCCCCAACCTGTAAATTGATTTACAGCTTCCTGACGGACCGTCCACAGACATTGAGGATGGGCACACAAAGATCTTTCACCCTGACACTCAGCACGGGCTCCCCTCAGGGCTGTGTGCTGAGCCCCTTCCTGTATTCTCTTTACACGCATGACTGCGTCCCCGCCCATCAATCAAATGTCATCATCAAATTTGCGGATGACACTACAGTGATGGGTCTCATCTCCAACGGTGACGAGACAGCATACAGGGAGGAAGTCCAGAGGCTCACAGCCTGGTGTTCAGCTAATAACCTTTTGCTGAACGCCAGCAAAACCAAGGAGATGATATTTGACTGGAGCGGGACGAGAGGTGACCTCACCCCACTCCAGATAGACGGGTCTGCGTGGAGAGGGTCTCCTCCTTCAAGTTTCTGGGGATGCAGGTCAGTAAGGACCTAACCTGGCACACCAACACGGCTGCGGTGGTCAGAAAGGCTCAGCAGAGGCTATTTTTTCTAAGACTGCTGAGGAAATGCAAGGTGGGGACAAAGCTGCTGCAGACCTTTTACCACTCTGCTGTTGAAAGTGTACTGGTGTATGGCATTACGGTGTGGTCCGCAAACTGCACAGCCAAAGACAGGAAAACCCTGCAGGGGGTTATTAAGACGGCAGGAAAAATCATCGGCTGCCCCCTGCCCTCCCTGGAGGACATTGCCCCCTCCCGGGGGCTGAATAGGGCAAAAATAATTATGAGTGACCCATCACACCCCGGCCATGGCTTCTTCCAACTCCTCCCTTCGGGGAGGAGATACAGGTCCCTTGGGAGCCGGACAAACAGGCTGAGGAATACCTTCTACCCCTGGACAATTCGTCTAGTTAACGCCTGACCCCCCCCAATAGACATGTGAAATCCTCTACCATATTTATATATTTAAAAATAAAAATAAAAAAAGACACTTATATTTTATGTCTGCATATTTATATTTATTGTTTTCAACAAAAGAAACGCTACCGACGACGACGACGACCCGTACAACCATGCTGTGGCTATGTTGGGCAGTTCCACTGCAGCGCGTGTGGTGGGGTTTATGTCCGCCCCCCGACGACAAACAAATATGAGCCAAACAGGAGGTAAGCCCATTTCTCAGCAACTCTTTAACATATCATAGCCAAACTTGCCAAACAGGAAGTAAGGCCATTTCTCAGCAACTCATTAACATATCATAGCCAAACTTGGTACATAGACTCATGACATCATCCTGGGGACACGCAAACAATTTGTTGACCTTTAACCTCAGGGGGACGTCAAACAGGAAGTGCGCTCATGTCTCAGCAAGGCTTTCATGTATCCTTTTCACCCTGGTCTTCTGCTCTACAAACGTTTACTTTTCCCACAATTTCATAGAAAAGCCAAACGTCCACAGTCTCAGCCCATTGGACTATATGACCATTATGTTATTGCGTAACTACCATACGGCTATCATTAGGTTGATACCATTAACTTTTTCAGATCTGTACTCTTTAAGAAATCCCTTAATTCACTTGGGACATGTGTGCTTGGGGTCGGCTTAGCTCAGGAGGTAGAGCATTTGTCTTGTAACCGAAAGGTTGGTAGTTCGATCCCTAACTCCTCCTAGCTGAGTGTTGATGTATCCCTGAGCAAGGCACATAACCCTAACTGCTCCTGACGAGCTGGCTGTCGCCTTGCATGGTTGACTCTGCCGTCGGTGTGTCAATGTGTGTATTAACCGATGTAAGCTGCTTTGGATAAAAACGTCTGCTAAATTCCCTAATTGTAATTGCTTGGAGTTTTCTGGATGTTGTGTGCTTATCAATAGACATTTCCACCAGGGTAATCAGGTTACATTTCAGGTTTGTCAGTGGCTCAATGGGATCAGGCCTTGTACTGGTGATCCTTGGTTTAGATTTTGAATCCAGATTAGAGAAATATTAACTTCCTGTACATGACTTTCGGCCATTGCTCTTCCAGCCACAGTGTGGCATTAAGGGGAAAATCAAGATCTTTCCTTCTTAATTATCCGTCATATTTATATATATTTTCCATTATTGTGTGTTCTTGACTTTTCATTTTGCTTGGACCCCGTTAATCCCCGCTTGCGGTTATATTTATCATTATTATTATTATTATTCTGTAAGTAGTCTATGGCAGCCCGAATTTGCCCGACATAATCTCGAGAGCAAGTTGAACAAACACGTCAAACAGCTTTCAAATTCAAAACCGTGTGGCCGTGACAGCCAATCAAACTTGACGGCGAAGCCACCAAACAGGAAGTAAGCCCATTTCTCAGCAACTCTTTAACATATCATAGCCAAACTTGCCAAACAGGAAGTAAGGCCATTTCTCAGCAACTCATTAACATATCATAGCCAATCTTGGTACATAGACTCATGACATGATCCTAGGGACACACAAACAATTTTTTGACCTTTAACCTCAGGGGGACCTCAAACAGGATGTGAGCTCATATCTCAGCAAGGCTTTCATGTATCCTTTTCACCCTGGTCTTCTGCTCAATTTTTTTTTAACTTCCCACAATTTCATAGAAAAGCCAAATGTCCACAGTCTCAGCCCATTTGACTATATTACCATTAGGTTATTGCATGACTACCATACAGCTTTCATTAGGTGGATAACATTAACAGTGCAAATATTCAGATTTGTATTCTTTTAATAAATTCCTTAATTCACTCGGGAAAATGTGTGCTTGGAGTTTTCTGATGTTGTGTGCTTATCAATAGACATTTTCACCATGGAAATTAGTCTGAATTTCAGGTTTGTCAGTGGCTCAATGGGATAAGGCCTTGCATTGGTGATCCATGTTTGAGATTTCGAATCCAGATTAGAGCATTATGAACTTGCTGTACATGAGATGGGGCCATTGCTCTGAAAGTCACAGTATGGCATTAAGGGGAACATAAAGATCTTTCCTTCATAATTATATGTCATATTTATACATATTTTCCATTAGTGTGTTCTTGACTTTTCATTTAGTCAGACCCCGTTAATCACCGCTTGCGGTTATATTTATTATAATTATTATTAATATCATTCTGTCATGGGAGTCTATGGCAGCCCGACTTGCCCGAACTTGTCCGACATGATCTTGAGAGCAAGTTGAAAAATGCGTCAAACAGCTTTTTCAAATTCAAAACCGTGTGGCCGTGACAGCCAATCAAACTTGACGGCGAAGCCGCCAAACAGCAACTCTTTAACATATCATAGCCAAACTTGCCAAACAGGAAGTAAGCCCATTTCTCAGCAACTCATTAACATATCTTGGCCAAACATGGTACATAGACTCGTGATATCATCCTGGGGACAGCCAAACAATTTGCGGGAGGGTACAGACCCGATTTTCAGTCGCTTGATATGACCCCGGTTGGTTGCTAGCCTGCTCGCTGTAGCATTAGTGTAGTCTGATTCACTAAAGTGCCGGCTACAAACAAACGTGCTACCTTGTTTTATTTTAAAGTTTAGCCCTTCATCCCGGCGAACCGCTTGAATCCACTTCTTCCTTAGACTCAATTCAGTCGGGAATCCATGAAAACTTAAGTAGGGTTGGCGTTGTTTGTTAGATGTACAAAGTGGAACAGAGCAGTGACATTTAGCCTTTGTTTCAGCCATTGTTGAACTGAGCCGTAAGTGTTCATGCACAACGAAGACAAATCCCGCCAATGGAACCCGGAAGCGTGATAATCCCCCATGGACCTGGACTCAAACTTCTTTCAGCATATTAATCTCTAGAATCAGACGTATTTATAAAACCCTGTTTTATAATTACATTTTCCCAAAATTTCATATTAAAGCTAAAAATGATAAAAAAGATTCACAGGCTACACAAATAATCAACAATTCACCAAAATTGCAACATAAAATCTTTAGACCCACCCTCACAAAAATCATCGCACAGAATTTGTTTTACTTAGTTCCATTTGAGGAATATTGGCCGAGCTTGGCAAGGGTACACATATGAGGGGAAGAGTTGGCTGGTTACCTCTGCGTGAATGTTGTATTAAGGGTCGCAATTCCGTCATAAGCAACTTCTTAGATTGCAGCTAAGCTAATCTTCTCCCGGTGCTATTAGGGTCCGGTGGCAGTACATTGTAGATTGTGTTTGTTTACTTTGTATACCAAGGTTAAGAACTGATTATCAGGAGCCACAATGTA
>NC_079413.1:6438693-6493956 GCF_026213295.1 Gadus chalcogrammus
GTTCACCAAAACACCTTGAAACAACTTGAGTCTCACATTCTTATGCCACCATACACCAACAGTGCAAGCAGGCCAATGGCAACCAAGCGCGCAGTCCTTCCTCCCTCACTTTAAAAACCACCAGCCGCCACTGATACACACATATATATATGTGTGTATATATATGTATACACACATATATATGATACATGTATTCGTATTGAACCGAATAGGTACGGACGGCACGGTTCGGTGCATGGATTTACACGGAGAATACACGGTGTAAAATTAAATAAAACTGGCGTGCAAATTAATTAATGTAATGCAGGACAAATGTTAGATATGCGGGTTCTTCAGGGGCAACTAAAATGCAGCCCTCATTGGCGCCTAGGTAGCTCCGCATTCTGGCTAGTGCTACAGTATTTGTCAGGTCGGGTGAGTGACAGTACGTTTACATGCACAGCTTAATCCGATTAAAGCCATAGTTAGACTAAAAAAAACATTTATTTTGACAGACGTGCCCGAAGTTACTAGTTTACAACCTCGTTGATGACCAACGTTTAGCAAAACATGTACTTTTAATTCAGCCTTGGGTGAAATCGAAGCGTAGTGTGTACTGAATGCATGTTGATGATGATACAGTTCTTATAGGGGGTAATGGCATGACACCGACTTCCTCCATCTTCTGCGTGATCTTTTTAAATAAATCGCTGTTTCTCGTTTTCTGATGGCGACAACCATAAACATAAAAATAAATAATTAAATATTCATTATTATAAAGCAATAAGAATTGTTCATATGTCTATGGCGACAACAACACGACTACAACAGTCTCCTTCTACTTTCGGCTCACGTCCCCCGGCCGCAAGATCTCGAGCATGCGCTGAACGCAAACTCCGATATGCGATTAGTGATAGCAGCATAGACATCTTATAGATAGACGGAGCATTGGCTGCTGGGACGCGAGAAATACGGCCGCCATCTTGGAGTGGTCAACCGGGAGCAGCAACAGCAGCAGAAACAGGATGCCGGGCTTTTGTTCAGCGTATTCCTGCTCAAATCGGCGGACAATCCATAATAGGAATCGGGGGATTACTTTTCACAAGCAAGATTTAACATTACTGTACTATTGGTATAATTAGTATTGAATAATAAAACACGCCAAACCATGCGGCCTTTATCATAGCTACACGTATGACAAAAAACCGCATGAAAATCTGTGGTATTCAGTGAGGCATGATTAATTAAATGCACTGACAGTTCATTGCTCCAGCCAAACGGATTACACTCATGTCCATGATTACACTGAGTGGAGCGGATGACCACTCCAAGATGGCGGCCCTCTCGTCAGCGCCAGTAGGCGGTAGCATGGGCAGTCAGAAAGCGTCATGGGTAACCCCTGCTGTGTAGAAAAAACCAAATCCGAGGGAATGGATTTTAAAAACCATGCACACAGATTGGGAATCCCAGGATCAGAGGTGCTACACATCTATAACTATAACGTAACTATCTGTTCATTTTCCAGCCACTGTTAACGTGAAAATAATATCTTTATTGGGTGCTCTTTAGGGAAGATTCTCATCATTCAAATTTAAGATAAGTAGATAAAAGTTAGGGTCGTATACCTCAGTGAGGCCTGCACTACACCACTGGTTTCACGGCTTACTCAAATGATGCACATTTACACTTGGATAAAAAACCTTTTACGAGAATGGCTCTGTAATTTCCATAATATACTTTCTGGGATAAATGAAGGTCATATAATTGTATTTGATCAATATTGGACACACGCTACTGCATTTATACAGAAAGGTGTTAATACATAATCTATGTGTAGATGAATATGTAGTAAAGCTCCATTACTAAATAATTGTGGTCCAGTGACTATATTGGCTAATGTTTTTTTTTTAATTTAGGATGGTTATTGTTCCATTTTTTTTATTTTATTTTCTTGTCCTTTGGTGAGATAAGATGCAGCTTGAGGTTCATTATTAGGTCTATCCCCATCAGTGGCGGTTCTAGAGATTTTGCCCTGGGGTGGCAGAGGGGGGGCAATAGGTCCAGAGGGGGGGCGGAGGTGCGGGGAGCAATTTATGGGAAAAAAAATAGTTCTAACTCACATAGTCATATAACAATTGTTTGTAACACCAAGGAAAACTGATTACACTACTTCATCAGTGTTTTCTATAATTGCATAAGAAGTCCTTCAGAATGTGAATGATCAACATCCATTCAGATGCCATATCTATGGTCATTAAGGTAAATGGTAAAATTACGCGTGCCAAACATAAAATCATGTCTGCACTGTGTAGGAGCCATTTCTTTATTTTCCCTTGAGTTCATTTACCTGCCATGTCTATTAATCCCTTTTGTATATTGGTGGTTTTGAATATTCAGCTTTGGGCTCCCAGTCAGCCACTTCCTCAGTTGCTCTCCCAGTAGAAGAATAGATAAATACAAGTGTTTATGTCTGCTAGTCCTGCAGGACATTTGCCCTTGAGACAAATAAACCTAGCCTCATACTGTTAGTACTTCTACATGCAACCATTTTGAAAGGTCTGCATATATTTTTTACAAGTTCATCTTTTTCTAGGTAATGAAGTCAGTCTTGAAGAAAGGATACATTTTAACCATAACACTTTATTTTTGGCAGAAGACTGGAATTGACAACAGTAACAGAATCTCTCTCTCACACACACACACACACACACACACACACACACACACACACACACACACACACACACACACACACACACACACACACACACACACACACACACACACACACACACACACACACCATTTAAGGTTCACATATTTGGGGCCTGTTCGATTCTGTTCTATTGGAAAAAAAAATACAGAAAAGTCATGTGTAAACACTCGTACTACTGAATAGTACCATCAGTCATACAACAGGAATACTGAAAACTTCATCCATATCAAGGTTAATCCATGAACTACAATGTATGTCTAAATATGAACACACTGTCTCTCCCCCCTCCCTTCTCTGTCAGGCACACACACATGGCCCTCTCATTCTATTCAAAATTAATTTCAGAAAAAACATCTTAGGGTCATTCTCTTCAGTTCAGTTCTATTCTGTTCAGACAAAAATACTTAATTAAGAACATCAAAAAAGTCTGAATATTGATTATAATCCACCAGTCCTAATAAGTATCACACAGGAGGCTTCATCCATCAAGTGCTTAAGACAACTTCAGTCGGCTGTTTTTGTGTTTTGCAGCAAACCGCTCTACAAAGACATTTAGGTCAAGTGCTTTAGCTCTCTCTTTTCGATACTCAGCACTGCTAAATTTGATAATCGTTCAGCACTGATTGTTGACCGCAGGTGTTCTTTAACCAGTTTCAGGACCGAAAAGCTGCGTTCGCAGCCGGCAGTGGTGACCGGGAGAACAGCTGCTATTATACAACACATGCACGGACGAGTGTGTGCTGTTTCCAGTCGCTAGTTAGCAATGTTTACTATGGTACTGACGTTGGTACTGATGAACAGCAACCTATGCAAACTAACACAACATTTTAAAATGAATCAACTAGAACTACCCCAAAGCAAAGACAAATAGCTGCTATCGCTAGTTTTGGAACTAGTTGTTAGTTAGCTATGTCTGGAACACGAATAGCGCACCATGCTAGCAGTGGATTATGCTAAAACCAAAAGCTGTATTGGCTTAGTTTACATGAAAAGGGTTTTTAATGATTTTGACCAACCTCGCCCTCCTTTGTTCATTATTTTCACGCCGCTGAAATTGCAACAGGTCACGTGAGATTATTCGTGTGGTGCTGGTTGAGACGGTGGTCGCAGTCACGTCAGGTGCGTGACTGGCAGAAAGGGCGAAACCATTTAGAAATTCCAGTGGGGGTGAGGTCGGAGGACGTTTTAAAAAGTAGGCTTCTTGGGTGGGTCAGAGAGAAGATAGTAAGCGCATTTATGCGAATAAACCACTATGTTTGAAAACTAGAATTGATACTTTAATTGGAAATAAAATGGGGTGGCAACTGGGGAGGCAAAATATATACCTGGGGTGGCAAATGCCACCCCGTGCCACCCCTTAAAACCGCCACTGATCCCCATCTCCTTATAAATGATCAATGTCTGTAAACGGCATGTGCAACAAGCTTGTGTGATCTATAGCTCACCTTTGACTCAGATTGATCCATATTTTAAACTTTAAATTCACTTCCCTAGAATGAGTTGATTTGAACGGTCATACTCTTGGAGTCTCCGTGCCCCACCTAGTGGTAGTTATAGTTATACAAATGTTGATATAAAAATATATCTTTCGTTGAATATGTATAGCCTGCCCTAAAACATAACTTCCTTCATTGTAATACATCATGGTTTCTACAGACCACAAAGAAGGGAATGTTTGAAGCAACTGTTTGTATGCTTTGTATCTTATAGAATACGGTCTAAGAAAGAAGGAAAAATACGATTAGACTCAAAAGATCTGTTCGAATGATAACCGCATCAGTGACATAAAATATAAATTCTAACTGTTCAAATTTGATTATCTCAGATTAATATTCTTTGTACTCAGAATTACATTACTCGTAATTATTCATATCATGCTACATTAACTCTACTTTTGCCGTGTTGTATGCATATAGAATAAGGACGTTGTCTGCTGTAGTCAGAATTACAGAAATAATGAGTGTTGCTGCTTTAAAATACTTTTAAATAACTCTTTTAAACACTAAGTGTTTGAAAGTGAAATTACCCTAGATAATCCTAATGTCATTCATGTCTAAAACATAATAAAAATCACACAGTACAAAAAAGTGTAACTACAGTTTTTATTAGAAGTAACTTATTTTGCAACTTTTGTCTGTAGACAGAAAACTGTGAAAAGGATTTATGTACACTGATTTCAAACTACTTTTAAACAAGTATAGTAATTAATAATGATAGAAAATATCTATGACAGTTCTAATAATACAAGACCAATACAATATCAGTCACAGCTTGACAGTAATGCTAAAAGGAAGGTTTTTATTTATGCCCTTTTTAGTAAATAACCATTTTTTAAACATAAAACTTTTCAAACAAATAAATCTACCCAGGACCAACATATTTACACAAAGGGTTCACAAAGCTTGAAATGTACACAATACTTAATATAATGTGACCTGGGAAAGAAATGGACAGACCAAAAAAAAAAGACCAAACATATCATTCATGATGAAGCTGAACATACATCTAAACTACTTTACAATAGAACTTTCTGGAATCTGTCGGATCAGTGAAACATTTCAGCAGTGGAACACATGTGAGCGACGCCACTCCTAATGGGTAAACCAAACAAAAGTAATTGGACCAGGAGAATTTAAGACGCACCGAAATGGCAGGGGTTGGTTCCGGGGCTGGTGTCCGCTTTGTGGATGTCGTGGCATCGCGTGCAAACAGAAGGCAACAAACAGAAGGCAACAAACACAATAGTCTCAAAACAGCAAAACAGGTTTGTCCCTCATGAGATCATTTTTTTTGTCTTTTTTTTTCTTCTGAAAAGTGGAATGTATATCAAGAGGAGTATGTTGCTATCCTAGAGTTTTGTGTCACGTGGGGCAGTCAAAGGCGCTTTGCTTGGCAGCACAGATAGCACAGCAGTAGGGCGAGCGAGAACGGTAGAGAGTGTCATCTTGGGAGTATTGTCGAGTGGCTGTAGCGCTACATGGTAGCGTTCACTCCCCTCACATCTTCCGACATGTCACCCTAGATTCGCCCCCGCAACTCCACTGCTCCGTATCCAGCCCTTTATGGCACTTTTAGAGAGAACGCCTCCCTTAGGAGTGACAGGGCCCTTATGCAGTCGCATTGCAGCAGCTGCACTTACCTGCACTTACTTGCACGACCGCGCGTCCTGCCCAAAGTAACGCTTCCCTTCTCTGTCCCCAAGTGACCCTGAAGCTCTGAATGCATCTCCAAAACTCTGGTTCTCTAGTCTGCGGGCTGAGATCAGTGTCCGTCTATCGCTGAGCAGCCAGTTATAACTGGAATGTCTGCCGGGATGCACAAAATAGCAGCTGATGAACATCGCTTAGCACATCGCGTTGATAAAGAATTCCCAGCGTCAACAAATGAACGGTTTATAAAAATAAGCAAGTGAAACAATCCAAAAAGACAGTTAAAAAAAGGGCAGTGAAATGCAGTTCATTTTAATGCAGTTCTAATTAATGTTCACGAAATAAATGAAAACAAACCGACAACGACGACTGACGTTTTCTGAGACTATGTTAGTACCTGGAGGTAGTACCCGGTAGAGTTAATAAAGGCTGAACTGCATACGAAATAAAATAACTGATCCCGGGAAGGGGAGCATGACGTCCCAAACTGACATTGAGCCATTTTGCCTTGACTCTTGAATGAAGGGATCTTTTCACGAAGAAACCACAGGAGTTAATACTGTCATATTATCATCCTGTGAAGTGCTTCAGGGTGCCTCAAGTCCACTCATTGTTTAAATAGCTCTATGGAGGGTGATCAAGAAAGAACCGATTCCATGAAATCGAAAATGCTAATGCTGAACAATATTCGCCAGGGTACATCTGTCCATGAGACAATGCTGGATGTCAAAACTTTTTTTTTTCTGTACGGTTGGTTTAGGGGTCAAGGGGGTCGGAGTCAGAAAAACGGAGAGAATATATAATGGAAAAAAAGCAATTCAAAAGGGACATTAAAACAATAAATAAAATAAAAGTATTCACTTCAACATTGTACTTTGATCTACTTTTTAAATGTTAGTCTTCTCCAAGTCTTTGAAATGAAAGACTTGGCTTTCTTCATATATTTTTTTATAATAAAAAAACAAGTCCATCTGTGACAGAATAAGTCTTACTTCATTAAATTGTCTGCACTTTCTCACAGACAACGTACACTTCCCTTTACTTTGTTCTTGCTGCGAACATCACGAGCAGACAGTCCTCTTGGGTTAAACATCAGTCAGTCCAAATCCAATAAAAAATCTTGGAAAAAACAGGCTGACATACTTTATAAAGGACAGGTCCCATGGCCAGTCCACATTTTCTCAGACCCGAGTCCATTGTCAGGCGGCATTTGCTCACGCAAACACCTGCATCTTCCCACCGGCCTCGGTGGCGTGGGAGATTTGGGTCTGGGCGGGACCGGCTACTGCCGGGCTCGGGGTCGAGTCTGACCAATCAGACACACAGTGAGGGGAGGGGCTGGACCAGGGCTCGGGGGACTCCGGGGACGGGGTCAGGTAAGGGTGCTCGCTGGGCAGGTGGAGGTAATGCTTGGGGGTGGCGTCCAGGGCGGAGGAGTAGCTGTGTTGTGAAGGAGGGGTGGGGTAGTCATCCAGGCCCACCGTGCTGCTGCCAGCCTGGGAGGGAGGCATCTGTGCAGCCAGGACCGCCGGGGCGGCTGCCTGGGCCATCTGGGGGCCGGCCTGGGACTGAGGGGGCTGCTGCTGCTGCTGCTGCTGCTGGAAGAAGGCCGGCGGGGGCTGGGAGGTTTGTGGTGTCGGTGGGGTGGAGGTGGTCATGCGGCCCATGCTCTGCTGGCTAACCATCGAGTGGTTGAGAAGCTGCTGCTGCTGCTGCTGCTGCTGCTGCTGCTGTTGATGCTGCTGCTGCTGCTGCTCGGCGATGGAGGGCAGCTTCACGGGGCTAATGGTCGGAGTGGAGGTGACGGGTGTGGGCTGCAGCATCTGGTTGCGGTACATCTGCTGGTGCAGGAGCATGCTCTGCTGCTGCTGCTGCTGCTGCTGCATGGCCGGGCTCTGCGGGTGCATGCCCGCCTGGCTGGTGTGCACCAGGTTGACCACCTGCTGGCCGCACTGGGAGGAGGGCGTCATGCGGCTGTGCCAGTCGAAGGGCACGCTGACGGGGCTCACCATGCCCATGTTGATGCCCATGGGGCCGGCGTTGAGCACGTAGCCGTGGTTGAGCCCGCCGGCCATGGAGACGCGGCCCTGCATGGACATCCCCCCGTCGCCCAGGTCGTTGAGCTGGGCCAGGGACACGGCGAAGGGGCCGCCGCCCTCCATCATGCCGGCGTGCACCATGGGGGTGTTGGGCACCGACATGGAGGTGTGGAAGAGCCCCGGCGAGGCCATGGCGGCGGGGGACGTGGGGTTGGTGATGTAGCCGGCGTTGCTGGCCCCGCCGCGGGGGGAGTCCAGCGAGTCGACCGGGGAGAGGGTGACGGAGCTCTCTAGCAGGGCGCTCTGCATGTCCAGCGTCAGCTTCTTGCTGCGGGCCTTCGCCGACTCCTTGAGGGCGGCGGCGTGCTGGCCCGCCGGCCCGGAGCCCTTGGCGCCGGGCCGGCGGTTCTTCTTGCCCTGCGGGGTGGTCTTCAGGCTGGGCAGGAAGGCGCTGGGCGGGCACATGAGCGGGGACAGGGTGTGGCCCCCGGCGAGGTGGTGGCCGCCGCCGCCGCCGTGGCCCTGGGGACTGCGCACCGTGTTGTACTCGTCCAGCAGCTGGACGATGTCGTGGTGCATGCGCTCCTGGGCGATGTCCCGCGGCAACCGGTCCATGTGGTCCGTGATCTCCCGGTTGGCAAAGTGGGCGAGGAGCACCTTCACCGCCTCGCAGCTCCCCTCACGGGCCGCCAGGAAGAGGGGCGTCTCCTCCTGCGTCACGCGGCGGGGGGGGGGGGGGGGGAAGCAAGGGTTAGGGTTAGACAACTTGTTGCTCTTCCCATGTGGGGGGGGGGAATGCAGTGTTATGTATTCCACCACGTATACAAATATACAGTGCGTGTTTGAAGCCGTAGAGAAGTGCCCGTACCTTCAGGTCCTGCATGTCCTTATTGGCTCCGTTCTTGAGGAGTGCGATGGTGGCGTCCACGTTGTTGACGGCCGCCGCCCAGTGCAGCGCGGATTTCCCTGAAGGAGAAGAGAACGGCGAGGACACGGTTACCAAACGGTAATGGCTCTGATCGGGCTCACAATAACACCGTTGGGAGGCGACGCACATTACACATACATTTAAATGTAGGGCATTTAGCCCGACGCTTTTATCCAATGCGGCTTAAAATAAGTGCATTTGTCACAACAAAGTGAAAGAATATATCGACACGGTACAAACAATCGCTAGGTTAACCCCTTCCCCCGTAAACAACAAAGATAGCTAGGACAAGATGCTATATTACTCAGTGCTATAACCATTATAACCACTACCACTATGACGCGAGCACATCCTTGGCACCAGCACCAGTGGACGGGGTCGTGGGGAGGTTGGAGGACCCTTACCCAGTTCGTCGACGGCGTTGACGTCGGCGTGGCAGGTGATGAGCTCCTCCACCATGCCCTCCACCGCCATGCGGGCGGCCAGGATGAGCGCCGTGGAGCCGTCGTACATGCGGGAGTCCAGGTCTGTGGCGCGCGTCCGGATCAGGATCTAGTGGGGGGGGGGGGGGGGGGGGGGGGGGGGTAGGACAGCAGCAACCGTCACCGACATGTTTGGGTGGGCAAGAGTACCAATGGATCGTCATGGGTGTGATGGTGGAAGAGAGCGGCGTAAATCAATGGGGAGGAGTTAAAAAAAATAAAGAGAGCGGCATGGTCACATGATGAGCGCGGTGGGCTCAAAGGGTCTGGGTTCAAACCCAATGTTGGCAGATCGACCCACGGGGGATCTGCAGACACCGGGTTTGAACCCAGACCAAGGCGTAGCGGAGCGTACGTGTGACCTCGACTTGCTCAATATGGTGACGTAGCGAAGCAATGCTGCTTTTTGAAAACCCTGCCTTTTTAAAAATTAAAATTAAAACTAGGAGGATCACGAGGCCGTCACGTGCCGAAGAACCGCGGATGGGGGGGGGGGGGGGGGGGTCCCGCTCACCTGGAAGACTCCCTGGGCGTCGGCGGCCACGGCGGCATGCAGCGGCGAGCGGCCCGTGTTGTCCTGGGCGTTGGCGTCGGCGCCGGCGTCCAGCAGCCGCTTGGCGGCGTCGGCGCGGGCGTAGCGGGCGGCCAGGTGCAGCGCCGTCTCGCCGGTGCGGTCCGTCTGCGCGGCCAGCGAGGCGCCCTGGTAGATGAGGTCCGAGATGATGTTGGCCGAGCACTCCTCCGACTCCTCCTCCTCGGGGATCTCGGGCTCCAGGCCGCCGCCGCAGAACGAGGCCAGCATCAGGGGCGTGAAGCCGTCTGGGGGTCACAGGAGAGAGAAGGCGTGTGGGGGGGGGGGGGGGGGGGGGGGGGGGTGAGTAAAGGGTTCCACTGATTAGGGTTCCACGTCGACACAACGCAATGGGCCGCGAGGACGCGTCGACGCAGTCGTGAAGCCGTTTTGGTTCTGCGTCGGGTTTTAGAGGGCGGACCAATCACAGCCCTTGCTGCTTGCGTCGCCCCGACGGGAGGCTACAATTTTTGGGAGGTGCCCCTCATGCCCTTGCGAGGACGCAATGTGGGTCCGTGAGGACGCAATGGGTCCGACACAAAAGGGGCGTGTGTAGACTCGCTACGCACGCCCCTTTTGATTGATATTGTAGCGGATTGTTCGGAACACCCACCTGGCCCTCTGACGTTGACGTCCATGCAGTCGCTGTCAAACTCTCCCTGGGGGGGCGTCAAGGCCATGGTGGGGGGGACACGGATGTCTGCGGCGGCCAGGTGATGCTGGGTCCACTGTCTGCTGTCGACCGCGTCCTCATGGTCAGACATCATGCTGGGCTCCTCCATCTGTGGTTCAACAAGAGCGCCACCGCCGTGTTACATGACAACACTGAGCCCTCGGGTTGGAGTACAAACCCCCCCCCCCCCCCCCCGCAGCATGTGAAACAAGGGGACAAATGAAACGTGGAGTCACGTGACCCACCTTAAGTCTTTTGATCTCCGGGCAGTCTGCGTCCATCCATTGATCGCTGTGGTCTCCGAGCAGAGACTCTTCCACGGTTTTGGGCATGTGTCTGTTTGGGAAAGAAGGCGACAGATGAATTTAAAAGGCGCCCGCTACGACGTCCCAAACACAAGCTTTTGTCCGGGCGCTAAAGAGACACGCACTGATAAAAGATACATCATCCCCAGCCAGCCTCTCTGTCCCAACCGGTGGGCTGATCTAACCCTCACACACACACAGATCATCCACGCAATTGGAACACCTCTCTCACGGCTGGATCCAGGCGCCCCCCCCCCCCCCCCCCCACTCACTTCATGCCCAGCGCGTCCTGGCCCACGGGCTCCCTGCGGTTCTTGTTGCTGCTGGGCTCCTTCTTGGGGAAGAATCCCTCGGGGAACCACAGTGTGCTGTGCTCCCTCTTCCGGCGCGCGATCAGCATCCCCACGACCAGGATGACAAACAGGAACAAGGAGGCGACGCCCACCAGGATCAGCTTGGCCCACTGGGGGTAGTCGGGCTCAGACAGGGCAGGCGTTGCTATGGAGGGGGGGTGGGGGGGGGAAGATGAGTCAGGGTTTTATTATCGTTGGTTGTGGTTTCATGTGTTATTGGTGTTGATGGTTTCATGTGTTATTGGTGTTGATGGTTTCATGTGTTATTGGTGTTGATGGTTTCATGTGTTATTGGTGTTGATGGTTTCATGTGTTATTGGTGTTGATGGTTTCATGTGTTATTGGTGTTGATGGTTTCATGTGTTATTGGTGTTGATGGTTTAATGTGTTATTGGTGTTGATGGTTTCATGTGTTATTGGTGGTTTCATGACATTGTCCTTACTGGAAACGGTTTTGAGCTGGTAGGGGAAGTCCCGGAGCATCTCCCAGGCGGACAGCGCCCCCAGGTAGTCGGCGGCGCCGTCGGCCGTGCGGAAGCAGCCCCCCTGCTCGCAGCCCAGCCGGTTATCGATCTCCAGGTACACGACGGACCTGCAGCAACCACGAGGACAGAGCGTCAGCGTGAGCGCCGAGGAACCCTACAGGCGGCAGTAGCTCAGGGGGTGGAGCGGGTTGGCTGGCAACCGCAAGGTCGCTAGTTCAATCCCCTGAGTGTCGACGTGTCCCCGAGCGAGGCACCTCAACTCACTGCTCCCGACCAAATGGCTGTCGCCTTGCAGGGCTGACGCCGACGTCGATGCATGAATGCGTCTGAATGCTAGGCAATATTGTAAAGCGCTTTGGGTGGCCAATGGTCACAAAAAAAAGCAATATAAATGCAGACCATTTTCTTTTCATTTACAGGCCTGGTAAAAACACAAGAGGAATCCCCGCCTCAAAATGTGACACGGCTCAATTACCCGATGACTTCCTCCTGCCGCTCGAGCTCCCGTCTGTAGCGCGCCCCGGGCCGGGTGTAGGGCCGGATCATGGCCTCGCCGTTGCGGTCCAGGCGGAAGCGCACGGTGGTTCGTAGGATGGCGCTCAGCTTCTGCAGGAAGATGGTGCTGGAGCGCCGGAGCTCCTCGGGTGGCAGCAGCACCACCACCACCAGCAGGTCCTCGGCCAGGTCCTCCTTCACGTCCGCCGCGCAGTCCAGGCCGTCCCAGCCGCACTCCTCCGAGTTGCAGCCCTGGTCGCAGCGGCCGTCGGCGTAGTGGTCGATGCAGTAGGTCTCGTAGATCGGACTGGTGTGAGTGTGGGGGGGGGGGGGGGAAGGACGAAAAACAGAGCGCAACGTTTTTTAATTTTAGTTCTCTTTTGTTAGTTACCGGTCTAAACAAAAAAAACAAAAAACGCGAAAGACATTCAATCGTTGTTTTTTTTATTGCCGTTCCGGACTTACTTGCACACTTTCTCCTTGACCTTGCAGTCAAAGTTGTCGTAGAGGCAGTCGGCGTTGTTGCACGACTCGTCGCACTGGCTGTTGTTGAAGACGCGCCAGCAGCGCGGGTCGGGGCAGCGGGCCCACGGGTTGACGGCCAGCGAGCAGTCGCCGCCGTCCCAGCGGCAGGCGAACTCGTTGCACTCCTTGTCGCACACGCTGTTGTTGGCCTTGCCGTGGCACTCGGCCAGGGGGCAGGCCGGCGCCGGCAGCTCCCGGGGCTTGCTGCTGCCGCTCTGCTCGCAGCGCTTGCCGCCCCAGCCGGCGGGGCACTGGCAGTGGAAGAAGGGGAAGGAGGTCTCCTCGGTGCACAGGCCCGCGTTGCGGCAGGGCTGGGACGAGCAGCCCTCGTTGCTGCGGTGCTGGCACTGGGGCCCGGCGAAGCCCGGCTGGCAGGTGCAGCGGGCGCCGCGCGCCGTCAGCGCGCAGTTGCCGCCGTTGTAGCACGACAGCTCCCGGCAGGACATGCTCCTCTCGCAGGCTGCGCCCACGTAGCCCTGGAGACACGGAGACGAAACAACGTTTGAGAGGACGCTCGGGAGGCTCGGGTACGGGGAGGACGACCGCTCAGGGACGACAAACACTCGAGTGACTTTCAGCGTGCACTTACCAGCTGACAGGTGCAGGTGTATCCCATGGCGCTGTTGCTAGCCACCGTGCACGCGCCTCCGTTCTGACAGGGCTGGGACTCGCACACGCTGAATCGGCTCTGGCACCTTCGACCTGGGGAGCAAACGGGCGTTAATCAAAAGGGTTAGCGCCGTGGGGCTGAACAACACAACGTTCCCGATACGTTTCCTGGTATTACATGAGGTGGGGCGGATTGTCCAGCCTGTGGTTGCCTTGTGCAATCTCTCTGTGTGGCAGTTCCCTTGAGCAATATCGCTCCCTTTAAACACTAAATGCTTTATTTATCCCGAAGGTAATCAAGGGATCCAGTAGCAGACAACAAGACAGAAGATAAGCTAATAAAATAAGCTAAATAGCAAAATAGGATAATGATAATACATGTTTTCATGAAGAAGAAGTGGGGGGGGGGGGTTACCTGTGAAGCCGGGCTTGCAGACGCACTGGTAGTCGTTGGGCAGCTGGATGCAGTCGAAGCTGTTGGCGGGGCTGCAGGGGCTGGAGAGGCACTCGTTGATGTCCCCCTCACACCGCTCCCCCGTGAAGCCCGGCGGGCAGTTGCAGCGGTGGCCGCCCACACGGTCCACGCACGTCCCGTTGTTCAGACACTTGGGCGGGGCCGCGCGCATCCGCGAGGGCGGGGCGCAGTCGTCCTCGTTGATCTCGCACAACACCCCTTTGGAGGGAAGGAAAAGAGGAAAACGTTCAGTCACGAAACAAAGGGTCGACGCCGGGCGAGACGCTGTCCCGTTACCGTTTCCTTCCGTTAGCGTACCCAGTGTGCCCGGGGGGCAGGAGCAGATGTAATGGCCCACGAGGTCGATGCAGGTGCCTCCGTTCTGACAGGGATGGGACTCGCACTCGTTCTCCTCCATCTCACAGGTCTCTCCCCTGAAGCCTGGCATACACTGTGGAAGGAGGAGGGGGCAAGCAATGAGACCACCGTTCTCATAAAAAGGTTTGAAAACACGCACACGCACACACTCACACACACACACACACACACACACACGCACACACGGTCCAGAAGAGAACACAGGCGGCGGGCTTACGTCACAGTGATAGCCTCCCACGTAGCCCCTGCAGGTGGCGCCGTTGCGACAGGGCTTGTCCTCGCAGTGATCCACCTGGCTCTCGCAGTAGCTGCCCGTGAAGTCGATGGGGCATTTGCAGTAGTGGGTGTTGCCCGTGTTGACGCAGTGTCCTCCGTGGTGGCACAGCTCGTCGGTCTGCAGGCCTGGCGGAGGAGTGTCGAGGTTGGGAACGCGTTAGCGCAAACACTTTGTGCTATTTGTGTCATCACAGCCGTGTCGGCGCGATGTTGTGATCACACGCTCGACGGAGAACAAACTGTTAAGGCGTAACACGTGTCCGACTAATCGTCCCGGACGTACCTCTCTGCCGTGCGGCCGACTCGCAGGACACCCTGGGGATGTCACAGTATCGGCCGGACCAGCTGCCGGCGCAGTCGCAGGAGAACGAGGCGTCCTTCTGGCGGCAGCGGCCTCCGTTTTGGCAGGGAGAGGAACGCCGGCACCAGTCCACTGGCGTCTGGTAGGAGAGGAGATCAGAGGGAGGAAAAAGAAACCGTTTTCATTGCTTGAACGTTTTAAATCCAGCGGGAGCTACAGGGATTACTTCACATTCTTTCATGAGAGCCTCCCGGTCCTTGTCTTAGTGTCTTAGTCTGTGTGTGTGTTCGGTGTGTGTGCGTGTATGCGTGCGCACGCGTGTGTGTGTTTGTTCAGTGTGTGTTTGGTGTGCGTTGGGTGTGTGTGCGTTGGGTGTGCGTACGTGTTTGTTCGGTTTGCGTGTGTCTGTGTGCGTGTGTGTGTTGTGTTTGTACCTGGCAACGGTTGCCGGTGTGGCCCTTGGGGCAGGTGCAGCGGAAGGATTCCAAGGCGTCCTGGCAGAGGCCGCCGTTGAGGCAGGGCTGGGAGTCGCACTCGTTCACCTCGTACTGACAGTGGGAGCCCGTGAAGCCGTTGCGACACGTGCAGGAGTAGCCGTTGATCTTGTCGGTGCACGTCCCTCCGTTGAAGCAGGAGCTGGGGGAAAACAAACGGCGCCTCGGTTCAACACTTGGTCGCGGACTTCAGATTTGAATTCGGGTGATATGACGTTATGTGTATCAATAGCGATGTTTCTCTGTTGTTTATGTCGCTTCGTCTTCAAGAAAAATTAATGATGAGAAAAATATACTATATCACTATAACTACATCATATATGTATATATATATATACATATATATATGTTGATAGAACTCCAAAAAACCTTGTTATTTTTACCATCTCTTCAATTCTTAATGTCATCCAATGTCCCTCTGCCCTTCTCTAGATCATCCATAATCACTCACCCAACCATAAATACGCACTCACACACATGCACACACACTCGCACACCGAACGCACACACGCACAGACACACACACACACACACACAAACACACAAGAGCACACACACAGACACACACGTACCTTTCGGTGCAATCCTGGATGTTGGTTTCACAGTGGATCCCGGTGAAGCCTGGCCTGCAGCTGCAGGTGTAGGAGTTGACGTAGTCGGTGCAGGAGCCGCCGTTCTTGCACGGGGAGCTCTGGCACTCGTTGACCTCCATGGCGCAGCTGGGGCCCGTGAAGCCGGGCAGGCAGCTGCACTGGAAGGAGTTGATGCTGTCCTTGCAGGAGCCCCCACTCAGACACGGGTCTAGGGAGAGGGTCGGAAGAGAGACACGCTTCAGCTTCAGAGGAGAGAACAGGCTAACATAAGATGCACGTCTCTGGTCATCCCAGACAGGGAATTCGCTTGGGACAGCAGAGAGTACAGAACAGCAAAAGGAAATAAGAGAGTTAAATAACAGAAAAATAATGCAAACTGTATTATTATTTTTTTTTAAAGATATATTCAAATATAAAATACAAGATTTTGTTAACTAGTGTTTCCCTGCTATTTAGAAATTTCGAGGTGCAAACCCCCCCCCCCCCCTCCCCCCAGTTTATTTCCAACTCACTGGGGGAGCAGTCGTCCACGTCGGTCTCACAGGTGAGCCCGTGGTAGCCGGCCCGACAGGAGCACATGAAGCCCCCCATGGTGTTGGTGCAGGCGCCCCGGTTCTTGCAGGGGTTGGAGATGCATTCGTTCACGTCAATGTTACACATCTGACCTGAAGAACCACAACCAAAAAAAACGAATTTCTTGTTATTTGTCGCGTGTGCATACATACAGCATAACAAGTAGCAGTCATCCATGGCCGTGAAATACTTGGATTTCAGGCCTCCTCGCATACTACTACAGGTAAACGATGTAATAAAATACAACAATTTGATACATTCAAATAATAAAATACGCAATAGCACTTACCGCTGGTATTAAAACAAAACAAGCAGCCACAAACTGCTCTCATTAACCACAAGGCTTGAGGCGAAGTAAAGCGACACTGCTAACAAACTAACTGGCTTAAGTCCATTTCAGTTAAGTCTGTTTGACGTGCACACCCTTTAAACAGAGTTCAAGTTGCTTCAGGGATTGCCAACCCCATGACCCTTGCCCTCAATCAAAGAAAGGTAAAAACTCCTGTGAATCTCCCTTCAAGATAACAAACACTATAATCTAAATCTAAATCAGATGACTCGCTGGATGGACTGACCTTGCCAGCCCGTCTGGCAGTTGCACTGGTAGCCCTGGTAGTCGGGCGTGTGGGAGCAGAGGGCGTGGTTGTCGCAGGGGTTGGGCGAGCAGGGGGTGAGCACGTCGGCGCAGGTGGGCCCGCTGTAGGGCAGCTCGCACAGGCAGGTGAAGCTGGCCACGCCGTCCACGCACAAGCCCTTGTTCAGACAGGGGCTGGACGAACACTCGTTGACGTTCACCTGGCACAGGTTACCTGAGAGAGAGGACACACACACACAGGTGTGGTTGAGTTGTTGTGGTGTCGTACGTTTGAATGGGAGATGGTATGTGATGAGGGATTCAATGTGGTGGGTTGTAGTTGTAGGTAACCTCCACTAGGGGGTGGTAGAGCGCTGTATGTCATTGCAATATGGGCACTCAAACTGCTTTGGATTCACAAGGCCGGACTAGAGGTGAGTTTGGAACTGAAATGAAGCGATGCACTGATGCAGAGGTCAAATATCCAATCTTCAGTATTTTCCATCTATTCACTCAGCCGTTCTTGACTAGCAGTCCTGTTTATATAATAACGTGAAGCTGGATCGTTTACTTGCTCCAAAAACAAAATGTAATTCAAATAATACTAAAAACAAAAGCTTGGAATTGTGTGTATTATGAAGTCAAGGCAATTCAGTTACACCAAATCCCAGTTGCACACGGCCACTCCCCCCATCCCACGGCCCAGCGCGAGGCGTCCCGGGGCTCCTCACCTCTAAAGCCCTGGCGACACTTGCAGTTGAAGCCGTTGAGCTGGTCGATGCACAAGCCGGCGTTCTGACAGGGGCTGGGCAGGCAGTCGTTCCTGTCCGATTCGCAGTTCTTCCCCACCCATCCCGGCTCACAGTCGCACCGGTACCTGGAGAGAGAGAGAGAGAGAGATGGCGGGGATAAGTTCAGCTGTACGTTTATGGTCCTCTCCCTCCTTGACCAGTTGAACTCATCTTGCTTATGCTGGGTTACAAATATGAACGCTAAATGATAACAAATGAATCCATTGAAAACTTATTTAGAATGACATATAGAATAAGATTTGCATATTAGTTCAATTGTGTATTAGTGCCAATGTTGTTAGCATGCCAGCGGGGATGATCCACTGCCTGGCGTGGATCCACATCGTCGACAGCCGTCAAGCAGGTGGACCACCTCTAAACGTTTTCCTCTGCGTACCCGTTGATGTCGTCCCTGCAGATCCCGTGCAGGCAGGGCCCGCTGCCGCACTCGTCCACCTGGGAGTAGCAGTACGGCGGCTTGAAGCCCACCGGACACATGCAGTGGAAGCCGTTCTCCTCGTCCACGCACGTGCCGCCGTTCCTGCACGGCCCCGACGCACACTCGTCTATCTGCACGTTGCACTTTGAACCTGTGGCGAGAGGGAGGTGGAGAACGTGAGTGAGTGGTTCTGTGAAGGGACACACACACACACACACACACACACACTGAGGAATGACACTGCACTGGTGGGAGGGCGGGGTTGATTCAGTGTTATCGTTGGGTTTTTTGGTTTACCGGTGAAGCCGGGCTTGCAGACGCAGTCGTAGCGGTTGATGCCGTCTTTGCAGATGCCGTAGTCACACGGGCTGCTGGCGCACTCGTCCACGTTGATCTCGCAGTTGGCGCCTGCGAATGTTAGAAAGGGCGAGTTTAGAAGCGTTTACTAAACGTTAAGCAAACTACAGTCTGCTAAACACATATACTGATGCATACTAACAACTGTTTCAGTTGTGCGGACGAAAACGAGTTAATCAGGAGTTCCCTAACGAGTGCAGCCGTGTTTGACGCACGCGATCAAAACCCTTCCCAAGCGGTTGAGCCGAGCGCCCCCGGGGGGGTCTAGACAGAGGGAACTACGTACCCGAGGTGCCGTGCTGGCACTGGCAGATGTACTTGTTGACCAGGTCCACGCACTTGCCGCCGTTCTGGCAGGGGTTGCTGTGGCACTCGTTGAGCTGGTTCTCGCAGCGGTAGCCGGTGTAGCCCGCGTCGCACTGGCACGTGTAGCTGGCGATGCCGTCCATGCAGGTGCCGTGGTGGCAGGGGTCCGGCTGGCAGTTGTTGATGTTGCTCTCGCACAGGGTGCCTTCGTAGCCTGAGGTTGGGGAATGAGGGTAGAGGGTGGGGGGTTAATAATGAGGTAAATATATTTATAATCAGGAACTACTGAGATGAAAAAAAGATATGAGGGAAAATAATGAGCGTAAAACCCGGACCGCTTCAACTACAATTTACTTTTATGCGCCGGAACAACACTACCTTTTCACTGTACTACTATGAAACACCCTTAATTTTTATGCTATTTCAACATTCTCTCTCTCTCTCTCTCTCTCTCTCTCTCTCTCTCTCTCTCTCTCTCTCTCTCTCTCTCTCTATTAGCGCCTCTACAGTTTGGGGGCCTGTTCCTGGCGGTTACCATGCCAACAGGGCCTGAGAAACAACCGAGGGGAGGTGTGTGTGTGTGTGTGCGCAACATGTGTGCGGTGCTGAGTTTGGGCAGAGCAGTTGAAAGGAGGGTCCCTGCACGGGGCATCCCAGTCGCCCTTTTGTTCTGGGCGGCGGAGCCGAACAATAGGCCTCGCTACGTCAAACAGGGCCACTTCACTCAACAGAGTGGGGGCCCACAAACAGAGGGGATAGCAAGCAGCTGGTCCCTGAAACAATGAGCCAGTCTCACCCCCCCCTCCCCCTTACTCTCCCCCCACCCCAGCCCCCCATAGGCCCAAACAAACAAAAAAAAGAGTTAATGCTCACATACTGACTTGGCCCTGCTTCAACCCTTCAGTTAGCCAATGAGGGCCTTCTGCACTGTCAAGATTTCTTGAATTATTTTTATTCCTGTACATTAACGTGTCCATGGGGAGGAGTTTCGCTCTATGTATGTGTTAGTGTGTGTGTGTTCATGTAAGACAATGCATGTGTGTGTGTGTGTGTGTGTGTGTGTGTGTGTGTGTGTGTGTGTGTGTGTGTGTGTGTGTGTGTGTGTGTGTGTGTGTGTCTGTGGGAGGGTCTGAGTGTGTGAGGGCATGTGTAAGCGAGTGGAGGGATGAGCAGATGTCGGGGGTGGGGTGGGTTGATGACCATGGCTGCCTCTCCAGCATCTGCTGGCCCTGGGTGACCCTGTGATCCTTAGGGCCCGATGGGTGGGAACACGGGGGGATTAGGGGCCTCAAGTCAGTCTGCCGGGGGCCAAACAGACATCTAGAGAACCTGCTGACCCATCCAGCCCTCCCCGACCCCCAACCCCCCCCCCACCACATCCCTACTCCTCCACCTCCTGCTCCCCAAAGATCACAGAGACAGGACAGGGGCCCAGGTGAGCACGGCTCTGCCTTTACACCCGACACACACATAAACACACACACACACACACACACACACACACAGGGACCACCAATCGGCGGGAGGTTGGAGACACCCACCTTCGGCGCAGCGGCACTCGTATCCGTTGGGCCGGTCGTAGCACTTGGCTCCGTTCTGGCAGGGGGTGCTGGCGCACTCGTCCACGTCGATCTGACACATGGTGCCGGTGAAGCCTGGGACGGGCAAACACAGAGGTGAGGGGGGTCAGGGAGAAGAGGGGTGTCGGTACCCCCACCCCACCCCAGAGGTCGGAGGGGCAGCGCTCTCCCCTTTTCTGGCCAAAGAGGGCAGCGATCCAGGGGGGGGTGGGGGGTCTTAGTGAAGGCCGGCCAAGGTCGTGACGGCGATCGCCTTAACTGGTTAAGGACCTGTCACATGTGCACTTGATCGACATGCCGGGATGAGCGGCCGTCAATTGTTTTCGCCCCGCGCGGCCTGTGACCTTGTGAGAAGACACAAGGAGAGGAAGAGGAGCTCCCCTCGACCCGGGAATCGGAGTCGACCGTGTAACTCCCATTTCTGGGGAGGTGCGAGGGTGGGTGGGAGGGGGTTTGCTTGGTTATTCGGGGGCTGTTTGCGTGCGGGGTGTGCAATACGCACGACTACGAGCGTGTGGCATAAACGACATGCAGTTAGTCACATCATTCGTGACTCGAGGTTTCCCTCCTGCATCTCGGAGAGTCGGCGCTACTGTGCGTCCTGGAATGCCTCCGGGGACACGGTGAGTGACGACCGCTCCGAGGAATGCAACGCATGTCAGGAGCCATGAGGCTGGCTGCACTTTCCCCCCCCCCCAACGTTGTTAACCAATGCATACGTCTTTATAAGTTCTGGAGCATTGCCTCCTGTCCGGACGGCGCGACACTACGAAGAGCGATGGGAGCGCTACTATCGGTTGTGGATTATGTTTCAGGGGGTGGATTTGTTTTCCCCTTGCGAGGGAAGGGGTGGTGAAAAAGAAAAAAAGGGAAAAAACCATGAGAAAGTGAGAAGGCCCGGACAGTTTGGGCACGGCGCCCAGAGCCGGGTGAAGTGCCGCATTGGTGGGTAGAGGCTGCCCCTGTTGATTAACAGTGTGAGGATAGCCTGTGTATTGGATGGGAGGGTGAGGGGGGGGGTGCAGGCAGTGGGGGCTTGGGATGGGTTGTAGGGGTTAGAGGAGGAGGAGGGGTGAGGGGGGTGAGACAGTGGAATTGTTTTCTTTCTTGGGGGTGGGAGGGGGAACCCTCCCCTCCCTTCCTGCATCAGCTCCGCTGGCTCAATAGCGACATGGAAGGGGGGGGGAGGGGAGGGGAGGGGGTTGTCTGTCCCAGATGTAAATTGCGGAGAGCTTGGAAAAGAATCTCATTAGGGAGGACTGCTGTTCCCCCCACCGCCGAGGGAGGGAGAGGGAGACTGCTGCCCCTGCCACATTCCGCCACAGAGGAGGGGGGGGGGGGGGGGGGGAAGGGAGAGAGAAAGGGGAGGGAGGCGGGCGTGGGGTCACAATAAACTCTTTGTTCAGGCAAGAGGACAGGCAGCTTTTGGGGACTGGGCTCTCTATTTTTATATTTTTTCACGAGTGGTGGCTCTGAATGCCAGCCAGCGCAAGCAGCCTGGCCGCTGGGGGGGGGGTTGGCCTTGGGGGTGGAGGTGGGAGCCCCTAGCGAGGACGTGGGGAGGTGGGAAGGGAGGAGGTGACGGGGGCGACCAGCGCGGCGGACCTACCTGGCTGACACTTGCAGGTGAAGCCGTTGACCATGTCGCGGCAGTGGCCGTCGTTGGCGCACGGGTTGCTCTCGCAGTCGTCCACGTCGACCTCACAGTAGGTGCCCATGTAGCCTGCAGGGGGGACATAGGGGTTGTGAAAATTCAACACACAGAAAAATAAACAGGACAAGCAAATAGTGGCCAGTAGACGGGGTACATCGATGGAGACTTTAGCTTCCATTTCATCCCACTGTTGTGTGTGGGTGTGTGTGTGTGTGTGTGTGTGTGTGTGTGTGTGTGTGTGTGTGTGTGTGTGTGTGTGTGTGTGTGTGTGTGTGTGTGTGTGTGTGTGTGTGTGTGTGTGTGTGTTAGAGCCACTGAGGGCACGGCCTGCTAAACTAGGTGTTTAACGAGCCGGTAGGAAACTGCTCTCCCCCTCACAGGAGGAGGAGAGAAAGGCTTTTTTAATCAAACTATCGGCGGAAACAACCAAAGGGGCAAAAAGAACAATACTGCATCAAAGCCTCCAGAACACAAACTCCTGATCCCACTGTACTGAGCTGAATCGCCACAGCACCTTACTAGTGTCCAATGAGCGCTACGCCTCCTTGGGTCAAACCCCTCACTTAGCCCGACCCCGTCACGTATTCACTGTAATGGAGGGCTCCTCTCTTGAGGTGAGGCAGAGGGTAGCCGGCTAGTGGGAGGCCGGTGTGTGAGTGTGTGTGTGTCTGTGTGTGTGTGTGTCTGTGTGTGTGTGGAATCGGGACACAATCAGCAACGCCGCGCAAGCTTCGCCAGGCTAGCCGCTGATGATGATGAGGAGGAGGAGGAGGAGAAGGTGGGAGGAAGGGCCCTGTCTGAGGAGGCGGGGGTAGATGAGAGGGATGGGAGGGTGTAGGGGGGGGAGTGTGTGTGGGGGGGGTGGGGGGGGGGATGAGGGTTGGTGGATGGGGGGGTCTGGGAAAAAGGCCTCTCTGCCTCTCTGTGTGTATGAGGGGTGCAAAGTGGAGCACAGAGGGCCCCCATTGTTCGGCTCCATTCCCACCACTCCACGGCTCATTAGTATTCACAGCACACTCCTCCCCCCCTTGCGCCTCGGCCCTCTCTCCCACCCCAGCCCTATAGAGCAAGCTCCCAGCTCTAATTTGTATAGTCCCCAAAACCCCAGGATGCATGCGGGACTACGTGTGAGAGTTCCACTGAGGGGCTTTTTTTTTTTTTTTTTTCTTCTGGGTTTTGTTTTGTTTTGTTGTGTCGTCAATGAGCGTCCAGACCGAAACTCCGCTTCACTGTCTGGCGCGTTGACACCAAAGGAAAAGCCTCTATTACCGACGACATCAAAGCACGCCCCAGAGCGCGCGCGTTACATAACTTTTTTGCGGCGCGAGTTATCACAGTGGAACACCCTTCGGACACCTTATCCCCGATCAACCTACTCCCGGGGGTACCCCTTAGGGTTGCTTTCGGTGAAACTCGGGGGGGGGGGGGCAATAATAATCAACTACATTTTTGGACGTTTTTAATCCAAAGTGTGAGTGTGTACGTTCTTGACACAGGTTGCGTGGGAGCACACTACGCATGCATCGAAGCAGAAGCGTACCTGGCATGCAGATGCAGGTGAACTCTCCGATGCGGTCCAGGCAGGTGGCGTCGTTCTGGCAGGGCATGGAGAGGCACTCGTTGATGTCGATCTCGCAGCGGGGGCCGGCGTAGCCCCGGCCGCACTGGCACTGGAAGGATCCCTCGGTGTTGACGCACTTCCCGAAGTGCTCGCAGGGGTTGGCGCCTGGGCGTGCACCAGGTGAGAAGGACATCATCGTCAGAGGCAGTACAAGGGGTATGGTGTACACATTGCGTTCTGTTTGTATGATTGTTATTGTTTGTATTTTGTCTGAATGCGACACGGTGCAGCCTGAGTATGATTTTATTTTAGAATCAGCAGAATAGTGAAAAAGAATGAAAAAGTCGACACAAATACTAAATAAAAAATACGAGATGAATAAGAATATAGTTCATAAATAAACTTAAATAAAGAATTACAAAGGGAATTATCAACTATAATAAATTAACAATTGAGAAAGGATGATGGCCAAAGTACGGACAAAGGCCAGACGGAAATGGAGCCCATCTAAAACACTCACCAATGGAGCACTCATCCATGTCCTGGTTGCAGGCCCCTCCCACAAAGCCAGCAGGGCAGGTGCAAATGGCTCGGCCATTCAGGGGGTTGGTGTCGCAGACCGCCCCCTCGTTACATGGGTTACTAACACAGGCGTCATCGAGGTGGCACAGAAGACCTGAGGGGGAGGGCCACAGGGATTTACCGTACGTTATCCATACGATTATAGGCCGATCGCGGAGGCAACTATATAGAGAGAGTGAAAGAGAGAGAGAGTGAAAGAGAGAGAGAGAGAGAGAGACGACAAGAGAGAGACAGATAGAGAGAAAGACAGATAGAGAGAAAGACAAAGAGAGACAGATAGAGAGAAAGACAAAGAGAGACAGATAGAGAGAAAGACAAAGAGAGACAGATAGAGAGAAAGACAAAGAGAGACAGAGAGAGAGACCGTGGTGCCCACCTGTTTTCCCGACGGGACACTCGCAGAAGAAGGAGGCCACTCGGTCGTGGCACGTGGCGCCGTTGAAGCAGACGGCGATGGCGCAGTCGTCGATGTTCTCGCTGCAGTCGTCGCCGGTCCAGCCATTGACGCACACGCAGGTGTGGCCGCCGATGATGTTGAAGCAGGTGCCGCCGTTGTGGCAGGCGTTGGGCTGCATCAGGCACTCGTTCACGTCCTCCACGCAGTACTGGCCTGAAGGGATGGGTTTGCGTTCGTCAGCTCTTTTTTAATACAGGCATTTGCTTTCTATACGACTACTCGAGTCAATTTGATTTGTATAGCCCATAATAGTATTTACAGACTCGTATGGCTTTACAGGCCATGTTCCATGACCCCGCCAGTAGACATAGCCCACCAAAATAGCAGAAATATATATACATAAATAAAGAAATAATGAGGATGAAAGAAGGCTTGAAGGAGCACACAGAAAGAGGGATCTCTCCCTCGGGGGACAGTTCGGAGTTGCCATAATAGACGTGTTTCTGACTGGGTATAGGTGGTTATTCCTACCTGTCCACTCTGGAGCACACTGGCAGTTGTACGTGTTGACTCCATCCACACAAATGCCTCCGTTCATACACTTATGTCCCGGGCAGTCGTCCACGTTATTCTCACAGTTGTGCCCCGCGAACCCTGGGGTCAAAGAGAAAAGCAAAGGATGGAAAGAGTTGACAAAAAACATAAGTATAATTCAAATTGCTCTCCCTCAGTGTGCATAAACCAAACAGAAGTCCGCCCACCCCGGACCCCCCTTGACAACCACTTAGCAGCATTACAACTCCCTAACTCCTGTCATGGCTTTCCCATGGTGGTGGTGGTGGGGATGAGAGTCCGCAACGCGGGGCAGTAAAAGACGTGCGGCGTGAGGGGGGGAGTGTTTACGTCTTCCCATGGCCCGGTTCCCAGAGCCCGAGCGCCAACCGCCAGCGCTCTCTTGCCCCAGAGGTCCGCGCTCCCTGCAGTGTTTGCTTGTTTTATCATCTCTCGCAGTTTCAATGACTTCCTCTCTGGCAGGAGACATTTCCTGTCCGCTCCCCAGAGGGAAGCCAGAAGGCCCATAAACTTAAATCCCTCCCGCGCGGAGCGGCCGCGGCATGAGAGCGTGCGGGGGCTGCGTGGGTTGACTCCCACGCCGTCCCATCCCCATCTCCCACCGAGTTCTATTAATAGCAGCACGCTGACCCCCCCCCCCCCCCCCCCTCCACTGTAACCCCAAACAAGCGTCGGGAGTGCAAGTCCCAGATCTGTGTGTGTACGTGCTACGTCATAAGCCTGGGAAAGGCCTGGCCCCTATAGCGCCGGTAGTGGGACGTGGGAAAACAGTGGGAGAACGCTTCGGAAAATCTGGATTTGGTTTAGTGTTAGGCATGTCGGGGAGTGTGTTGACACAATGTGTTTTTAGAACAATAACAGAATGGCAGCCGGTCGTACCTGGCAGGCAGGCGCACTCGTAGGTGTGGTCGCTGGTCTGGCGACACGTCCCGCCGTTGAGGCACTGGGAGGGCGCGCAGGGCAGGGTGGCCACCTCGCAGGCGCGCCCGCTGTAGCCCGGCGGGCACTGGCAGCGGTAGGAGCCATGGTTGTTGATGCAGAGGCCGGCGTTCAGGCACAGGCCCGGCTTGCGGCACTCGTCCACGTCGCTGCGGCAGTTCTTGCCCTGGAAGCCCGGCGGGCAGGAGCAGTTGTACTGGCTGTTCCAGTTGGCGCACCTGGCCCCGTTGGCGCAGGGGCTGGTGGCGCAGGCGTCAACCAGGCCGCAGTCCTGGCCTACGCGGGTCGGAGACGATGGACAAAAAACATGTCAAAATGTGTGGAAGCATTTGACAACGACAGCAAAAAGGATTGGGTATCCTGTTCTCTACACAGGCGTTTTTCCTTTGGTCGCCGTTCAGGTGCAGGTTGATTTCACACGGCCGTACCTCTGAAACCCCGCTGGCACACGCAGCTGTACTGGGGGACTCCGTTCAACAACTGGCTTTTGCACGCCCCTCCGTTCAAACAGGGCGAGCGGTGACAAGGGTCCAGCTGCCTGCAGAGAGGTCCCATGAAGCCCGGCCGGCATCTGAACAGAACACACACACACACACAGACACACACACACACACACACACAGACACACACACACACACACACACACACACACACACACACACACACACACACACACACACACACACACACACACACACACACACACACACACACACACACACACACACACACACACAGACACATATACATGTTAGATGAGATGAGGCATTTGGGACACTTTTGTGAAAAACTACCATCAAAGTTTGCTGCTGCCGAAGCCAATGCAGCCTCCATTCTCACAATGATGCATGAGGTTCCTCTGGACCTTTGGCAGCAACTGACCACCCCCCCCCCCCTCCCCCCCGACACCTTGGCAAGGCTTGGTGCCTTGCTCATTGCTTGGCAGCGGAGGTGCCCCGGGGGGAGTTGGACTGGACTGCGTCGGGCTTACAGCAAAACTTGGTTTTTCCCCTCCCTTTCGAAACCATTCATAAAGCAACAGGCTGTGAATTGGATGAATGAGACACATGTACACAGCAACCGCAAACACAGGCCGGCCTTGTTTAGAAGCAGATACGGGCAGTCTCTCCCTTCTCGGTCTTTAGTGTGCTTTTCTACGAAAGAGACACGATTGTGCACGACTCTCAGGTCACTCTTGCTTCCCTCTCGCCTTGAGTCACTTCCAGCTGGGAAAGCTCCCTCTCTCCATGTCTGCTTACATTCCTACACTATGAGGGTTTTTCCGCACTTCGGAGCTCGCTCCTGTTCTCATACATTGACGAGAGCAGCACACCCAGAAACAAAACACTGGGAAGCCCTTTTTTCTTCTTCCTCTTCTTCAAAAAGTAAAATCGCAGAGAGCTACATTTACACAATCTGAAAAAAATGTCTTCCCGAACATCAGCGTCGTCGACGCGTCCTCGCTTCGTCATCTTGATGAATAACTTGACCTTAATGTTCTTTTAATCGCTCTTTAAAGGGGCCTTGGGGAGCTGGGGGCAGGGGTTGGACCGGTAACTCTACACCCCCAGAGAGAGCTCCTGCCTGGGGACGGGCCGTTTGATGCTGATGACAGGGCGGGCTATGGCGGGAGTCCCGGGACCCTCTGGGCCCTCCCTGGGGCCATCTCTCTCTCTCTCTCTCTCTCTCGCTCACCGAGGGAGAGAAACCCCTGGGCAGGAATCACAATGCGTTTCCCCCTCGTGAGTAGCAGACATTCAGACAAGGGGGTTGTTTTTCACCTTTTATTGTGGTTGTGATCCCCCCGGGCTACACCTCCTCTTTAATCTACACCTCACCCTGTCATAAGCTCTTAAAACAAACAAGCGTGCTCCGGGGTATTCGCGGATTAATGTAAGAAATAGATCCAGACGCAGCACCCAAATATCTGCTTTGTTTCTAGCCACTTTGTGCTATATCTCTCTCCTCCCCCTCCCCTCCTCCCGTCTCTCTCTCCCCAGACTCCGGCCCGTCCGTTAAATACGAAACTCCACTTGCTGCGGCCATGTTACGAGAGAGTGCGAACAAATCTCATCCATCTGCAAAACTCTGCACCCCACCCATTTGCTGGCTCGGCTTCCCCCTCACCCCGCCCCCCCCCTTTCCACAGTCCCTCCCTCACTCCCTCCCTCCCGCCTTCCCTTACCCCCGTCTCCCCCTGCACGCTGAGAGGTCAAATGCCAGAGGTCTCCAGTCTGATTGTGATGATAATGTCAGTCAGGCAGGGGAGGGAGGGGGTGGTGGCACAGGAGCGTGGGGTTCGGCGGAGAGGAGGAGGGAGGAGTGTGGGTGGGGGCTGGGGGGAGGGGAGGAGGAGGAAAGGAGAGGGGCAGGCAGGGAGAATGTCATGTCATATTTCCTGTAATCCCCCCGTCTCCTGCTCTGAAAACACTCGCGCTCACTGTGAATCCACACATCCCCGTTGCCCGGGCAACCTTACAGACGAACAAGCAAGCCCCCCCGACACCCTACCAAATCACCCAGCGCCCCCCTCCCGTCCCCTTGGTTATTTGTCATGGCGTGGCTGGGTTTATTTAGAGGCAAATTAACTATGTCTGGAATCTAGGGTGTCACCAAAAAATGAAACCAAGTGGTGGGCACAAAGAGGGCTTTCGAGGGGCCGCAGGAAGAGCGCCTGCTTAGACGGCTGAAAACCACAACACAGACTGACAGTCAAACTATGCTTGGGCCATTCGGTACTCCGGACCATTTCACCGCTGAATAAAGCTTAAGAGCTACAGTCTTAACGGCAGTCCGTTGGCCTCCTCCTTCTCCTCCAAAAGGCCAACACAAGTCTTTATGGGAAGAGAATAACTTACAGCTGCTTCTAGGAAGGGTTGTGGCGGGCTGTGTGGCTCTGCATGTTCGATACAATCAGAGCTGACGGAAGGAAACTGCCAACAAAACGCAGAGGTAATCGGGACAAATTATATCAGTGTGGCAATTAGGGGAGGGAAAAAGTTTTGAGGAGGAAGTGCGCGAAGGAATCAGTGTGTGTTCTGGAAGAGCTCGCTCAAGAACGGCCCTGGCTGGAACGGAGCGCTCAGTTATTTGTCCTCCAAAAACACGGAGCCCGGCAGCCGAAACACATTCTTTTGTCTAGACCTGAACCGCGGCCAACATGCTACTCCCATAACACACTAGTCTAGCACGCTCTATCAGGGGGGAGAGAGAGAGAGAGAGAGAGAGAGAGAGAGAGAGAGAGAGAGAGAGAGAGAGAGAGAGAGAGAGAGAGAGAGAGAGAGAGAGAGAGAGAGAGAGAGAGAGAGAGAGAGAGAGAGAGAGAGAGAGACTCAGAGACAGCTCTTTTCCTTTTTTCTCTCCTTGCACCTGAGAATAGCCCTTATCAGTGGGCTCTTAACGCCCTTGTGGACTCCAGGAGCTGCACCTCCCTGCACCTCGTGGATGGGGACAGCAGGTGTGACTGCAGAGGGCTGCGGTGTTGAGCAACGAGTCCCCGTGATCCATCGGGGACAGGAGGGGGGGGGGGGGGATTTGGACCTGGGTAATCTCTTTGCGTCATAACAAGTATGAGGGCCCACGCCAGCTGCAGTCTCCGGCACCATGCATCTGTCCGCATCTGTCAGCGGCCGGACTCTGGATGTCTGGCATGTGCCTGTGTTGATAGGCTTTACGCTATAACAATGCTATGTGGACAAGCACACAGGGATTCCAGCCCAGCGCTAGACTCACAAGGCCCCCGATGCACACACAGGCTGTCGCACACACACTCTCAGTACGATATGAAACACACCAAAAAACGCATGCATAAGTCACTCTTAACTGATGCAACTTCTGGGGGGAGTTTTAGTAACGGCATTGCTGTAACACCGCAAAGCAAACAACCTCTTGCGACATGCATCACAGAGCACACCGCACACACCCACGCGGCAGGCAGGGACTTACAAGCGTCGTGAACTCATAAAAGAGGTGGAGGTCCACACTGAGAAGGCATTTCAAAAGAAGTGAGAGGGGAAAAAAAGATTTAAAACTTTTAAACAATGCCATCCTGTATGTTGTTGTTGATTGTTGTTTTTCTGTGTGTTTCCTCTCTTCCCCAGGGTTGCGTTGTTCCCTTGTTCCCTTTCGATAAAAGCCCTTTTGATTTATGCGTGTGAATCGTGGCACCTACACACTGGCCTGTGTAACACAACGCCAGTCTTCCTGTTCGCTGGGTCATTGCGGCGGGGGGGGGGGGGGGGTAACCTGAGCTCATCCTCTTCCCCACAATAGCTCGCTCCTCGGCCCGGGGTCGTGGAGGCGACTCACCTGTGGACTGTGGGCTGTAATCTCGGACACGGTTCATACACCCAGCTGCGTTCTTTTCACTGAAACAGCAGAGGAGAACACTCACGTTTCTCCCAAACTAAATGGACAATGACACACCGGGAGCACACCGGAATCACACCTCATGGAACGTAAGGAGGGAGTAGAACGTGGTTGGATTTTCTCGCGTTCACTTTCTGCAGAGAAAATGTTAATTGTTGAAACACCTCAGACAAAAATGTCTCTGTGAGTCTGCAGCTTGCACGTAACAGGGTTGAGGAAAAAAGCAGTAGTTTCTTCAGTCCTTTGTGAGAGTCCATACTAACACCACACTGCCAACAAGAGCACCCCCCCCTCCTACCCAGAAACCCCTCTTCTGCTCGGCTCTCTCCACATCTAGGCTCTCCCCTTTCTCAGCAAAGAGCTAGATTGGGGGTTGGGTAGCGTTTTGTGGCCCAAATAAAGGAGCCAAAGTAGTCAGAACCCCTTTGTGTGAGGGTGGGGTGGGGGGGTGGAGGGGGGGGGGGGGGTTGAGGGAGGCGGGGGTGTAGGGGGGCAGTGACCCAAACAGCCAGTCTTTTAGGTCTGAGTTTACATGGACCAACAGTCCTGTGCGGTAGCCTGGCAACAGTAACCCATGGTGGGGTAGCAATAGACAGCGAGCGAGAGGGAGGGGACTCGGGGTGTGGGGAGGTTTCATGAGGACAGTGTGAGAACTTTAAAGGGACCTTCGCAGGTACGATTTGGTGCACACGTGATGCCGATTCACACTGATCACTAGTCGCTTCTCGGAAGAAGAGAAAACAGGCTGTGTGTTCTACGAATTTCACAGTTTGAAGTCCAAAGTTTACTTTTAACAATGGTGCTTCGGCAGACAATGGGTGTATTGAAATCTCCAGAAGGCGGTTTCCCCTGCACCCCCATTGCATGAATATTAACTATGTGAACATCAGCACAATTAACTTTTTCCCAAAGAAACGCAAATATTAATGTTCAAAAGAAGGAGATTGTGCAATTTAGGTTTTTAGGGAGAGAGATAGTATTCAACTAAAAAAACTTGGGGGCCTATTTCTCTGCATGGCGAAGTGACCATGCAGAAATTGTCACAAATAAGTCACACCTCCATGAGAAAACAAAAATTATAATATATAGTTTATTTTTGTGGAATCCACTTTCCTTAAGAAATGTTCTTGAAATTTTAGAGTAAAGAAATAGTCCTCCTTGACATTTTTGGAATAGTAAGCCATTTGCCCATAACCACACTGCATGGATCCCAGGGTTGAGGGCTTTCAAAGCATTCCTCATCAGACACAAACCACCAAAACCCCACCCACCCCTCCACCTAAACTGAACCAGACTTCTGGAAAAACATTGAAATAAATACGTAAGAACGTTTCTTGCCCAAATAAAAGAGCAACACCAAAACCTTTCCAAGGTATTTGGGCCAACATTCTGGGACAAAAGTAACATCCATATGAAATTTTCTATGGCCTTTGTAACACTCACACCCTAGCCCGGTTTTTTATTTGTTCACTGTATGTGCTTCCACAACGTGAAGTGCAAGAGGAGTGGAATAAGGAATCCAGCTGACATTAATAAAATCACACCGTTAGAGTTTATGGCTAATGGTAAAAACTGTGCAACACATTGACCAAGTTCCAACCCAACTCTCAAACATGTTCATGAAGTCTAGGGTTTCTTAATAACACACAGCTTCACTTTGATAAGGCGCGATTAACCGGCGTGAACCCATAAAACACTGGAGACCTTTCAAATAATGGGTGTGATTCCCGCTTATCTTCTAAGACATCTTTAAAACATCAAAAAGCAAATAACCGTAGCGTGGGAACGCTCTGACGTTGTCTTGCCTTGCCTTGTATTAAGAGTGTTGCACACATTTAGCCAAAATGTTGCTCCGATCTCAGGTTCCCACCAATTATTATGCCTGGAAAATGTAGCTTTATGGAAAAATAAAGATCCTTTCCTTCAGATGTCAGAGAGATGGATTTTTCTTGAGTGGATGAAGAGTCATGGTGCCCAAAATGAGACTCAAGAGACCAGACTTATCCCATTCTAAGCATGCGGTTGAGACATGCGTCTCCAAATTGACTAATCATAACGTGAATCATGGCCAGGCCTTCCTTCTGCCAGCTAAACGATAACAAAATGTCTGACCGTTGACTTGACGTGAATGTGTGCGTGCAGGAGTGTTTCTCTCCCCTTGTGAACTCATAGTCATAATAGCTTGTAATGACTTTTCTTCTGGTAAATGATTTGTGCTCGCATCATGGGACCGATGTTAGTCGTTTGGTATAAGAGAAGGAGGAGAAGGAAGAAAATGAACAGGGGATGTCCGCTTTGATTTGAAACCTGAAGGACACGATTAAAGGCCCAGTTAGATAGAGTTACTCGAACTACGCAGATAGAGAGAGGATGTGTGTCCTTTGGGGGGAGGGTCAGAAGGCACCACTTCCTGCGAAGAGGGCCTGGGAAACCACAAGTCGCGTACTCTTTTAAAAACATTTTTGCTGCTCATGTCCCCCGAGAGAAAGTGGGACCACCAGCTACCTTTGATGATCCAAACTTCCGTCACCACAACTTTCCCATCCTCTTTCTACAAGCCGCCCTTCCCATTCATCGCCTACCACCAACAGGGGGTTTGCTCCTTCTGAGCCCAGTTGGACCCTGGCATGACCGATGGCTCCATCTCCCTGTCAGGCCGTCCTGACTGATGAGTTGGGCTGCTACGTCGGGCTCACAAAATGGCAGAGCAACTAATTGCAAATCAAACAGGCCATTCCAAGCATGCCTTTTCTTCAATGACACTGGACTGATGGCATTGTTTGAAGGCATTCCTGAGTTGACTGCCACAGGGAATGGATGGAAGCGGTGGACAATAACCTGAAAGCCACGCACGGACGGCATGAAACCTACAAGGCATTCCTTTCTAATCCGCCGTAGAAACACCAAAGAGAAAAACATGCCCGGTGGTGCTCTCTGGGCAAACAACACAATGTAAACAGTGGTTGTTTTGTTGCTATCCATGAGTAAGCATATACATGAATATGTTACACACTGGCGTGGAGACCACGACTTCATGACGAGGAACAAAGTCTCAATGCTATTGTTGCTGAATTGAAAATAAATAATAAGAGACCAGTTCACGTGAATTCAAACTACGATTAAAGTAACGTTTCCCGGCTTTCAGCAAACAGTAAATGAAAGCAGGGGAGACGGTCCGGGGACGGACCCCCTGGCACAACTTGCGGTACAACATCGACAATGGCTTCAGTGTCTTCTCCATGTCAGGATCTTAAGCTGTCCTCCTCGTGGAGTCTAGAAGCTACCCATAGGGTCATTAAAATACAACACTCAAGATTTATAGGCTCACTTCCCGACCAAGGTCAAGGCCAAGGCGGCAATAACATACAGAGAGCCACTGTATCGCCCGCTGAGCACAAAATAGATGGTTAATCATTTTTGTACGGTGATATGAGGAGAGGGAATGTAATCTGGGATGTGCCACTGAGAGGGCCAGAGGCAGACAGAGAGGGAGAGAGAGGGAGAGAGAGGGAGAGGCAGAGGGAGAGAGAGAGAGAGAGAGAGAGAGAGAGAGAGAGAGAGAGAGAGAGAGAGAGAGAGAGAGAGAGAGAGAGAGAGAGAGAGAGAGAGAGAGAGAGAGCAAGTCAGAGCAAGACAGAGAGAGAGAGAAAGAGACACAGAGACCAAGGGAGGGAGGGAGAGAGAGAGAGAGAGAAAGGACTTGTGATACAACAACTTGGCACAATGAGCGGCCCTTTGTTGCGGCTGCACTGTGAGAGATGGAACATATGCTTGTGGAGCTGCCCGTGAGCTACCGGCTCCGTTGCCCCCACGAGCTTGTCTCCCCCAGCATGGGGGGCAGCCGACCGCTCAATGGCAGCACCTGGCCCTACGCTTCCCCCCTTTGTCAAGATCTGACTTCGCTGGATTACCATCACAACATCCACCAGCTGTCCTCTACGCAACCCCCCCCCCCCCCCACCGCCTGCCCTACCACCACCAACACACACACGGACACTTAAAGCCCCCTTTTTTTTTTTACCCCCAACACCCCGCCCAATCCTTCCAGCTGGATCCTCTCTGAATGACACCCTCTCAATCTGCCTAATTATCTCCCCTCCGGGCTCGCCACTGTTGCCCTCTCCGGGGCCGCATTCCACTGGTGGTCTGCGAGGGGGCAGCCCTCCACCAGAAAGCACTTCCTGACCGTTCACCCGGCGGGCGGCCGCACCGTGACGGACAGACTCTCCGCCCTTCAGTGTCAAGTGCAAAAAAATGTGGTGTGAAGTTTTAACAATCTGACACACACACACAGACTTTAAGGGTGGAGGAGGGCAGGTTGGGGGAAAAGCCCTCGTAGCATCCGTCATGACTCGTGACTCGTTTATACATTAGGGGAATGTATTTGGTGCAAGGATTATTATTCTACACGCGTACAAATGAGCTTAAAAAGACAAGATTTGACCATAGCCATTCACCAAATTTCACTTTTTCGTGGTTCTGGTGATCAATCAAGGCCATGTAGCCACCTGTTCACCCGTGCATCAGCCACATCGCCCCTGCTACATCCTAGGGTGTGACTGACTAAAGAGGGCTGGGTGGAACAGGTGTGTGAGGATTACTCTTGTAATCCCGTATCATCTACTCTGGCCTGGATACCCAAGGAGAAGGAACAACACTGCCAGTGACCCATAAAGAGGCATGACGCAGACAGGATGGGCTGGTTTAAGACACAAAGCCAGCCTTCTACCATCCTCCTCCTGGATCTATATTTTATGGCGGTCAAGTCAGAGTTTTCAAGAAGCATAACGCAACAGTCTCGGACAAGGTCAAAGTGGGCCATCGGTAAAGGCACCCTGAGCGTATTCAAGCAAAACCCTCCTCTTTTTTTTTCGTGGAATCCTTTCCCCTGGCCTACTCATCTCGTCCACCGTATCTGCCTCGGTCCACTGTCCCCTTTCTTCTCCACCTCTCCCCACCCTGATTCTCTGGGTGCCGGGTTACAGCCAGGTAACCCAGCGGAAGAAAGGATCCTTTTTTCCCCCCAGTTCGGGATCTCCTGTTACGCCAGGCTCCCTTGGGAAGGGGTGGGGTTGCCTCAACACTCACCTATGTCCAGAACTGATCTGAACCACCCCCCCACCACCACAACCATCCCCCCCACCCCGCCCCGCTCCACTGGCCTGTCCTGCCGTGGTGCCTTCAACCGGGCGGCTGTGGGATGGGAGTGTCCCCTTTCTACTGGACATTCCTTCACTTCACTTTTATAGTGCTCGTCCTGGTTATCTGCATTGCGAATCGTGCGCTTGTGATTAGACAGAAACACACACACACACACACACACACACACACACACACACACACACACACACACACACACACACACACACACACACACACACACACACACACACACACACACACATTGGCTCCCACTCCCCCAACACATCTACACAAGGCGGACAGAAGTTAACCAAACAAAAGGCACATTATGTTTGAAACTGCTAGGGTTTTAATTATTGTATATATGTCATGTAGTGCTACAAGCCCATTAGCCCAGTTGAATGTCTCAGAAAGATCTTTGCCTTATACATTGTGCAGCGTTTGCAAACCGGCCATAAAATTACACATTTACCCATTTAATGACACCGCGTGTCTGGGGCCAGCTAATGATTAAAGAATATAGGAATGTGCCAGCACTAGTTCCTAGCTGCACATATAACCCAGTTACACATTGTTTGAACACACTCATTTCAACTGTCACAATCCTAAAACCGTTGGCTCATTTTGACAAAAAACAGAATTTAAATATAATGTTTTTTTCTAGTTTACTTTTTACTTTGTACTTAACTTTCTTTTTACTATTTGTAAGGGAATGTGCTTCAAATAATGACTTGCCTCAGTTCTGCTTGTGACACATCTCTAGTGTGACCTCTGCATTAAGGTCAAAGGGTGACCCAGGATTAGAGAAAATAGCCTAAATGGACAGTTTTGGAGGGAAGAAACTGGCCACCAGCCAGGTATTGTTTAGCCAATGACAACCCCAGTCTGAAGCACCCACGCATGCTTCCTACACCAAGGGAATAAAAGCTCTAATGACCCCCAGGCAAGCCCACTGTAGGGTCTTTAGATCGGCCCCCTGCCCCCACCCCTCATCCATCGGAAAAACAAAGGCCTTATCTCTGTGGAAAAGATGAGAGCCGAAGCAGAAATCTCACAGAACAGGCGGGAAAAAACAAAACAAGCGAAAAGTGAAAAATTCCGGATAAACCTAAGTTGCGAAATGATCGGTTGCTCATATCGCTTACTGAAAAAAAAAAAATCAGTTATGGTAAAAGCAGTCATTGTAGGAACAGTCAAATGATGTAATTGATGTGGGATCAAAGCGGTTCAACAGGTGCATGAGGTGTTTGAACCAGCTCAACATGCAGAGGCTGGTTGATGCCAACTCTCTAATATGTTGACACATACCCAGGGCTAGTCATGCAGTAAAACACTTTTAAATTGAAAATGGGATATACAGTGTTGTTTTTGAAGATAGCATCTAATCATATCAAATCAACATGACGATGTGAAAACATGTAGACAGAAAGGGTCTGTATTCGTTAATTTGGCAACTGTATGAAGTTTCAATGAAAGACAAGTCAGAGCTGTAGGGAAGGCGTTAGGGAGTACATCCTGGTGGATTAAACACTTACATGCATTTGAAGGGTGATTCTATGCATGTGCCACCATTTTCACACGGTCTGTTTTTTTCCGAGCAGTGGTATCCTGGAATGAAAAGGCACAGTGTGTCAGAGTCAGTTAAACCAACAGCCCTCAAATGCAATCAATATGATGTCACTTTATGTTGACAGGATTAATGGGGAACCGGTTATGTTATCATAAACTCCATAATTTAATCTGTCAATTTAAAATAAAGCTACTCTGGCTGTGGTTGTTCTTCCCACTGTTGGCATTTTGCAAACACACCCGCCAGAGCATTGACTTTCCTTCTTCTGAGCAACCACAGATAACAATTTTGTTTCCAGACAATGAAGATCTGTTTATTGCAAATTCGGCCTGAGTTTGAAAACAATTTAATGCTCAATGATACTTTCTAATTCAACTCATCTTATTAGGTCGCTTGGTGTTGTAAGCAATATAAATGTATTCTTGCAGCAATTACCCCGTCCGCTAAAGAGGATTCAATTGTTTCAGTTGCTTTGTGTAGAGTTGGGGAGGGTGGGAGGGGGGCAAGCCTCGACTCATCACTCCGTTCAATGGCTTATTACACAAATGCTCACCCTACCCCCCAAACCAAACCAATTTGAATTTCCCTTTTAAAATAAGTTAACCAAAATACTAAATGCATTGGAAAGTAATTAGCATCTTAGGCATCAGCTCGTGTCTTTGCTAACGGCCGTTAGACGCTGATAGATTTTTTAAAGTGCATCTATAGGAAGCGGGGGTCTTTAATCTCTCCGTAGTCTAACGTCACTGCGATGCTCCCACGCAAGTGAGTTTTACAACTTTACCTCCATAAACACACCAAACAAGTCGGAGGTGGGTCAGATTAATACTTGTTGAGTAGTCTTTTCGGTCATCGATTTTTTTTTAATTTAGGTACAATTTCCCAGCGCGCAGTAGTAAAATAGATAGGTAGGCTACTTTCACACGTGTGTTTAAAATCATTCAGTCGCAACCGACTTTCAAAAATTAGCCAACTTTTAAAAACTGTATCATATAGTACTTCTTTGTTTTGATGATATATTAATCCACTGTTGGTGTGCATCATAATTAAAACTATTCCCGTTAGAGGAAGGTAGGTATGGATCCCTACGACGTTATTAGAATCAAGTGATATTGTCCAGACATGTAGTCCACATAATAACCGGCTAACTTCACGTTTTTTTTAAGTCATTCACATCGTTGTCTTACCTTCACAATGACAAATTAACAACACAAATGAAAAGATTATCCATTGAATAGTCCCTTCCATTTCGGTGGAAAACTTTCCAATTCTTCTGTCAAATATTAGCAGTGATACATCCTTTTAGAAGTTCACGTGAATGTAAAAGCTCCAAGGTGGATAGGCAATCTTCATATATTGTATTTATTTTTAGCTCAAAGCCAAAAAACAGCCAAGAAAGCGTAGGTCCAACCCCGTAATATCCTCTGCAGCACGGGGACTGCTGCTGTGCGTCTTCACCGACCTCCAGAAACTTTGGAGCAACTTTCTTCTCGCGCTTCCAGTCGCTGGTCCGAGCTGGTATTACTCCGCCTCCTTTTCTCCTCCTTGCCGCACCCCCCTCCCTCGAGACGGCCGCTATTCCACACACAAGTAGTTCGTATTCCTGTGGTATTACCCGATAGTTTTTGGGCCATAGGACTTTACACGCGACGCAGAGATGATTGGCAGACATAAAACCAAAACGTTAGGGAGATATAAGAAGTGTAGGAACGATTTAATTGCCGATAGGTTATAGCCTGGTCTGAGTGATTTCGGTTGTAAGCTGTATGGCTCTAAAGACTTGTTACATTTACACCTTCATCACCTTCCCTAGATATACACTTTTTATAATGATATTTTACGTTTTACATTTACGTTTTATAAATGCACCTGGAGTGTGTTTAAATCCTCCCACACAGGTTTAGTATACAAGTGGCAAACTTAAAGTTTAATGAAAATATAAATGGTTGATTTCCCAGCCATAACAGATAAGATATGAACCTCACTTTGCACTGCTGATTAATCTGGCAAAGTCCCACAGAAGAATTTGAGAAAAATGTGTAATGTATAATTATGACAACTATGTTCACCAATTTGTATCTGTGCCTGAACCTTCTCCTCTTTGATATAGATATGCTTCTACCGAAGGGGCTTTGATATAAATTAATACATTTCAGGCTGTTCATATGCCTCATATCTGTTCAGGTGGTTATAGGCTTAGGAGTCTTTTAAAGAAAAAGAAAAAGCTGTGCTTTTCTACTACGTACCATTCCAAACTCAAACCCTCTTCAATTCACTTCTACCTCTGAAATGTACCAAAAGGAAGTGCAAACTATAGTAACTGTATTAAACTATACACACCGGAGTGCACAATAACCTGTTTGTTACTATGTATTTACATTGGCCTTTCTCTCCCCCCCCCCCCCCCCCCCCCCAGCCCCCACCCCCCCAACCCCAACCCAAACCTCCAATAAGAGCGAGTGCATTCTGTTTACACGGGTGGAAGTGATCAGAGCCGCCATTCTTGTTGTCCCTTGGCCCATGCGCTGGCGTCGCGCTGCGGAACCTCCTTCACGTTCACACCTCCTCCAGCTTATGGCCGGGGCCGCCGCAGCAGACCCTCAGTCTGTGCAGCCGGCGCGTATATAGGGCCCTGGGTTGTTGTTCTGTGCGCCACAGAGCGGAGCCCGTCGCTTACAGAGACAATGGCCGTGATTTGAATGATAAAAGACGCTCGGCATTATGACACAGTTTTCTTTCTGCAAGGGGGATAGAGGAGGAGGGGAGAGGGGGGGGGGGGGGGGGATGGGATGCTGTGGGGGAGAGAAACATGCTAATATTCAAGGACGTCCCCCCCCCCCCCCTTCTGTTCACCCAAACACCCCAACATCACCCCCCCACCCCCCTGCAACCCCCACCCCCCCCCAAAACTCTCGTTCCTGGCCTTGAATAAATTACGTGGGGGGGCATGAATGTGGCTGGCTGGTTTTTGGAGTGAAGTTCGTTAGTGCCTGTGTGACGTCATCTATAGGGGTTCAGTGAAAAGAGACTATGCAGGCCAAACAGACACCTGCCTCGTTTGGCCCATGATAGAGCACTGTGCGCTGCCATGAGTAACATTGTCAATGGCCCAGCCCAGCGATTGTGTTGTGTGGAGCGTTCTCGCTGCACGCTGGGCTCTTCGCAGTCCTTAATTGGACGTGTTTGTGTAATCATCCTCAATTGTGATGGACACTAGCGCTAGACCCAGTGTTGCACTTAAGATATACATGTTGGAGCTGTGTTGTCTCAAAGGTGTTTTATTACAGGCTATTGCTGTATCATGATTAGCTTATTATGATAACAGGTGCTTGTGCATCAGAATGCATCATGCGATTTTTTTGTTGTTGCCATATTGAGGGTCAAGAGTTAGTATTACTTTAAAATCCTAGATCGAAATATACCGGGAACTAGGCTAAGATCTTGCATGAGAAATGCTGATGCAGTTTGAAGCACAAGAATTCTTCGCCATGACAAATTATTATGACAGACATTAATTACTAAACAATGCCCCAAAAAACATTACTACCAACATATTTACTAATAAATGCTACTATGCATTGGGTAAGTAGGGGAGGCGACATTGTAATGGAGCCCAATACTTTATAAAAATATCTTTGCAATGATATTTTTTAACTACTCTTATGTGAAATTATCGCAATATAACGCAATTGTAACATTATTACTATTGTTATGAAACGTATATATCAGGGGTACTCAAGTAGAAATGATGAGGGGCCACAATTTTTTTTTTCAGTGACTCAAGGGGCCGGTCGGTATACGTGTGACTGAGGCCGATATATGCTCTGTTTTAGACGTAACGCGTAAGCACGTAAGATACATAACCCCCCCTTGCGCGGTAAAATATCCCCCCTTACGTGCTTAAGTGCGTCGGCCAAAATTCCTGACTATGCGACTAAAACACTACGGCCCTACGCAGCTCGCAAAGACTGTGATTGGCCAGCTAACCACATCCTTTCAGGAGTCTCACATTTCCGGTTTTACAGCATAAAAGCGCCATTTTTAAAAGGCTGTGACAGAAGCGAATGAAGAATTTTGAAGAAGGAGAAGAAGAAAACACAAGAACGTATTATGATAATTATAAATATAAACAAGCCAGCGATTTCCACTTCCACGCCCACAGATTCGTTCGTTGCTCCCCCTACTGTTCTGGCGGAGAATCCCCTTGCAACACGCGCAATCCTTAAGGAACCTTAAAGGAACCGTAAATCAAAACTTGTCTAAAACAAGTCCCTTGTGTAAATTACGTGCTTACGTCTCTGCGTCGAAAACGACCCTAAATCGGCCTTGACTGCTGCTGAGATGGACTGTCTGCCTCGAGTTTGGGAGGGCTGGAGCGGTCTGTGGCTGGAGTGCTATCTGTTTATCCGTTGCACCCCCAGCCTCCTTATAAGGGTTGCGGCATCCTCTTGACAATGAGATCATAGCACTGCACTTTCATTTGAAATTAACTATCTCTGTATCTCTGCGATATAACATTGGAAATAATACAATTTCCAATGTTAGAAAAATGGCAACATAAGATAACACCAGAATATTATCACCATAGTTGTGGCATTGAGTGGTGAGGGCAGGTGGAGCGGAACCGGGTGATAAATTGCCCTCTAAATTGATGGGTATCATTTCATCTCTAGACTGGTGCCCATAACACATCTGTGTGTCGGTGTGTATGTGTGTTTTATGTGTGTTTATGTGAGTGTGTGCATTTATTTGAGTGTGTGTGTGCCTGCATGCATCTGTGTGTGTGTGTGTGTGTGTGCATTTATGTGAGTGATTGTGTCTGCCTGCATGCGTCTGCGTCTACGTATGTGTGTGTGTGTGTGAGTGCGTGTGTGTGTGTGCGTCTGTGCTTCTGTGTGTTTGCGTGTGTGTGTGTGTGTGTGTGTGTGTGCATGTGTGTGGGTTTGTGTGAGTGTGTATGCGTGGTAGGGTGGGAGTGTGTATGTGTCTGTGTGTGTGTGAGCCAGGTATTTCAGCAATGTTACATCCTGCTGTTCATGAAGTCTTGAATCTTCTTGTGTAACTGGAGTTGGCTGTCACAAAACTTTTAGTGTGCTGTTAAAAAAAACCCTGCATTCCTCTGCCTTTTGTTTTACTTTAAAATAACGGTTTGAGGGAATCTCAAAGATCTGGGTTTAACCTCTGAAACAATACAGAGAAAGGAACTTTAGTAATGTTGCCCAATCCTGTACAATGAACAAGATTGGTCAATCTTGCCCTTGTATTATTTTCACTCCTTTCTTGTCATATTACCGTTCCGAAATTACAACCCTTCTTCACTTTATTTGAATGAAAACATAAACATTGTTCTTCATCTTAAGACAACATCTTTTTATTTTGTCAATGGAATTCAATCTGATATAGTTTATACCTATTATAAAGGTCATAGGCAGTTGTAGGCTATCATTCTATATTTTAAACCCTTTTTACTGTCTCTCTCACACACATGCTGACACACATTCAAAAGCTCACACACACACACACGCACACGCACACGCACGCACGCACGCACACACAAGCACACACACAAGCACTCAAAGAAACATACTCACACACACATACACAAAGAAAGACTCACACACACACACACACGCAGACACCAAACTTAGGGAAAGACTCTCACTAACTCAGACACACAGACACATACGAACAAACACAAACACACACACAGACACACACACACACACGCACACACGTGCAGGCACAGAGAGGGGCAGACTGTGTTTTGTTTGTGTTAGGGGAGACAGTGTGAGAAAGGAAGGGCTGCCGTCAGAGTTCTCGCACGGGACCCAGGGGGGGGGGGGGGGGGAAACTCCAATCAAACAAACAAGATGGTGACAGCAGCCAGGATTTATTACGCTGCTCACTGTTGGGAAGAGAGAGCAGCACTCCCCCAAGCTCTCTCCTTTGAACTCTCATTTGGACGGATCTCAGCGATGCTCACAGGGGATCGGAGCTGCGGATGCGCCGGCTCTCCCCCTGGCGCACCGTAGCACCATCCTTCTGAATGAAGCTGGCCCCACCAGTGTACAGGTACTCGCGTGCCAAAAAACTACAGGGTCAACATTCGAACGAGCCGATTGTCGTTCTCACGCTATCTGATTGAACCTCAATCAAATATCGAAACAGCACACGCGCACAGTCACAAACACACAAACACACACACACACACACACACACACAGATTCAAGCACGGATGCACTCACACGCATTTGCACAAAGTGCGAACCCATAGACACTCACACGCTGTGATGCAACATCACGTTTGTTGTTATCCCCACCTGATGATACTGTACGATGACACGGGGGGGGAAGCATTGAAAGCCACTTAGGGAAGAAGACCACCCACGGGGGTCACAAGAGACATTAGTGCTAACCCAATGCTGTGTCACCCTCTTATCACCCCCCTCCCTTCCCGTATACTCACCCTGCAGGGGAGTAGGCTAACACGTCAGTGTTTTCTTAAGACGATGTCACAAAAACACCGGAGACGTTTCTAACAAGGTGAGGGTAAGGGTTATCTGGTTGATTATCTTTATGACGCGTTAATGACGCGTCGTACCAAAACAAACGTGCATAGAAAACCGTCTCAATCCTTTGATATGCCTCGTGTTGTTTTCAGTGAAAATAAACCGGGAAACCCTAGCAGTGGAGAGTAAGCGGGCCAATCGCAATCCTTTCTTCCCCTCGGTTAAGTCGATGCATATCCATTCTTGGGGAACGTTATCTGCAGGGCCGGTATCGCTGGGCTACGCAGCCGAACGAAAGACCCAAAGACCTCAGACCTGCTTCCGACCTAGTTCAATGACAATTTACCCTGTAACCTGAAGTCAAAGGAAAAAAAAAACATGAAAAAGATGGAAAAAATATAACTGCGGTTATCTAGCACTGTTTATGTTACGCATATTTGACTAAATAATCATAGACTATATTTCATCCAAAAAATATATCTTTATTGACACCATTGGTGTTTCAAACACTAATAAAACTTAAAGTGTTGTACGTTCTTCAATGGTATCTCAATCAATCTCATGTGAGTTGTATGCCCCCGCAGGCATTAGGCAGGTCAAAAGTGCAGCAGATACATTTTCTCCTGTAATGCTCAAAGAGCAAGCCCGCTCTGTGTAATAGCGCTGCTAATAGGCGGTCTCTCTGGACACAGTAAATGTGATGACTTTGCCACCCAGACGAGACTGATTTATGTGGGAAAATCCCTCAGAGCGCCCATGGAGTGTGTGGAGAGGATTAAAGACACTCTTGATAAAAAAACAACAACGTCATGGCCTATCAGCCATCAAGACCCCCTACGGACAGATATTGAGGCCAATCGGAGTTCAGATGTCTGGGCCAATCAGGGCTCCGCTCTCTAGTCTTTATTAACCTGCTGTATCACTGCCTAATAATCTTTTGATCTCCTTATGATCAGGGTTTGGCTGGATAAGTACCCTGACCTTAAGTAGACTGAAACACTGAGCTGAGAAGATTTCTTTGTCCAGTCTCTCTCTCTCTCTCTCTCTCTCTCTCGCTCTCTCTCTCTCTCTCTCTTTCACTCCATCTCTCTCTCTCTTTCTTTCTCTCTCTCGCTTTCATTCTCTCTTACTCTCTCTGGCTCTCTCTCTTTTTTCTCCCACACACAAACACACACACACACACACACACACACACACACACACACACACACACACACACACACACACACACACACACACACACACACACACACACACACACACACACACACACACACACACACACACACACATGCCCATTTGCACGTGCACAGCATGTGAGACAGAAAAAGCCTTTTTCCCTCTAAAGTAAACACGCGGGAATGATGGATCTTTATTTGAGTTGTGTGAAAAAGTGTTTGACTTTCACACAAGGCCTCTAAACAGTTATTAAACCCGACTACACATGTGCTGCTCACAGATTCTTACACCGGGAGTCAGAATCAAATGCTCGTTACTTTACTTAATCAACGCAAATATTGTCAGGGTCCTACATTGAGATACTCCCTTTCATCCTCAGCAAATTGGGATTTGGACGGCTCTCTGAGTTGCTATTGTGTCTGTGGGGCGATCCATAGGAGAGGGGGGGGGGGGGGAATTATTGTACTAGTCAATGAATGAATGAGATGGGGGGGCTATCATTCATGGAGATGGAATACGTGTTGTCCCGTCCTGAGAATATGTAAATCTACTGGACTGGGCAGGGCCCGGCCTCCCAGTTTGCCCACTCTGGATGCATTAGCAGTGAGAACAGGAGGGCATCGGGTGCAGTGAGCCGGTGCTGTGGAAGAATGTATTTCAGATACATGTTGGCCAGCGTCCAGCTGGAGGGAAGTCAGGATGCCACGGCTTCTCCTTTCCATGTGAAACAACTACTTAAGACCTCTGTGAACAGCTGCCGGACAGTGCCCCCCCCCCCCCCCCCCCCTCAACCCACCAATCATCTCCTCCCCCCACCCAACCCCCTCCAGCCCCACTCCACCAACACCACCTCCTCCTCCTCCGCCTCCTCCTCCTCCTCTGCAGGGCTGTAAATCTCGGTGGAGGACGGAGGTGCCGGCGACTTGCTGAAAGGGGTCCACAGAGGAGCCTGGGGTCCGGGGCCAAGAGGTCAGCGCTATGCTAGCAGGCCCTGGTGCCGGGACTCCCTCTCCTCTCTCTCTCTCTCTCTCTCTCTCTCTCTCGTTCTCTCGCATTTTCCTCCGCTCTCTCTCTGTCGCTTTATCTCTCTCTCTTACTCTTTCGATCTCTCTCTCTTACTCTTTCCATCTCTCTCTCTCTCTCTCTCTCTCTCTCTCCTCTCCTCTCTCCTCTCATCTCTCTCTTCCTCTCCTCTCTCTCTCTCTCTCTCTCTCTCTCTCTCTCTCTCTCTACCTCTCTCTCCCTCTTATTCTCTCTCTCTGTCTCACTCTCTCTTGTTCTCTTTCTTTCAATATTGCCTTCTCCCTTTCTCTCTCTCTCTCTTCCTATTGTTCGTTCTCTCTGTTGCAGGTTTTCTCACTCTCTTTCTCTCCCGCTTTCCTCTCTTTCTCTCCCTTTCTCTCCTCTCACACTGGTGGTAACCCACCCCCACGCACGCTTAAGACCAGGGAAATGCCCCCCCTCCCGCTCCATACACACAATCACCAACACACACACGCACACGCACACGCACACACACACTCACACACCCCTACAGCCTTCCGCAGCATCAGTGAGCCTCCTCCACGCTTCTCCCCTCGGCTGTGCAGATGAACTGAAGTGGCTTTGAGGGATGGGACACCAAAGGGCTGCTGTAACAAGAGGGCTTAACTATAGGATTGTTTTTGTCGGGGGTTCGTTTACCTTTTGGCTTATGCTTCCTCACAAACCCAAAGCCCGGCCAATCAGAGAGTCCCTTTCACCAATGCGGATAGAACTGACATTTTTATGGTAAAATTCAGGATTTGGTACGTGTTAAAAAAAAAAAAAAGTTTGGAGGCGGCCTATGCTCCGTTTAAAAGACGGGACATATCGAGGAAAAATGACTGAGTTACAACCACAATTGATGGCGTTTTGCCTCTGAAGAAAAAAGGGGAGAAGGAGAAAGCTGCACAGGGGGCCCTCTCTGTGCGGCTCTGCGCTCCTCCTCTCGGCCTCCTGAGTCAATTGTTGTAGAGGCATGGTGTCAACCCTGTGCCATCAATCACCGCCTTTCAGTGGGGAGAAGACAAGGCGTGGACCCGCCCCCCCCAAGGCAGGGGGGGGGGGGGGGGGGGGAGGGGGGGGGGGGAGGGGGGGGGAGTTCTCATGCCCTCCCCGCCTCCTGCAGCCCTGCGCCCCTGCAGACAGAACTCCGACAGCTGGTCTGGCCATTAGGGGTAGGCCGAGACCTCAGGGCTCCGAGCAGCCACAACAGCTGCCAGTCCGCTGCACCCACCCTCCACCCTTCCACCCGGACCCTCACAACCCCCCCCCCCCCCGCCCCCCCAACACCCTTATCATCCCCATCCCAAACCCTATAGGCCCCGCTGCAACAGCGCTATAAAATTTGAATTAGGTCCCGCCATTATTGCCCTTCCCTTTAGATTCCTTCACAGGGATGCCGAGGTTACACAAGTCAGTGTGTTCGTTTTTTTTGGGTTGCTACATTATGAATCTCAATTGGAGATTTTTGCACTGTTAAATTAAGTAGATACATGGTAAATAGTGCTATGCCCATCTATGCTGCCAGGGAAGGATTCCAAGTCAGCTATGGTTTTTTGGTTAGCAATTATGTAATTTAGCTCTCAGTAGGTGGTTGTGGTATGTTTGTTGTTTGGACGCCATATTTGAGTCCTCTTCCCGCCACTGACGAGAGACTGTGAAAACACAGTCCCCAACACAGGGCATAATTACAGGCTTCAGCCAAACGCTTAATCCTCTTGAATGTGTGCTCCCTTTTCTGTTGCGTCGTAAATACAGAAAATGTATTGGCTCTTATAAATTTGTACACTCAATTCAACCCACATATAATAGTTCCCGTAAACCTAGTTTCCAAGTGTGTTTTGATTGATTAACCGTTGATGAACATTTTAGAGTTCCAATGACTTTCTTAATGTACTTGATAGCCTGCCTCACACAACCCCCTACTTAAAATGTTAAGGAAGATTATAAGATAGATGTAATTTATGAGCGCAAGTAGTAAATTGCGAGGCTGGTTATTTGTGATTGTGGTTTGATTCTAAGCACAATGACAGTGGTCTTAAGATATATTATTTAATGCGTATTAATAATTATCTATTTCACATTTTAGACATATTAAAGGGTTTCTACAGAACACATTCAGAATGGATTCTGATCTAAATCAATGTAAATGTATCTTAGCTAGGCCAATGAATACTTTGTTTTGGTATTTCTTTCATCAGAAACCCTGTGGCAGTTTCAGGCACAACAATTTTTCCCAATATTGACGACTCCATTCATTAACAATTACAAAACAATGACCCAATTCTTTTTTTACCTCGAACATAGCTATAATTCCAATGCTTGTGTGTTTCCAAAATGGCAATGTCAATGTGCTGTGATGATGGACAAGCCCTGTACACATAATAATAGTAACCTAGTAGTTCCTATAAAATAAAATGAAAAAAAAAAAACTCTATAAGGGTTGATTTAACTTCACCCTAACATCATTGTTTTGCTAGTATCACAATACAGACTAGGAGAGCAGCTTTCTGCCTGTGCTTGTCCAGAGTGCACTCTCATTTAAAAAGGGTTTTTCTCTTTCTTTCCTGTCTTGTTGAGATTGAGATTATCTTGTCATGGGTGCATGTATTTAAGGTCTAAGTGAATGTGTGTATGGGTGGGTACATTTGCTGGGTTTGTGAGTATGGGTTTGTGTGTGTCTGAGTGTGTGAATTTGTATGTGTGTATGTGTGTGTGTCTGTAATTGCACGTGTGTTGCATGTGTGTGTTTGGTGTGTGTGTGTGTGCGTGTGTGTGTGTGTGTGTGTGTGTGTGTGTGTGTGTAATTGCACGTGTGTATGCTTGCATGCGTGTGTTTGGTGTGTTTTTTTGTGTGTGTGTGTGTGTCCGATGACGCGTCACTGTGTGTCTTGTGTGTTTTGGTGTGTGTGTGTGTGTGTTTTCCGCTAAGCGGGAGAAACAAGAGATTGCGGCGTTAAGAGGAGATTACACCACACTCCCCCGGGGCTCTTGTTACTCATGCACTAGCAGCTAGCGAACGGTTCCCACACCTCCGCGCTCAGGTAGAACACGCTGCTCCCAGGGCCCCACCTGCGCCCCAACCTGCCTGAGCACAGTCCCCTATGAGCCTGGATCTTCCTTAAGAAAGGAACAGGGAGCTGGAGGGAGGGAGGGAGGGAGGGAGGGAGAGAGGGTGGGACGGGGGAATGAATCTGTCCAGGGACGCAATGAAAACAACATGCAGCATGTTACAATGGCAGCGCACCACCAAGGTGTAATTACATCGAGCGCTTTACAGGGAACGGGATACTTATTGTGCCCCGCACACACACACACACACACACACGCACACGCACACGCACACACACGCATATTTAAACGTGACAGAGAATGAACGCAAGCTAACGCGTGCATCTACGCGTGGACAAACACACGCGTGTGCACAGAGATGGACGCACATGGGCCCACACAAACAAACGGGCCCACACAAACACAGACACTCTTTCTCTCTCATCTCTCTTTGCCTCTCTCTTCTCTCCCCCCCCCTCTCTCTCTCTCTCTGCTCTCTCTCTTCTCTGCCCCTCTCTCTCAAACTCTCTCTTGGTCTTCTCTCTTTCTTCCCCCTCTCTCTCCTCTCTCTGTCCCTCCTCACCCCTTCTATCTGTGAATTATTTTGCAATCTTAGGGGCAGTGAATTCAAGCTTTGTATATGTACACTGCTCCTGTTGTGTGTTGGATGGTACTTCAGCTCTGTGTATGAGAAGCGTCTCTGTGTGAATGTGAGTGATGTGAATCTTGCCAAGGCTGGCCAATCTTAAGAAGGTTTCCGTGCCAAAATCAACAGGCTTGTTTGTTCTGGCGGCCAAGCTGTCTATGATCACAAAATCTGTCACGGAGGCCTCTGGCCCTTTAGTCCAAACCCACTGAAGTGCAGCTAGATTACATTCCTGGTTATTAACACCATCTCCCCACTGCCTTTTTATTGAAAATAAAAGATATCTTACACTAACACGTGGCAAAAGCGATTTGATTTGATGACATTTAAGGAGCAGGGGAAGTCCCCCCCTTTGTCATTACAAGCGGTGAGTGAAGATTTTTCGGGGAAAATTACTTCAGCTGTTAGTTCCTTTGCCCCTAAATGATGCATTTCTCTGGTGAATCCCCGGTGTTCCCCGGCGCCGTCGGAGCCCCATGTTGTGTACTTAGAAGAGACCCACAAGTCTAAAGGTTATGGCCATGTTGAGTTTGGAAGGTGCACCAGCCGCCGGAGTGATAAGTGACAAAGGGTTGGTAATGGAGTCAGAGGAGGGCTGCGGCTGAAAGGAAGAAGCTGGAGAACGGCCCGAGGCTGGAGCCAAGGCGCTTTAATGAAGGAAACTTCCAGAGACCTTTCCTTATCCCGTCGCTCCTTTTAGAGATATTCTGGGCACACTTTCAGGGGTGACAACTCTGACTCCAGCTAAACTACTCTTGAGAGATTGTTGTCGCCGATAGCGTTTTAACTCCTGCCCTCGGCCATTCGTCAGCAGCGGAGCCGGATGAATGCGGCGACCACAACCATTGTAATTAGCTGACACGTTTGCTTGTCTGATAGCTTTCCTATTCAAATGGCGGTCGGAGAGAAACGCAAACGGAGAGCGTGGGAAATCCTACGTCCGGGCTTAATTGTGATGAATTATTGTTCCTCGTCGCATATCTGGGGACGCAGGGGTCAAGTGTACCACGGACAGACCACGTCTCCGTATGGGGGCCCGGGTGTGGATGCTGGGGAGGAGGGTGGGGTGACAGTGGGGGGGGCTAACATCAGTAGACATTCCATACCCACCACCCAGGGGCTGTGGAAGGGGAGAGGCAGAGGCGAGGGTCAGCTGGGAGGCCTTGCGGTAATGCCATGTTTATTAAAATATATTGAAGGAAGACGAAAAGAAAAAAGAGGGAAGGGGATTCAACCCTCCCCCAGCCTGACCGCCATCTTCTTTATCTTCTTCTTCTTTGGGGGCGGCCTTGGCTCCGAAGGTAGAGCGCGTTGTCTGGTTCGATCCCTGGCTCCTCCTAGATCGAGTGTCGACGCGTCCCTTGAGCAAGGCACCTGACCCTATCTGCTCCCAGCGACCTCGGTGTAATCTAACATGACTGACAGCGCTGTGGGTGCATAAATGGGTTTAGGGATGGGTCAATGTGGAACAACTATTGTAAAGCACTTTGAGTGGCCACTGGTCTGAAAAGCGCCATGTAAATGCAGTCCATTCTCCAGCACCCCGAGAGGAAGCTTCTATTGCTCCCCAAGTCGACGTGGACTCCATTCGCTTTCAGCAGTCACCCTCCTTCCTCCTCGTTGAAGCCAGCTATGAAGCCCAGCTATGAAGCCCATCAATGCTGCCCCCTGAATCCCTCAATACACCCTCCACCCCACTCACCCTCCACCAGGCTCCCCTTCTGAGTACAGTCTTGCTACATATTCTGTGTGTTCTGTTTCTCCTCCCTCTTCTCGCCAGTTCCATCTGTGTTTGCGTGGCCCCCCCCCACCCCCACCATCCCCGGGGGTGGCTGGTGGTCGATGTAGGTTGTATTCCTGGGTGGATCCTCAGAGGGGCTGTGTCGTGCTAATCTCCCCCTGAATGGCTCCTACACCGTTATTGAGGCCGGCTTGTATTGTCCGGCAGATTTTACAACCCTTGCCTCTAGCCCCGCTGACCCCCTGGCGGCCCGCTGGTCACTATCTCCCCGGCAACTAATGAAGGAAGTGTGATAATGCAGGAGAGAGAGAGAGAGCGAAAGAGAGAGGAAAGGGGGTCCCATCATCCTGGGTAGAGCCCGGATCACTTCCTCATTGCTACACACGTCTTAAGATGCGGGTTTTTTTTTTTCAGCAGAACCTTCGGAATCTGGGCATTCAGACATTCAGCGTCAGACGTAATGAATGTGAGTCAGCTGGCAGCGCCAGTAGAAATATACAGTGGGAATGTATGATGCACGTACGTGATATTCCGTTTATGATATGCCCGGACAGCGGCGTCCTTATCGGGAGCCGTTTTTTCCCAGGGCCGTGCGGAAGGGAAAGACAATCCACGCATTCCAGCGTCCTGCCGGGTCTTCCTCTAGCCTTTAATTTAGGAGCAGCTGTTGGGCCCCAGCAAACCATCCGCCATCAAGGCTGGCCAGGAAGGTGGGGTATAGGGTAGGGTGGTGGGGGGGGAGGTACACAGGGTCGTAGACGGGGTGTGTATATTTTTTTCTAATCACCAGATTGGATGTGTGTAAGGACCTGTAATTACTTGGAACGACATGGTCAATTGTACCATTATACCATAAGGGTAGGATAATTAACCATTAATTAATATGATATTATAATAAGCATCATTATAATATCATAGTGGTTAAGGTTGGGGGTTAGGGTTGTTTATACTTTATTTAACCCTATTCAAATATAAATTCAAGTTAGCATGAACATCATTATCTTAGCTAACATTAACAATATTAGTGAACATGAAAAAAAAAAGTCTGACCATTATTTAACATTAAATTACCTGTTGGTTAATGCATTGTTTCGTACTGCATTAACTCAATTAATTATTGGTTCATTGATGCACCCTTATTGTTACCAACTTAAAGTACCACAGTAAGAAAATAACCATTTCAGTGATTCAGATGAAGGGTCTCCATCTGTACAATCAGTGCTAATTCAATCAAACCAAGTGCTTGGGGAGGGGAGAATGGGGAACTTAGTCTCCTAAGGATTGAGCTTTCATGCGGGAAAAGCTCAGGGCCTCTCTGGCTTGTTTAGACTTGGGCGGGCACCTGTTTGCCCGGCCCATCACCTGTTTACTTTCTTCGGTAACGTTATAATACCGATGAGGAGGGAGGGCCGATTGGCGCATGTTGGTCCCTGAGATCCTGAGTCAAACAGGCTTCTCACAGCACCACGGAGATCTCACGATATAGCGACGCCTGGAAAAACAAACACGGTTCTCCAAGACGAAGTGAAAGAAAGGAAACAAAATAAGAAACACCATACAAACAAACAAAACAAAAATGCTAACATGATAGGGACATTTGTGAAGCTTGGTCAAATAAAAAAATTGACCAAGCTTTATTTAACCTAACTGTTGATTTAATCAACAATTATTAAAAAAAAAAATCGATTTGTTCTTTTGGCCTGGTCAGGGTTAGGAAATGGAAATGGGGTTAGGGTAAGGGTTAGAGAGGTCGCTTCTAACATGGCCTTAGGGCAGGGAGGCTTCCTGAATGCTGGGTACACATACACACTCACACCTTGGGGCAATACGGAGCATTCAATTAGCATAACTTGTATGTTTTTCAGGTGGGGAGGGGGTGGTAGGGGAGCTGAGGCGGAAGCCCACCAGCCAGGGGAGGAGAACATGCCCGCAGAGTGCTGACAAGCCCTGGGGCCGGAATTAGTCCCAGGCCTCTGGGAGTGAGAGTCCCCTGCAACACCACATTGGAAAACATGGCGGACCATAATCACTTCAAGCCTAAATAGTAACAACTCTCCTTACTAAATGATACAAAATGTGACATGTTTAACGATGCTTATGAACAAAATTACATTCAAATGACTCAAATTACACACTTGTTGAAATTGAAAAGATGAAAGATGAAAGATAAACGGGTATTCAAAAACCACATAATAAACAAGCATTTTCAAACCAGTTTATTCCAAAGCAAGCCACAGGTTTGGGCCTAAGTGGCCGTCTTTAGGTAATACCCTGACAGGCGTTATCCACCGAAATGACTACGGTTTTACGATTACAAAACTCAACAGGTTGCACTCGGGGAGTTGCCTGTACCCGTGTGTCGCAGCCTTGTGTGCTGAGGTGTTGTTGCGAAAGACCTGACATTCTCACACTCTGGTCGAACATGTTGGAACGAGGAGGGGACCCCAGGGTATCCCAGATGTGGCCCCACATTCTGCACTCCGCCGGGCAGCTAATTACCCTCTGGGCCTTGTGAGGGGCCGTAATGACATGGGAAAGACTCGGGTGTGGGATCCAGGGGAGTGTACAGCGATTGATTTATGTCCTTTTTCTCCCCTCTTCTTCCCCCCTGGTTAACCCAGACATGCATTCGTCGGCACCCACGTACGCACACATCAACTTTTTGTGCACATACAAATGTATTCAAAAACACATTACAGACATACGTTCATACATATGTACATGCCTTTATACATAGATGCATGCACCCACGAACTAGAGAAAACCTAACACACATTTACACTCGCACACACACACACACACACACACACACACATACAAACACACACACACACACACACACACACACACACACACACACACACACACACACACACACACACACACACACAGACACACACACACACACCGCAAACACAGACACACACACACACACACACACACACACACACACACACACACACACACACACACACACACACAGACACACACACACACACACACACACACACACACACACTGCAGACACACACACACACACACACACACACACACACACACACACACACACACACACACAAACACACACGCGCAGGCACACACACAGATACATACACACAATCGCACACACTTACAGAGAAACAGTCCTACATTTAACAGAAACAAGCGTTTTTTGTCTTCTCAAAAGTGGATGTGCTTTGCTTATGAATACTCTTTACATAGCCCTCATTGAAGCATCGAGAGCGCTGTAGTTCCTCCAAGTGTTATCTAAGCCTTGGCTTCTAACTGCAGAACCCTGACTCCATCCCTCTCAGCTCTGGGCTTTAGGACCCCGGCTTCCCAAAATGTGTCTGGGAAATAGCACCACATCCTGAGGGGTCTCTCTGACCCCAGCGATCTCCTGGAGCAATGCGTTGCTTCCACAGATTGTTCTGATTTTTCACTCGTTCCCAGCTCCTGATAGGCCGTCAGAGGACAGGGGCCCGCCAAAGCACAACAACCCCATAATAAGGGTGGCCCCTGGGGGCCCCAAGCATGCAGGAGGAGGGTCACTGCCGACACAGTGGGGCTCGAGGTGCAGCAGTGAGGGGGCACCGAGGAACGGAAGTAGGTAGCCCACGTCAACATAGTAGTGCAAAAAATATTTTCGACTTCACATGGGGTTCTGTTGATGTAGCGGTTTTCACAAGCAGGGATCCCATGGCTGTTTGAAGTTCTGGTGAAACCCGACCCCCTCCGTTTCTAAACCCTATTTCTTGAAGCAATCATGTTCTGGCCTTAGCTTTAACAGCTTTTTTTGTAAAGTTATGGTACCCATGCACCGTTTTATTTGAATAGCGGCCTGTCCGACCTTGTTAGAAATTAATTTTTTCAACATGGTGGGAAAATAAAATAAAGAAAACT